>NC_081413.1:9179098-9779098 GCF_030272615.1 Cryptomeria japonica | reverse complement strand
CATCTCCCAAATCTAAAAATCATCTAGGTCCACACACATACAAGTGTATTTCTAATCACACCAAGTGAAACCAAGACCTCTAAACCAAGGAAATACATCATGCTACAAGACCCCATAACCGATTATCCAGATACTCAAGCACTAGATCAAGCATAGATCTGATTTGCCAATGATGTCCACATTGAGCACCATAGTCTATAAATTTGTCAAGCAATACCATAGAAATGTTGAGTGACTAATCACGTACCAACATCTTCATGCAAAGAAAGTATCACACTTTCTCTCACCATGAACTCAACATACTTGTAGAGCTACAACTATCTCATCTAGTAACACCTCATAGAAACAAGGCCTACAAAATATCTTTTCAGTAGATCCACAAAACTGCATGTTTTTCCTTGACAATGTAAAACTTGCAAAACCACTATGTTCAATAACACCCACTTCATATCTGGAAGACTCTAAAAGTCTGAAAAAACCAAAAAAGGTTAAACCAGAATAATGAAATTATTATCATAGATGAGCATCACCATATATTTTAAGCATCAAATGTATAAACATTTAGATCCAAAGAACATTACTCTAAGCCATGCATGTACAAACATCCATAGGGAAAAAGTAGTTTAGGAACTCAGACCCATATGTAGGCCAACTCCACAACCAGCACTAGTAAATGCCTTCGATGAAGATATGCTATTACAGAAGTTTGCAGATCATCCAATGATCAGCTCCATAGCCTCCATGTATTCAGAGATAATGAAACAATGCCTTCCATTATCAGGGACTAAAACAAGCACCCAATATAAGCACATTCACACCATGAAAACTCTATTGCCCGCTAATATGATAGAAATTTCTTTGGTAAATATTTTATACTATATTACACAGTGATATTGGTCTAAATATTGCAAAAGATGAATACTGAGAACACTTTGGAATGAGAGTAATAAAGGTAGCATTAAATTGCTTAAGCATAGTAGCATTTATTCTTGACTTCTTTGAAGCATTGAGAATATCAAGATCAATGAAATACAAATAAGATACAAACATCTTAATATATTATTTTTTCTATTGAAAATAGTATACAATAAGGTTACAATATGTGTCAAGTCTGCATTAGTAGAAATTTAGACTAGTTTTAAAAAAATCAACATCACTAGAGATTATCTCATACTTCCATAATTGAGGAGTGTATGAATAATGTTATGGTATTCCAACGAACAACTAACAACATAGATACAAAAAATAGAGATCAAAGGTTCATCCTAATCCCATGACCCAACAATATTATTAAGTTACATTTTGCCATGCCACAGTCATAGGCACCTAGTGGAGGTGGTATAATGTTAGGATCATTAACCACATCTCATGTTGGAGTATTTGGTGTCTTTAGTATCTTGTTTGTAGCCTCAACTTGCTCTTTCATATTCCCTTTTTCTTTGAGGAATTGTTTCAATTTCTCTAACTCATCCCGATTTAGCTTGTGGTTAGTTTGATCAAAGAAATGTGTAGACTAAATTTTTTCCTTGTATACTATCATTACTTCTTCATGCAACATCATGATGAATATTGCCTTAGGCACTTCAATCATAGTAGAAAACTACATCATAATCAACATATATGTGAGTTTACTACTAAACTTGGTAAGATATGTCTTCCTGCACTGAAAGACTTTATTGTTTCTATTTTTCCATAAAAACCAAAGCACTTCACAGGAAAAAAATAGACCAAAAGGAATTCAGCTTACGATAAAAAAATTTCACATGACTTGACAAAATCTCTGCCCATTAAAAGCCAATATTAGTATTCAAATTGACAGGCAAACCAAAAAACATAAACCATAAAACTCTTGCACATTTGCATTAAAAAAAAGGTGCTCAATAGTTTCAGGTTCAAGGCAAATGAAACAGATGTGAAAAGACAATCCAATCTAGGATTAAACATCAACCACAACAATTTTTTCATCAGTAGTAACCATAAAAAACAAGACATTTTAGGCTCAGTGGGGTTGTGCCAAAGAGAATGTAGGATATTGAACCATTTAGAATTCGACCAGTCGAGGTTACGACATTTATTGATACACCTAAAGATATCATCCTTTTCCTTAATCATGATATGTATATATTTTTGACAGAAATGTCAAGGAAGGTGGTGCCATCCTTTCATTTTCCCTTCCCCTGTTCAAAAAACTTATGTTTGTAACTTGTACGAGGGTGATCACACAATAGTGGATTACACTTTTTGGCCAACTTTAACTCTTAAACGAACATTTTGGAAAAAACCTTTACTTTTTGACACGTATAACTTTTAACATTGTTAAGAATTTAAAGATTATATAAACTAGTGATTTGTAACATCTTGTTTGCAGAATCTAAATATATTCTTTTCATTTTTTTGAGTCAATTTGTATTCATTTTTTCAATCTCATTTTAAAAATAGTTTTTAACAACAAATAACATTTTTAAATAGTGATGTTCATTCCAAAATGCATACCCTTTTTTCTATAAATGAGAAAAACCTGATTCTTTTGAATGTAGTTTTATAACATCAATACCTAAGGCATGCAATTGGTTTCATAATGATATGTTGAATATTTTTTATTTTATTAAGTTTTTAAGTTGGACTGATTATAATTTAGAAATAGGTGTACGTCTGAACCCATAACTTGTTCTATATGTATCGAAATTAAATTTTTATACTTTGGTTGGAAAGAAGACATCAATATCTAGGGTATAGATATTTTTCAGAAATATTTTTAATTAGTTTACTATTTTTCCAAATGCGTTGAACAAAGAAGTTCATGTTCGGTGAAAAACCTATGTTTGGTAAATTAAAAAAAAAGTTCATAATAAACACAATATGTAATAAAATTATAGTCATTGGAAACTTTGCTTCAAGGAATACCATACTTCATTTTGGGTTGTTGAGATAGTTCCATTTGAGCATTCAACCAGAGGTTTGAAGGCCAAAAATATGTAGAAATTTGTAGAAAGTTTCATAGAAGTGCATAAAAGGGGGTTGGAATGAAGGGGGGTTTGAATGAACCCCACTAAATACCTTTGAATGGAGGGGGGTTCGAATGAACCCTCTCAAAAAAACTAAAAATCAACAAAAAAATAGTTAAAGGGGGTTTGCTCAAAGGAAGGGTTTTAGCAAACCCCAAAAATAGTTTAAAAAAAGGGGGTTCGAGTGAACTCCCATGATGTCACCCATACGAGAAAAGTGGGTGATTCACTCAAACCCTAAAGGGTAGTTTGTTGAACCATACACAATACAAATGAACACCCTTACAAAAAATTTTCCCACCACCACATTTTTTCTTTTTGGGTGAAAGTGGGAACCATTATTGTGAACTCACCAACCTCCCAGGAAGAAAGGTTTAACAACCTTAGCAACTAGAGTATAAGTTTTCTTATGGGTTGATGGGATCTTATATTTATCTGCCAACTCATACCAAGAACCAAGTCTACCCCTAATCAACAGATCACCCATGAGGATGATACCTAAGGAATTCCATGTTTTAGCCGAACAACTCCAAGTGAGGGTCAGAGGCTTATCATTAAGATATATCTTCCACCATTCAAGTTGTCGCTTCTTGATTGTCAGTTTCATGGTACCATAATAATTTGATCTTAGCGGCTAGTTGGAGATTTCTTCTCTTGTGGAGAATTTTATTTTCTTATGGATCTAATTGACACCACACACGATGTTCCCGGACCCTTGGCCGACCTTCCTTTATGGTCCGCACTTCATTTTTTTCCTTGGCAGAGGAGATCTTCACACTTTGGGTCCGACCTATTTTACATGTTTCATTTTCTTGTCTTCAAGAATGTAATATTCTATGGCTGACCCAAATGTGTTATGGATGCTATATATATTGTTGTATTTGATTCTTTAGGGATAATGAATAGATGTGAGGATATATATTCATGATCTATAATTAGAACACCTCTTGGAGGTCTGGATGGATTGTAATCTGTGGTGTATTATGTAACTAGGCCTGTAAGTCTACATGCTTGCCTGCATGTTGCACCTAATTTATGATGAATCCATGTTATTGCAGATGTTTGATCTTGCATTTTCTCTATTTTTTGTTGGTGCTTCTATGGCATTACTCTTTCTACATGATCTGGATTGTTCTTCTTGAGGACCCTCAAGACCATGGCTACATCAAAGGATCATCAAAACCATTCTCATTAACTGCACCAACACCACCAACAATAAAAACCATCTCCATTCAATACCCCTTAATTAGGGGAGAAGAGGCTTGAAGGAGCCATCAATAGAAACCTTGCCCACAATAGATAATTTGAAAGATTTGATACAAGAGCCTTTAAATCCCAACGTATGGGAAATATCCATTATCGCCTTTTGAGAGTGAGATATCCTAGTGGAGATATCTACCATCGATAAACCATCCAACATTATACCCTCTCATTTAACCACTTGAACACCAACCAGCCCACCATCTTCCCTAGCTGATGTAGTAGTTCGACAATCAATTCAATGACTAGAGAAATGGCTCCCCTTTCCTAATCTATAGTGCAAGTAGTGTGAGAAAGCATAGGAGTTAAAAAAAGATGTCATTAAAAGAGCATTGGACATGCTAGCAGGGCCAAGGAATTTATATGAACCTCCTCTATAGATTGATATTAAGGAGATATTATATTTGTTACAACTTGACCTTACAAGCATGTTGCAACGAATTTATTGGAAAACAAGCTGACATGGTTCATAAAATACCCTCTCACTCCTCTATATATTATTGTGACTAAATATTTCTACTACTTTTTACAATGAAGTTTCCCAATAGAATGTAAAAAATAGTTCCCAAGCTCCCCACTCAAGTATCAAACATTTTTAATGCCATCTTTACTAATGATTCATTTCTCATCCTTTTTGAAGAGCAATTAACTCTTTGTCAATCCTTGTAATTTCTTAATGTTGTTTTCCTTACTTCTCACTCTAGTATATAATGGCAAATAACTTAGTGCTATAGTTATATCTATTTTCCTAAGCCTCTTAATCCTGAGTAGGTTATTGAATAAGATTTGATATTAGAGTTGAAGTTTCTAGGATTTTATTTTTTCTTTATGATCTTCCTTTATAGCTTCATGGCAACATACTCTAGAATAGATCAAAAGATTGTAAACCCTTTTTAATATGCTTATAGCCAAGAATTGTTTTTTCCTCCTTCTAAGTTTTTTTAGAAGCATGTCACCAAAACCTTGATAAATTGCACTTAAATATCTTCCTTGGGATTATTGTAACTAGAGAAGGATTCAACCATGATTCTTGTGAATTTTGTTGTCTTTCATATAAATTTGGTGGTCTTGTCCTTATTAAAATTCATGACAAGGTTCAAGAATTGTGTACCAAATGAATAATTAGCATATTTGAGAAAAATTGAGGCATGAAGAAATTGCCTTGAACAATTCCTTGCTTTGAGAACATAACATGACATGTAACCCAATAAATTTACAATGCTGATGCCCATTCTCATAATGGGGCTTATACTAATCCAAATCAATTTATTTGTTACAAGTAGTAGAGTGATTAGTATGCCATTGTACAATTTCATTTATTGAAGAAGAAGAATTTTAGGAATATTATTTACATTAGTCAATAAACTCTTTAGATGTTACCTATGGTCAATTTTCTAGATCATACTCTTGCCAAACATATCTAGGTTCATAAACTAATTTTCTAATAGAGATATTTGGTATATTTAGGACCTCTTTTTGAGAACTAGTAAGTGTTCTATTTTATAACCATTATAATATAAATCTAAACACAAATTTTGAGAATAAAGATTCAAGATTATAAATTATTTCACATAATTGTTAAATTTTTTCTCTAGACATGATTCATAAACTTGGGGAATGGTGTACCAAGTCTTGGTGGTCCAATGAATGTAAGATATATGTAAGCAATATTTTTTTAAATTATAATAATTGAAAATATTATCTATTGCTCTCTTCACAATTGTAAAAAGTTTCAAAACTCAACTATAGGTGGAGTCTCTATTCCTCTTCAAGTCAATGGCACTACAAGTTTGAAATGGTTTGGCTAGCGAATATGAAACTTAAAATATAGGAAAAGTGTTCCTAGATTAACATGTGTATTAACCTAGGATCAATTCCTTTTTCTTGTACAAAGTTAGAGGCGAGTGAGGTTGGCTTACTATTAGTAAGGAACATGGATAGTGTCTTGCACTCACACTTCTACTAATTGCATCAAATTAGGATTGATTGAGCGTGTGTAGGTGGACTAGGCTAACAATTTTGAAATGAAACATTTTATTAAAATATAACAAGTATATCATATAAGAAAGAAATAATAAGGTAGATCTAGAATGAGGATAGAAAGAAGAACCTAAAATTGAAGTCTAAAGTTGTCTAAGTAGGAAATAAGTTCCAAGCACCTATGTCTAAAGGTTATAGCTATTTGGGAGATGATTATAAACGAGATAAGGAAAATCTACACATCTATCTCCTAAAAATATAAGTAAAACTATCAAGACACGGGCTTTGGTTACCTTGGTCCTAGGGTTTTCATTGTCTCAAAGTCTGGCGATGTCTACCATTTTCTTTTCCAGTATTTTTTAATTATAAATCTCATAGTCAAATTTAAACCCACACAAAGGGAAAAAGGGAAAAAATGATTGTGTTATATAGGGGCCTCCCCAAGTCAAACCCAATATTGGTGTTCCCACTTGCACAATAGCAATGGTGAGATAAAGTGCATGACCCCACAAGGAAAAATGAAGAAATAAATGGTAAATGTTAAAATCACAAACTTACCCTAGGTATGAAACCCTCTCAGAGAGTTCCACTTAAATTCTTGATGTAGCACTCCTTAGAATCCTTAAAGAGGGCATGGCATGATAATAACAATGAGCAAGAGACAAGAAACAATACTTGAGTTTTGTTTTTCAGTGATATTATTATAGATGAAGAAGTGCATGTAGCTTTCTACTCATTATATGATTGCTCTAGACTAAATTGGATTGTAGTGCTAGATATTATGAAGGATGGAAGATGTTCTTTAATAGGGATCATGAGGTTATTTCAAGTATAGGCAGAAAAATAGCAATCAACTGCAAAGATCAAGACCAAATCATGAGCAACAACCCAAATTTGAACTCCGTTTTGTGGGACTAGAGTACTATTTATGCTTGGGTCTACCTAAAAAGGGGCCTTTGAAAGGAAGATGCAAGTATTGAGACCCTTAACATAAGAGTTATTCTAAGATTTTTTATTTGATGATGATTTAAGTGTAGGAATATTGGTGAAATTTTAGGATAGCATATAGTATAAGTGGTCTTAAAATTTACTAGGGGAATGCTAACTAAAGTTATCACCAAATGGAGCATTAAAATATTAGGGTAAACAATTTATGACACCACAAAGCCAAATTAGTTCACTTAGCTTGGTATCTACTTTAATAAGGTCTTCCCATTGGCTCTAACCTCATCAACTAGAATTTTTATGGCACTGTTTATGACCCCTCTTTTATTTTTTGTAGACCTTTAGAAATCCTCATGTGCTTGTTGCCATTTTATTTGCATGCTAACGCTACATCAATTTTGGATGTGTGTTTTTTGGATTTTTTTTTCAATTATCCTAGCAAAACATTATTTTGAGAAATAGGCTGAAAATTCCATTTAGACTTACTAGGGTTGGGCATGCTTTTGAGTGGAAATTACATTAAACATGTGGACAGATAGGAATTTTAAATTATTTTAAGGTGGTGTTTTGAATATTCATTTTCCCATGTAGACTAAAGCCATAATATATATGTTTACACATAATCTTATGCACTTGAATGTTATCATTGTCATGGTCCTTATATGGACAATTTTGGTCTGACACCCATTTTTGTATTTTAGCAATTATCATGAGTGCCTTGTCTTGATTCATACTAGAACATGGTTCTTATGATATACCTATTTGAATCCTAAGATCACTTCTCTTCCCATATTGAAATAAGATAGATGTACGGTGCCACAAACTAAAATATCATAGGACTCATATACATAAATGATCTTTTCTTTCTTATTCAAGTTTTTCCAAGTGTATTCATAGAAAATATGGTTATGAGCCTTGTGGTAAATCTTAGGGATGCACAAAGAATTAAGTTAATGTTATTAGGGCATTGTTAATTGTTATTTATTTTTTTGTAATGCTACTAATTAAAAGAACCTATGGAGCACAACCCTTTTCATATCATATCTCAAAGAAGAAGTTGCTTACTTTTGTGAATCAGTATAATGTTGTCCCTAGTTGATTATAAGTAATAGGTATCCTATGTTAGGATGGTATTCCCTTAATTTGGTATAGAAGTTTTCTACTTGTAGAATCTTAATGAGCATTGGGTCAAAGTTTGATTATATGGTTGCTCTTGCACTACCTTCTCTAATTAGACATGTCTGCTCTTTACATGAGTGCCTTCATTGTTGTCTCCATACTATTCATTCTAGGTGTGGTTCACACAATTATCCTTGCCATGTACATCATAGCTTCTCTCCCTTAACACACTGTCAATTTCCCAACTTGATTGTGGTGTCATCCATTGACATATTATTGAGCTCCTAATTAACACTTACATTGTTGAATAAGTAAAACAATCACCCTATGATCCTCCTCCTATTGATAGGATTACATTTTTGTCTCTAAAGTTTTAAATCGAACAGTAAAGATGTGATTGAATTCTACATTGTTTTGCTTTTATTTAATTTTGATACAAAATGTCTACCATTCATCGCTAAAATTATAAATCCAGCTTCATTGTTCTTTGAAATGAGAGATAATCTAATGTCAATTCGTTATTGTTTTCCCAACACAAAAATGTTTTAATCTGTTGGCTTTGCGTTATGGTATTGACATTTTCGCTCTCTACTATTTTAAGAGTATAGTAAACTAAAACGTGTACGCTAGTCTTCCATGAATAGCCACACGTTTGACTCGGTGCAATTGACAATCCTGGCTGTTAAGACCAAGGGGGCCGCACATTGAAGAGTGTCTTCAAGAATGGTCGTCTGGAATGGTAGAGTGGACATACATATTATTACTATTTATTCGTCACTCTGTATTGTATTTCTATCATTCGGCAATCATTAGAAACTGTAAGTACCAAAGGGACAAAGTTCTGAGCATAAATTTCATTTCTGTTTGCTATTACAAAGGTCTGAGCATAAATCTCATTTTCCCTGAGTAAATTATAGGTGTCATAGAAATTCTATGGCAATATATCGATTAAGCATCGGCGGTGGGCATCTAGCAACAGACCAAGTGAAAGGAGATGGAAAGCACACAAGCCATGCCAAGGTTGGAGATATTTAGAGATCTATTCAGGGTGCTGATGATTGGAATGGCATGCTTGACCCCATTAACCCACATCTCAAAGCAGAGATACTCAGTTATGGTGATTTTGCACAGCAGTGCTATGATTCATTTGACAACACTTATTCTTCAAAATACTATGGAAATTCTAAGAGCAGCAAAAGTTCGCTGGGGCGTAGATTGGAATTGCTCAGAAGTGGGCGTGGTTATCAGGTAACCAGATATATTTATGCCAATACTGCTGTTGTTAAAGTCGTTTTTCAAGCCGAAATCGGGGTATAGCGGTGCTTGGATGGGATATATTGCTGTTTGCACAGACCCAAAGGAGATAAAGAGATTGGGAAGACGGAATATAGTTGTTGCATGGAGGGGAACTGAAACACCTCAAGAATGGATGCAAAATATGAAGGATATATTAGTCCCTGGTACCTTATCTCAGAGCACACAGTGTCCCGACATACAAACAACTTTCAAACCAGGTGTTCAAACAGAGAAGGGATTTTTGAGCTGTTACAACTCTGTATATGGAGACTCTGTGAGATCTAGACACAGTGCAAGAGATATTGTGGTGACCGAAATAACAAGGTTATTGAATGAGTACAAAGATGAAGAAGATCTAAGCATAACATTCACTGGACATAGTTTGGGTGCTGCGTTAGCAACTCTAAGTGCATATGATATCAAACAGATTACCATGAAAGAAAATGATAGGAAATCAATACCTGCCGCAGTTTTTGCCTTTGCTTCTCCACGTATAGGAAATCTAGCTTTTTCCGAACATTTGCAGGAGATTGGAGTTAAAGTGCTGCGCTTGGTAAATACATGGGACGTCGTTCCCAAAGTTCCTGGAGTTTTTCTCAACGAGAACATGGGATGGCTTACCAGATTCCTGCATTGGTTTCCCTGGACATATGTTCATGTGGGAGTCCACATTACTTTGGATAGTAGCAGATCTCCAGTGCTGAAGAAATCGTATAATCCAGCCAGTTTCCACAATTTAGAGGTTTATCTCCACTTGCTTGATGGGTTTCAAGGAAATAACAAGCTGCCTTTCAAGCCATCTGGAAGAGATCCAGGTCTGGTGAACAAATACGCCGATTTGCTCATTGAAAAGCTTCAAATCCCTTCCAACTTGTGGGTAAGGAGAAATAAAGAGATTGTAAAACGGATAGACGGGTTGTTGGTATACTCTCCTACGACTCCCAGTCCTGTTCCCCTAACTCCTCGCCTCCTCTATATGCGCCCCAGTAATTCCAATTCACTCCCAGTTTATAACTCATCAAATTGTAATTGTCAAATTCTCGCTCTTTCCTAAAATTCTTATAGAATGTCCCACGGTTGGATATTCTATAGCTGTGTTATTTATTTATTTATTTAGACCGTAAAGCTCTACTACATAAATGTATTTGTTTTAGAAAAAAAAAATGGAGTAACTGACCGCAGGCAATGGCAAGAGTAAATTTCTTTGATCTACTTGTTAGGTTTAAGGTGTATTACATTCGTATATCCATTGAAAAAAAAAATATTTATCATTGAAACTTAAAAATTAAGCTATGTTTGTAACGCTTGAATGCATGAAAGATAAAACATAAAAATTATTATTGTTTTTAATTTTATATTAATTGTATGTAAGTTTTTGATTAAGTGAAAAGTAGGTTTTCAAGGGGCCTCGAAATCCTTTTACAGAGAGATATTCAAAAGATAAAACATTAAAGTCCAGCTATATAGAGAAAAACACAAAAAAGAGACAGTTGGCTAAGACAAAAAGCCAGCAAGAAACCGAAAGAAGTAAAGGGACAAGACAGAAACAACTAAGGGACAACCACAAGCAACAGACCTAAGAAAGGTTTATGATAAGCTTTGTCGCTTCTTGCTCTAGCTAGACCATAGAGGCAACAACACTCTTCAGTTCCTCTAGCTCCTTGGCTTGTTGTGTCATCTTTCTAGTACTTGCTCGAGTTCTTTTGCCATGACCAGTAGCCCCCCCTTCAAGAGTCAGAACCTTATCCTCGGTAGTATCAATTGTGTTCTTTTCCTAATGGATCTATTCCAATTTGTTTATCATCACACTCAAGCTATCGACAGAGGCTTTTAGAATTTTGTGGCTTTGTTCTCCAATTTTCTTCAGGGTATTCTCATGATTGAGTACCTGCTTCTCTAGATCATTGAATCTAACCTCCACAACCTTAAATTGAGAGCCATACGTACCAGTGATAGCCTCCGAATCGTTGATGGCTTTTGTCAATTCATTGAGGTAGTTAGGCAGGGTACTGAGCTTGCCTGTTCCAACAACTTCTAAGGTATCCCCTTCCCTTGATGATTCCTCTTACTTGTTCTTCAAACTATCCATCTCTGAATAGACCCAATTAATAACCTTGCATAAATCCATCATCCCACTCTTCGTGGTATTCAACATGGTGATAGGAGAGTTTCTGCTATCTATGTTGAACTCAAGAGTAGTATTATTCAGGGTCTCCACGTTAGCACCAGTAGTTTTATTATTGGGAGGCAGAGTAGCACCTTCCTTCACCATCTTCCCATCTTTTTCAACATCATTTGTCCATTTATTGGGGTCCAGAGGATTGGATTGGACATTTAGAGAGTCATTCCCTTTCTCTAGGCTGATATCAGTGATGATAGGGGTACGCTTATTTTTATTCTTAGTTGGTGGGGTAACATAATCACTATCAGTCTCCATCCCCTCATCATCCTCTTCATCTTCTTCAAGCCAGTTGTCCTCCTCCTGAACCTTACTCCTTTTTCCTTTAACCCCTTTTCCAGCTTTCTTTTTTCCGGACCTAGAAGCCATATCTTTGTCCTTCCCCTTGCTAGAACCTTTAGCAGAGGTAATCCTATGACTGTCATCATCTTCCCACTCAGTGTCAGACCCCTTGTCTTCACTATCTTCTAAGTTCTCGGATTCATCATCCGAATCTAAAAGCTCAATGATAGAGTGTTGCACAGAGGAGGCCTTGACATGGTTGTATAAAAGCAACATTAACGCTTCATGCATGGGACGGTTACTATTCGGATTTGCCCTAAAATCCTTAATGCTAGTGTTAAGGGAGCTAAACAAATAGAAGGGTATAGACACCATATATTTATGGCAAAAATGATTCAGAAGCACAAAGTGATAACCATAGACACGAGAGTATCTACCATCAAGAGTAAATATATTGCATGATAGCAAACAAAACCCATCTCCATACCTTCTTAATCATCTTTGGCAAGTAGTAGGTGTTGCTGGATTTCACGAACTTGGTTTTCTCAGACTCCTCCTTTGGGAATTGCTTGATAGTAGCCTCTGTGATCTTTCTGTCTCTGTAAAATTTTCTACCTCCCATCGACATGCCAATGACTTCCACGATCATCCCTTCATCAATTTCAACCTTTCTTCCTCCTATGGTAATTTTTCCTTATTTCCAATTCTTCTAGAAAATTCTGGTAATGGTAGGGTTTTTCCATTAATTTTATGTAAGTTAATATTCTTCATAAATATATATAAAAAAAATATATTTCTATATTTTTTTAAAATAATATATAATATAATATAGAATAGTATAATAAAAGACTAGCATACCTAACTTTACAAGAATATGAATAAAGTATCATATTTGTTAATTATTCCACTTAAAAAAATGATAATAAATTTGAACTCAGTTTTGTGGGACTTGGATACTATTTATGCTTGGGCCTACCTAAAAAGGGGCCTCTGAAAGGAAGATCTCATTATTCAAACCCTTAACATAAGAGTTAGTCTCAGATATTTTGTTTGATGATGATTTAAGTGTAGGAAGATTGGTGAAATTTTAGGGTAGCATATAGCATAAGTGGTCTTAAAACTTACTAGGGGAATGCTAACTAAAGTGATCACCAAATGGAGCATTAAAATATTAGGGTAAAAAATTTACGACACTACAACGCCAAATTAGTTCACTTAGCTTGGTATCTACTTTAATTAGGTCTTCCCATTGGATCTAACCTCATCAACTAGAAGTTTTATGGTGTTGTTTATGGCCCCTCTTTTACTTTTGTAGACCTTTAGAAATCCTCATGTGCTTGTTGCCATTTCACTTGCATGCTAAAGCTACATGAATTTTAGATGTGTGTTTTTTCAATCACTTCTAGATAGAGATATTATCCTAGCAAATTATTCTTTTGAGAAATAGGCTGAAAATTCCATTTAGACTTACTAGGGTTGGGCATGCTTTTGAGTGGAAATTACATTAAACATGTGGACAAATAGGAATATTAAATTATTTTATGTTGGTTTTGTGAATATTCATTTTCCCATGTAGCCTAAAGCCATAATATATATGTTTACACATAATCTTATGCACTTGGATGTGATCATTGTCATGGTTCCTTATATGGACAATTTCGGTCCCACACCCATTTTTGTATTTTAGCAATTATCATGAGTGCCTTGTCTTGATTCATACTAGAACATGGTTCTTATGATATACCTATTTGAATCCTAAGATCACTTCTCTTCCCATATTGAAATAAGATAGATGTACAGTGCAACAGACTGAAATATCATAGGACTCATATACATGAATGATCTTTTGTTTCTTATTGAAGTTTTTCCAAGTGTATTCATAGAAAATATGATTATGAGCCTTGTGGTAAATCTTAGGCATTCACAAAGAATTAGGTTAAGGTTATTAGGGCATTGTTAATTGTTATTTTTTTTTTTTGTAATGCTACTAATTAAAAGAACCTATGGAGCACAACCCTTTTCCTATCATATCTCAAAGAAGAAGTTGCCTACTATAGTGAATCAGTATAATGTTGTCCCTAGTTGATTATAAGTATTAGGTATTCTATGTTAGGATGGCATTCCCTAAATTTTGTGTAGAAGTTTTCTACTTGTAGAATCTTAATGAGCATTTGATTATATGGTTGCTCTTGCAATATCTTCTCTAATTAGACATGTCTCCCCTTTACATGATTGTTGTCTCCATACTATTCATTCTAGGTATGGTTCACACAATTATCCTCGCCATGAACATCATAGCTAGTCTCCCTTAACACATTGTCAATTTCCCAACATGATTGTGGTGTATATTATTGAGCTCCTAATTAAAACTCACATTGTTGAATCAAGTAAAAGAGAAAGCCCAAAACGATATTATCATGGATGCAGCAATCACCCTATGATCCTCCTCCTCCTATTGATAGGATTACATTTTCATCTGTAAAGTTTTAAATCGAACAGTAAAGATGTGATTGAATTCTACAATGTTTTGCTTTTATTTAATTTTCAGACAAAATGTCTACCCTTCATCGCTAAAAATATAAATCCAGGTTGATTGTTCTTTGAAATGAGAGATAATATAATGTCAATTCGTTATTGTTTTCACACCAGAAAAATGTTTTAATCCGTTGGCTTTGCGTTATAGTATTTGACATTTTCGCTCTCTACTATTTTAAGAGTGTAGTAAACTAAAACGTGTACGCTAGTCTTGCATGAATAGCCACACGTTTGACTCTGTGCAATTGACAATCCTGGCTGTTAAGACTAAGGGGGCCGCACTTTGAAGACTGTCTTCAAGAATGGTCGTTTGGAATGGTACCTGGCTGTTAAGACTAAGGGGGCCGCACTTTGAAGACTGTCTTCAAGAATGGTCGTTTGGAATGGTAGGGTGGACTGACATATTATTATTACTATATATCCGTTACTCTGTATTGTATTTCTATCATTCGGCAATCATTAGAAACTGTAAATACCGAACGGACAAAGGTCTGAGCATAAATTTCATTTCTGTTTGCTATTGCAAAGGTCTGAGCATAAACTTCATTTTTATTTCATATCGCAAAGGTCTGAGCATAAATTTCATTCTCTTTGAGTAAATTATAGGTTTCATAGAAATTCTATGGCAATATCTCGATTAATCATCGGCGGTGGGCATCTAGCAACAGAGCAAGTGAAAGGAGATGGAAAGCACATAAGCCATGCCAAGGTTGGAGATATTTGGAGATCTATTCAGGGTGCTGATGATTGGAATGGCATGCTTGACCCCATTAACCCACTTCTCAAAGCAGAGATACTCAGGTATGGTGATTTTGCACAACAGTGCTATGATTCGTTTGACAACACTTATTCTTCAAAATACTATGGAAATTCTAAGCGCAGCAAAAGTTCGTTGGGCCGTAGATTGGAATTGCTCAGAATTGGGCGTGGTTATCAGGTAACCAGATATATTTACGCCAATACAGCTGTGTTAAAGTCGTTTTTCAAGCCGAAATCCGATTATAGTGGTTCTTGGATGGGATATATTGCTGTTTGCACAGTTCCAAAGGAGATAAAGAAATTGGGAAGACGGGATATAGTTGTTGCTTGGAGGGGAACTGAAACACCTCAAGAATGGATGCAAAATATGAAGGATATATTAGTCCCTGGTACCTTATCTCAGAGTACACAGTGTCCCGACATACAAACAACTTTCAAACCAGGTGTTCAAATAGAGAAGGGATTTCTGAGCTGTTATAACTCTGTATATGGAGACTCTGTGAGATCCAGACATAGTGCAAGAGATATTGTGGTGAGCGAAATAACAAGGTTATTGAATGAGTACAAAGATGAAGAAGATATGAGCATAACTTTCACTGGACATAGTTTGGGTGCTGCTTTAGCAACTCTAAGTGCATATGATATCAAACAGATTATCATGAAAGAAAATGATAGGAAATCAATCCCTGTCACAGTTTTTGCCTTCGCTTCTCCACGTGTAGGAAACCTAGCTTTTTCCCAACATTTGCAGGAGATCGGCGTTAAAGTTTTGCGCTTGGTAAATACATGGGACGTCGTTCCCAAAGTTCCTGGAGTTTTTCTCAACGAGAACATGGGATGGCTTACCAGATTCCTGCATTGGCTTCCCTGGACATATGTTCATGTGGGAGTCCCCATTACTTTGGACAGTAGCAGCTCTCCAGTGCTGAAGAAATCGTATAATCCAGCCAGTTTCCACAATTTAGAGGTTTATCTCCACTTGCTTGATGGGTTTCAAGGAAATAACAAGCTGCCTTTCAAACCATCTGGAAGAGATCCAGCTTTGGTGAACAAGTACTCCGACTTGCTTATTGAAAAGCTTCAAATCCCTTCTATGTGGTGGGTAAAGAGGAATAAAGAGATTGTAAAGCGGATAGACGGGTTATTGGTATACTCTCCTACGACTCCCACTCCTGTTCCCCTAACTCCTCGTCTCCTCTATATGCGCCCCAGTAATTCCAATTCACTCCCAGTTTATAACTCATCAAATTCTCGCTCCTTCCTAAAAGTCTTATAGAATGTACTACGGTTAGAAATTCTTTGGGTGCGTTATTTTTTTTCGAGTGTAAAACTCCACTATATAAATGTAAATGTCTATATTGAAATGCTTCTGGTTGTGTATGTAAGCTAAATGATATGGCCTGGAAGTAGATTAGTTATAAGTTGTAGAGGACCTATTCAAGTTGGATGCTTTCAAAACTAAGGTCTGATCTCATCTCGCTACTTAAATCATTTTCGCTGCTAAAAATTTTTTGGTGGAACTAGTGGCATTATATATATTCAATTTTATTTCATATCTTTAAATAATCATTTTTATTATTTTAATGTACAATATTCTAAATTTCCTTTTTCTTCTATTAAATTATAAACATAATTCAGCTGTGTATTCTTATATTTAATCATCATACATTTGTATGTTTATTAGAATTCATTCTCCTTGTTTCCAATTCAATAGGAATGATAATTGAACTAAATTATGAAAACAGAACACAAAATGCGCTGATGCATACAAGATCAGGCATTCGATTTATAGATAAAAATGCGCTGATGCATACAAGATTAGAGCGTTGATGAATACAAGCTCAGACATTTCTTTATAGATAAAAATGCGCTGATGCATACAAGATCAGGCATTCATTTTATAGATAAAAATGCATTAAATGTTTGGAACAACTGTGCATGGTGTTAGCTGGACTTTAAATGTAATATGTGAGGATGGCATGGTGAAAACATGGCATATTGAAGGCTACACAAGGCAGGTTCACGTGAAGTAAGTGTGGCACACAGATCTATAATTAATTTGTTTTAACATCTATTCATAAATGAATTATATTAATTATTTGAAATAACGTTTCATAATATAAAAAAGATGGCTCTTGCCTTAAGTCTTTGTTAGGTACCCATGTACAATCATTTATTCAAATAATACAATGGTTAGAATTCACTGTAATCCTCTCAGAATGTTGACCATTAGATAGCATGTGACTACTCATAAGCCTAAGAGGCTTCTAAGAACTACAAAACTTAGTCTCACTTGATGCGTGCCTCTGTAAAAATATCCGCTCGTTGATCTTCTATCTTTCAATATTGAAGATGAATCACCTATTGTTGGATGAGATGTCTAATATAATGGCTATAGTTCTCTATATGTTTTGTTTGAGCATGAAACACTGTATTCTTAGACAACAAGATGGCACTTTCACCATCACAATGAAGTAAATAAGGTCCTTCCTGATGTTGCTCGAGTACTACTAGAATAGCTCATAACCAACTTATTTATTTTGCTTCCTCATTTGAAGTAGTATATTTAAACTCTATAGTAGATAAAGCAATAGTAGATTTCTTCTAACTACACCATGAAATGAGACTAGAACGAAGAGAGAGAACATAAACTGTAGTTTATTTTTTATCATTTGCACAACCTACCCAATCTAATTCTGAATAATTGATGTCCCTTAGAAGAATAATAAACACCACTAGTCAAAGTACCTTACACATATCTATGTATTATCTTTTCTCTCATCCAATGTGGAACCTTAGAAGAACTCAATAATTTAAAACTATACCATATGTAAAAGAAATATTTGGTTGACATTGAGTCCAATACACCAAACTACCAACCAACTACCTACACAAGGTAGGATCAACATCGTCACCTTCCATATCCTTGGTCAACTTCAATCTTGGAACAAGTCTTCCATTCTATAGAGACACTCTTGCAATCTTGCATCCTAAACTTTCTCATCAACTCTAGGTAATACTTTGTTTGAGAGAGGTAGATTACATGATCTTTTTGCCATACCTAGATGCCAAGAAAGTAATGTAGAAAATAAAGATCTGTCATCACAAATGTATCCTACAAACTTAACTTTATGTCATTTATTTTCTTCTTATTATGGAGTGTGATAATGAGATCACCAACATCAAGGACAATAATTATTATTCTACCTTCATCAAATTCTTCTGCATACAAACTTGGATTAAGAGAACTATTATTGAAGCCACGAGTTTGGAAATATTCATCAATCTTAGCATACGAATCCCTTGGATCTTGCTTCAAGAGTGGTTGCAAACGATGTTCTAAAGGCATATTCTCATAGTTTATTTGAGACTACTTTGTTTCTTTTGCAGAAGTTTCGTTTTTAATATTTAGAGAAATAAATGTCTTTTCCCATGCTTGTGTGTCTTCATTTTCCCCTACAAAGTGAGTCTTTCTTTATGTAGATTGTGATGTGATTCCCAATGCAATTGAACAAGACATTTTCATAGCGTAAGTAGAGATCCCAAATCATTTGTTGTTGTGTGAAAGGAATTTGGTTTCCTAGCTTGCCTCTATGACCAAATAACTTATAATTTCCTTCATTCTATGAGGTTGTTTTCTCAAAACGAATTTGGGCCTTGGTTTGTGGCTGTTGTTGGAAGAATGCAACATAGTTACCATTGTGAGTATCTATATAAATTAGAAGATTCCATCTTATTTCTATTCATATTGTTAGTCTCTTGCATAGCATTATGATCTAGATGTTTTTGAGTTTTTTATTAAGATAAATGGGTTTTATAGGGACACGAAACCCAAATCCATCTAGAAAATATATAGATTTAACCAGAAACTAACCAACAGCTAAATGACTCACCCCTGTAATTCAGACCACAATAACCACAATGGAAACAAGAAAGATCAGCCAAAAACAACTAAGTAAAAGCTTTCAAAAGCTCAACATTCTTCTAGATCACTTTGTTATTGATCTCTTGGAGTTCTTCCATGATGAACCTCGAACTACCTCTTTCCTTTTTTTTGCTCATGGTCCTAGTAGAGGTCACATAGATGCTTTCAAAAACAACTAAGTAAAAGCTTTCAAAAGCTCAACATTCTTCTAGATCCTATAATTTCTTCAATACCTCATTCATCATCCTCATGAAAGTAATCGGTACATAAGTTAATCCAAAAGGCATCACCAACCATTCATATAGTCCTTCATTTTTCTTGAATGTTGTCTTCCACTCATATCCTTCTCTGATCCTGATTTGATGATATCCACTCTTCAAGTCTATCTTTGTAAAATATTTGGCTCTGCTCAAACAGTCAATTATGTCATCCATCCTAGGCAAAGAAAACTGATATTTCACTGTGCTCTTGTTTATTGCTCTAGAATCGATACACATTATCCATTTTCCATTCTTATTAGGTGCTAATACTGTTGGTACTGCACAAGGGCTCATACTTTCTCTGATCAAACCTTTCCTCAATAGCTTGTGCACTTGTCAATTCAAATCTTCATTTTCTGTCGATGTCATCCGGTGTGTAGTTTTGTTAGGCAAACTAACTCCAGGAACTAGGTCCATGCAATGACTGATACTTCTCATACGTGGTAATCCATCAAGCACATTATCTGAAATGATGTCTTCATATTCTATCAACAAATCTTTTATCTCTTTCGGTTGTTCTTCTTCATGCTCTGGATTCTCAGTCTTCCTAGGAAGTAAGGAAAAACACACATTCTCATGTCTCAATCCATCCAAGAATTTCCTTTCATCCACCAAACAGATTCTAGAATTCAAACAGACTTCACTTTTCAAAGATTCTTTCAAGGGCAACAAGGTTTGCTTCATCCCATTGGCCACAATGGTGTGTGTATTTTTCCTCTCGTCATGTATTGCCTGTCTATCAAACTGTCAAGGTCTACCCAACAAAAGGTGACAAATATCCATAGGCATAATATCACACAAGACTTCATCATGATAATTCTCAATTTTCAATTTCACCAAAAATTGCTCACTTACTAACAACTTATGATCATCTTGAATCCATGCTACCTGATAAGGCTTAGGGTGTTTCAATTTGTCCAAATTTAACTTATTCATCATCTCTTTTGAAACAAGATCATCTTAACTACAACTATCAATGACAACTTTACATCACTTACCAAATACCTTACATCTGGTCTTGAACAAATTCTTCCTTTGCAAGGGCTTTTCATCTATGTCAGCATGACACAAAGCTGTCCTCATCATCAAGAATTCTCCATCTTCTAGTTTATTAGCTCATTCGATGGGGTTTTCTTCCACCACTATTGTTCTTCCAGTATCATTTGTCTTCTTACATTCAAAAGCATGATGTCCTTCTCCTCCACACTTATAGCAAGTTCCTCTAAATATTCTCTTGTCCTGTCTTCTGTCATCTCTTCCAAAATTCTCATTCCGGTAGCCATTCGGTTCTCTCCTCTGGTACAAATTTCTATCATCCGTCCGATATGAATTGCCTTATTTTCTCACTTCCTTGTCTTTGTTCTGATCCGTACAAGTTCCTCTACCTCTAGTATATCCTCTTCCCCCTTGAAATCTTCCTCCAGAAAACCTTCCACCACTTCCTCTCTACCTCTGTTCATGTCTTTTGTTTAGCTTCTCTTCTTCTTTCAAGGCATATTGGTAAGCTTCTTCAACACTCTGCAATTTGATCAAACTGAGTTCATCTTGTATAGACACCCACAATCCATTCAAATATCTTGCAACTTGTTCAAATTCATCATCAACATGTCTACATATGATATTCAAGTTGTAAAATGCCTCGGTGTACTCCTTCACACTAGATTCCTTCTATCTCAAATTTTGCAACTTTCGAAATAGATTCACTTGATAATCAACTGGCATAAATTTTGAAATCAACTTAGCAACCATCCAATCCCATGTCTTGATCTTCTCTTTACTTCTTCTCTGTCTATCAACTTGCAAATGCTCCCACCAAAGAGATGCATGACCTTTCAACTGAGTACATGCATATTTTACCTTCCTTTCTTTTGCAGTGTTTTAAAAATCAAAATATTTCTCCATCTCTGAGATCCAACCCATCAATTAATATGAATCCAACTTTCCATCATATTCTAGTGGGGTAAAATGAATTTTAGTATTCTCCCTACTCAAAACCCTCAAAAATATTTCTTCATTTGGGTCAACCGACGATGGGTTTACTTGTTATTCTAGGGCTTCTTCTCCTTCATCTTCACTTACATCTTCAATGTGTCGGCCTATTCTCTGGGCTGTCTGAATGGCTTCCAATTGAGTTGCTATTCCTTACAACATTTCTATCACAACAGGGTCTGCATTCCCACGCGCTCCACCATTCTTGTTTCCTCTTCGTGCCATCTTTATGCCAGTCCTCTACAGCTGCAGGTCGGATCCATAGTCCGCCACCCTACAACAAAAATCTCTCAGGACAACACAATCTCCAGAAGGAAAGCATGCTCTGATATCACTTGGCGCAGTCACTGGTTAGGAGGAACCTCAAAGAGATCAGTCTAGACCAGTCAGTAAGAGTAAACACAATGGAAACACAAGGACATGATGGATGCAATGCAACCAACCAGTAACAACCGGGTTATAGTAACCGGCCTACAGGACTGCTAAAACATGCTCAAAATATAGAAGAGGTCACAACCGGGACCTCAAATATTAGGATCTATCTTCTATTCTCTTTCTAACTTATTCAATTCATTATAATGCTCTATTACAATGACTTATACGATCCAAGGGGATTCGGTCGGCCCAAAATGGATCAAAACCTGAAGAACAAGCCCTAACATGTAAAACCAACAAGGTCGGCCTCTGATAAAGAAAATCCTTTGGAAAATCCAAAGGATGAAATGTGAATCAAAGGGAAGGTCGGCCACATGCCAAGGAACAACGAAATCAAGGTTCAGGGCTCCGCAAGCTACAGAAAGGATCCAGTAGATCACGAATGCAAATAGGTCTAGGCAATCGGTAATAGAAAACTATCTCAGAAACTGGTAGCGATAACTTACCGAAGAATGATTCAAATGCTATGTGGTTTGGGAATAAGGTAGATGATCAAGTTCTCAAGCAAAATCGAACTCTACAGGTTCCGGTGAACCAAATCCAGGAAACATAGAAAGAAATGTTGAAACTGGAAACAGAAAGAAAAACATAAAGGAAATTGTTTTGGTTGATGCAAGATTTCCATGAACTAGGGATGCTCCCGCATCACGATGAAATTATATATTGTATGTAGAATAATAGGAAGATGGGAGAATAATAGGAATATGGGTATGATATTTAAACTTGATATTTAAAAAGCTTACATGACATAATCTCTTGGTGATTCCTTTTTATCACACTCCAAAGGTTTGGCTACCAAGATAAAGTTATTAAGCTTATCAAGGAGTGTATGACTACTCCCAATTTTTTGTTTCGGTGAATGATATTTGGAAAGGTTTCTCGCCAAATGAAATAGGACTAAGACAAGGGATCCACTCTCTCCTTATTTATTTATTATTAATGTTGAAGTCCTAGGAAGAAATATTGCTAGATTAATATCTCAAAATAATTTGAAAGGTGTTCATACTACCTCTTCCTTGGTCCCCTTTTCACATTAACAATTTATGGATGACACCATATTATTTGGGCTAACATCCATCCATGAAGACTAATTATTGAAATCTATGTTGAATAGTGTTAGAATATTTAATCTTTACTTAGCTTAGGTTTATTTTTATTTAATTTAGGATATTCCTTTGGAATTCCTACATGTAATTTGTCCTCTGGTACATGTGTGAGGACAAGTCATTTCTTTTATTTTCCTTTATTAAGGAATATTAGATTTCCTCCATAAGAGGATGTGAACACATGGCACACACATTTTATGAATGGTGGCATTCATAGATTTGGAGTTACTTTGTAACTCCTCTCCTCATCTCTATTTAAGAGATGCCTCCTCTCTCATTTCTTCTTAATGACAATATTGTAAAGAGCTTCTTGCTCTCTCTCTCTCTCTCTCTCATTTTTAGGCATTGCCTCATTCATAATATCACAAGGGGTTTTTCTTTGCTTTTCCCCTTTCAAAAGTTCTTGTGCCTCCTTCTTCTCATTTGGGTGATGCTCCAAGTTTATTGCTTTTCTCTTGGTAACAATTACTTCATCATAAACTTTCTTGGATTAATTTTCCTTTCCTTGCTCTTTTATTTCCTTTCATGGTATCAGAGCAGGTTTCTAATCCTTGTTTTAAGTTAACATTGATGAAGGTTACCATTCAGTGAAGTTCACCTTGTTGGAGGCATTATTGAGAGGAGAAGAAGTTCTGTTACTAATATTTTCTATTGTGCAGGTTTTGGTTTCAAATTTTAACTTTTTTTTCAAACTTGTTAACAAGTTTGCCTGCAGGTTTAATCTCCTATTCTAGTTAGTTTTTTATTAAAAAGGGCTTTGGAAGGCTTGCCGCCAAAGTTCCTTCTTTCTAGTTCAAATTTAATTATTTTTAAAGTTTTGGAAGGCTTGCCGCCAAAACTCCGGTGCTAACTTCTTTTCCTGCATATTTTAGATTTCATATTCATTTAGTTTGGAAGGTTTACCGCCAAACTTAGTCTTCTTAATTTATTTGGTCGGCTTGCCGCCAAAACTAATTTATTATTAAATTTCATTTCTGATTCACTTGCAGATTTTAACTCTTTTTCTTGCTTACAACTATTCTGATTCAATTTGTTTAAATCTGCCATTCAGTCCTAACATCTTTATTTGTAGGTGTTATTGATAAATAAAAAGGATAATCTTTATTTAAACTTAAATTTGTTGAGGATTAAACTCAAACTTAAATTTGTTCTTCTTGTATGTTAGTATCTGTTTTGATTAAATTTTCAAACTTTATATAAAACTTCTCAATACAACGACATCAATATATTTGATAGTACTGACCCAGTTCTATCCAGAAAATTATACACTGCAGAAATCTCAAATACTTTATCAGATGCTTTCAGAAAGTCTCAGCATTCCTCTCATTATTTTTTTGTAAGGTTTGATAGAAAAGAAAGATTTAAATAAAGGAAACTTTAAAAACAAGAAGATTAAAAACCACTGTAAAGGGAGCCCAAAACCAGTTACTGTGGCATTGCTGTTTGATCAACAAATCTGTTAAACTTATATCTTTGTCTTTGTCTCTGTAACCTGCAAAATAAACAGACATTAGTAACTGCTGATCAGTTGGATAAGAACTTTTATTCCTTATTTCCTTACATCTACAAGCTCTATTTGATTTTGGATTAATAAACTATCTTCTGATTTAGCTACGATATATTGTATTTAGGTTTTAAGTTTTATTAATTTTAACTATATGATGTTTTCCATGTAATATTCTTCATAGCTATTCCAACAACAGCTTTGCCTCTCACGATAGCACGCACAGAGTCCAGTAAAACTATTTTGTATTAATATTAAAAAACTGTTTTGTATTCTTCATAGCTATTTCAAACCCTTCAAGCATTAGAAATTCTATTTAACGCATTTTAAAATTGTAAATAGACTCGCAATTGCATCCATACCGAAACCAATAGACATTCTCTGTTAGAGACGAGGACAGTGAAAATCCAAAGAAAACTTGTGTATTGTGAGTCCTACTTCTGTTCGGACATTTTCTCTGAGACTAAAAGACCTTCCCCGTGCAGCAGCCTCAATAAGGTTTTTTTATGAAACAGGTGAAACGTTAATACTGCTAGGCATTTCTGTTAGAGCCCTCGCATAATACCAACCCCGTGAAAATTGCTGCAGTTCATCGTGTGTTGCTTCTTGCTCTTTTATTTGCTTCTTGCTTCTTGTTTGTTTTAAGGTTTTGAACGCACAACCTCATACACGCTAGTATAACTCTCCACCGTAGAAAACTAAGTCTCTAAAGCTAGCGTGGTTATTTTTCAAGTTAGGGTTTGTAGACAGAACGATAATAATCTTCCCTGTAACTTCTCTGTATTCTCTGCACTGTAAGTTAGTTGGGGTATGATATTCTCTGCAAAGTAACGTCTCTGCACCTCTGCATAGTTGGTAGTTGGCATCTTTGCTCATGTGAATGATTGTCTCCTCAACTTTGCATATTTGATTGGAAGTTTTATGCATAAGTTTAGTCTAAAACTTAGAAAGATTTAAAATTTTAAGCCTTTTATCTCTCACGTTTATTTAAAATTTTCTATCAGGTTTAATATATTAAAAAGAAGGTTTAAAAAGTTAAAACTTTAAAAAGTTTATAATTTCCTTTTAATAAAGTATTTTAATTCATAACGTTTTTTTAGTAAAGTCTTTTTTATTAATGGTTTTATTTATTATTATTAAAAATTTCAAGTTATTCTTCAAATTAAAGAATAGATAAAGTTATTTTTTATTTAAATAAAATTAAAAGTTAAAAAAAAAAATCATTTAAATTTGTTATTTAAGATTTGAATATAACTTTTTTTTTACATAAATTTTGTTATAATTTTTACTCAAATCTGGTTTATTTTTAAATCAAGGAGGTTAATTTTATTTTTTAATCAAAGGGGTAATTTTTTTTTTACAAACTATTATTTTGCTATCATGTCTACATTAATTCCAGAAATTAAATTAAATAGTTCCAATTATCATTCTTGGAAAACACATATCTCGTTTATTTTTCGTTTCAAACACCTTTTGGATGTTGCGACTGATAAGACATTTGAACCCGCTACATCTGCTCCTCAAGCCGACCTAGATAGATGGAAGGCTCAAAATGAGGAAGCACTTGGTTTAATTGGTATTTCAATGGTTCCCGATTTGTATTTTTTAATTGGACATTGTACAAAAGCGCATGAAGCTTGGGAAATTTTAAAAACCACTTATGATAGCTCAAATGAATCCCGAAAAATTCAACTTCAAGATCAACTTGAAGATCTAAGGTATACAGATTTTAAAACTATGGATGAATTCTTATTAAAGTTTGATTCTATTAATAGTCAATTAACTGGTTTAGGAGTTACTCTTGCTGATTTACGTTTAATTCATCTCATTCTCAAAAAATGTCTTCCTCGTCAATTTCAACAATTTATTACGAATATTCATGCTCAACTTGCTATTCCTAGCTTAGCTACTCAATTAACATATGATATTTTTCGTAATTTATTGCGTCAAGAGGAAGCTAAATTAATTCAATTTGGTACTCTTAAAAGTAGCGAACATGCTTTTATGTCTAAAAATCAAAATCATAATAATAACTTTAGATCCATCAATAATAAACATAATCATAATCATAATAATAATCATCATAACAATCACAAATCTTCTAATTATCAATCTCATTCTAAATCCTATCATAATAATTCTCATAATAATAATCATAATAATAATCACAATAATCAAAGGAATAATTCTCAAACAAGACCCCATTGCACATATTGTGGGAAAGATGGACATATTACTAATAATTGTTTTAAGAAACAAAATGGTAAAAAGCCCATGAATCAAAATAATCAAAATAATCAACATAAACCTCATTATAAGAAGGGTAATAATAATAATGGTAATTCATCTCGTCATGCATTTACATGTACTTATAATGTTTCTCAACCACTTGAGTGGACTATTGATTCTGGTGCATCTCAACATGTTACTTCTCATAAAGAATGTTTTGAATCTTTGCATCCCGATACTTCTAATATTCCTGTTCAATTAGCTAATAATCATAGTTGTAAAGTTGAAGCTATTGGTGATGTGAATGTTCCTAATGGGAAATTACATGATGTTCTTTATGTTCCTGAATTAAAATCAAATTTGATTTCAGTTCCTAAACTTTGTCAAGATTATAAGATTAACTTTTATAGGGGCGTATGTTATATCATTGATCCAAACACTAATCATGTTATTGCTACTGCTAAAATGGATAGTGATAACTTATTCAAGTTCTATGAATTTGCTCCTCCAAAGTATTCTTTGCTTACTACTGTTGATTTTACTATATGGCATCAAAGACTTGGCCATCTCAATTCTGATTATATTTCACTAATGCAAAAAGCAAATATGGTTGATGGATTGCCTACTATTGTTACTTCTCAAATTGTTTGCAATGGTTGCATGAGTGGTAAGATGCATAGGGAACCCTTTCCTCATGGTCAATCTTGGAGGGCATACACTAAATTGCACCTCATTCATAGTGATCTCTTGGGTCCCATGGAGAATCCCTCCATCCAAGGTTCAAGGTATGCACTTACCTTTGTTGATGATTTTTCAAGGAGAACATGGATATATTTCCTTCATAGTAAGGATCAAGTGCTTGATGTTTTTACTGAATTTCATATGTTTGTAGAAAGGCAATCTGGTTCTAAAATTAAGATTCTTCGTACTGACAATGGAAGAGAATATGTCAATAATGCATTTAATGCTTATTTAAAATCTTTTGGAATTAAACATGAGCTTACCGTTCCTTATACACCACAACAAAATGGTGTGGCAGAACGGAAGCATAGGACAATTGTTGAAATGGCTAGATGTTTATTGCATGCTAAAAATATGGATTACAAGTTTTGGGCTGAAGCTATGGCTTGTGCAACATATTTAATTAATAGAACACCTACCAAAGCCTTAAAGGATAAAACTCCTGAAGAAGCTTGGTCTGGTAGAAAGCCTAATTTGCAGAATTTAAGAATTTTTGGTTCCATAGCTTATGTTCACAAACCTAAGGAGAAAAGGAAAAAATTAGATGCTAAATCTTCTCCTTTTATTTTTGTTGGTTATGATGAAAATACTAAAGGTTATAGAGTTTACAATCCTATTACTAACAAGGTAAAAGTTGCAAGAGATGTTTGTATTGCAGAAAAGGGCATTCATGATTGTTCTAAAGTGAAGGATGATGAACTTGGTCAAACCAAAGTTGTGCTTGTGGAGGACCAACCTCCTTCTCTTAACCCTACTCCTAATGCATCTCTTTCTACTCCTTCTAGTGATAGTGATGATGATAATAATAACTCTACTCCTCATGACTCTTCTTCGAGTGATGAATCCATTACTTCTAAAAGAATACCTAAATGGTTTAAATCTTTAATTCAAGATAGTGATGAATACTTAGCTAGAATGGATAAACTTCAAGCTAGGAGAGTTAATTATTGTAATTATGCTTTAATGACTACTATTATGAATTCTAATGATCCTAAAACATTTGATCAAGCTAAAAATCAACCACATTGGCAAAAAGCAATGAAGGAAGAATATGATACTCTAATTTCTAACCAAACTTGGGATTTAGTTCCCTTGCCTCATGGCAAAAATCTTGTTTCTTGCAAGTGGCTTTATAAAACTAAATTGAATGCTAATAATCAAGTTAGTAAATTTAAAGCTAGATTAGTTGCTACAGGTTTTTCTCAAATTGAAGGCTTAGATTATAATGAAACTTTTTCTCCTGTTGCTAAAATGCCTACAATTAAACTTGTGCTTGCATTAGCTTCTAGAATGAATTGGCCTATTCACCAAATGGATGTTAAAAGTGCTTTTCTTAATGGTGATTTACATGAGGAAATTTATATGTCTCAACCTCCTGGTTTTATTAAAGAAGGTAATGCACACTTAGTTTGTAAATTAAAGAAATCAATTTATGGATTAAAGCAATCTCCTAGGGAGTGGTATTCAAAGATTAATGAATTCTTTCTTTCTCAAGGCTTTATTAGAAGTAAAAATGATCCTAACTTGTATATTAAACATAGTCAAGATGATATTATAATTATTATCTTGTATGTAGATGATTTGATTCTTACTTCAAGTTCCAATACTTTGATTTCTGATATTAAGTTTCAACTTAATCAAAAATTTCAAATGACTGATTTAGGTCTTTTACATTATTTCTTAGGAATGCAAATTTGGCAAACCTCTAAAGGAATTTTCTTATCTCAAAGTAAATATGCTAAAGATCTCATAGATAAGTTTAAAATGAATGATGCTCATCATGTTTCAATTCCTATTGAATTAGGCACTAAGTTAATGCTTGATATGCAAACTCCTCTTGTTGATGCTACTTTGTATAGACAATTAGTTGGAAGTTTAAATTATTTAACTCTTACTAGGCCCGATATTGCTTATAGTGTTGGTTTGGTTTCAAGATTCATGTCTAAACCTCAAAAAACACACTTTAAAGTTGCTAAAAGAATTTTAAGATATATTAAAGGAACAATTAATGTAGGTTTGTTTTATGATGCAAATTCTGATTTTACTTTAAAAGGTTTTACTGATTCCGATCTAGGTGGAGATCCCAATGATGGGAAATCTACTTGTGGTTATTGTTTTTTTGTTGGTTCAGGAGCAATTTCTTGGAATAGTAAAAAGCAACAATCTACCTCTCTTGGATCCACTGAAGCTGAGTACAAAGGCTGCACTAATGCTTCCAAAGAAGTCTTGTGGCTTAGAAGACTACTTGAAGATTTGGGTCTACCTCAACACGAACCAACTCCATTGTATTGTGACAACCAAAGTGCCATTGCCTTGGCTAAAAATCCAGTTTTCCATGCAAGGACAAAACACATTGCTCTCCAACACCACTTTATTAGAGAACAAATTGAAGACAAGCAAGTTTCACTCCTCTATTGCAAGGGGGAAGACCAAGTTGCAGATATTTTAACCAAGCCACTTTGTAAAGAAAAATTCCAATTTCATTGTAAAAATCTTGGATTACAACCCATTGAAGGGTTTGATGTAAACTCCCCAAGTAAAGCTTAAGGGGGGGTGTTAGAATATTTAATCTTTACTTAGCTTAGGTTTATTTTTATTTAATTTAAGATATTCCTTTGGAATTCCTACATGTAATTTGTCCTCTAGTACATGTGTGAGGACAAGTCATTTCTTTTATTTTCCTTTATTAAGGAATATTAGATTTCCTCCATAAGAGGATGTGAACACATGGCACACACATTTTATGAATGGTGGCATTCATAGATTTGGAGTTACTTTGTAACTCCTCTCCTCATCTCTATTTAAGAGATGCCTCCTCTCTCATTTCTTCTTAATGACAATATTGTAAAGAGCTTCTTGCTCTCTCTCTCTCTCTCTCTCTCTCATTTTTAGGCATTGCCTCATTCATAATATCACAAGGGGTTTTTCTTTGCTTTTCCCCTTTCAAAAGTTCTTGTGCCTCCTTCTTCTCATTTGGGTGATGCTCCAAGTTTATTGCTTTTCTCTTGGTAACAATTACTTCATCATAAACTTTCTTGGATTAATTTTCCTTTCCTTGCTCTTTTATTTCCTTTCAAATAGGTATTTCCAAGTCTCAAGATAGCATACCAATTATAATAAAAACATTGTATATTTTTTTTAACATTGGGGAAAGGTTGCAAAACAAAATAAATAATATACATGGATATCAAAAGGAGTCTCTTCTTGGAGTTTATCTTTGACTACCTTTAGTAACAAAGAATTTATCCCATAATTATTGGTTTGAGAGTATTGAAAGAATACAATTGAAGCTAGTGGGATGGGAAGGTAAACTCCTCTATCAAGCCAAGAAATACCAATTCTTAAAGGGTTCTCTTCAAAATATCCATATGTTTTACCTTTCTTTTTTTAAGATCCTTGCATTCATAGTAGACAATATAGAAAAAAATTCAATAAAATTCTTGTGGACAAGGGTGGGATAAAAAAGGAGAATAGTCGGGTTAAATGGGATATTGTTACAAGTTTGAGCTATATTCTCCTCATGCTTGGATTCATCCACATCCATGAGGTTCATTTTCTTCTGCTCCTCAAATTATTTAATTTTCATTTTTAACCAAAAAACTTTAAATTTTGGAGTATTAATGAATTCATCATCATCTAAGAATCTCATGGACATTGGTGTCCTTTATCAACAGTGTTCACAGCCTCATATGTCACCTGAGCTTCACAACCACATGTTTCCTCATAGTACTTGTGGGGATCAGCTTGTGACTGTTTTGTGTCGTCTCCTTTCAAGTCTTTTAAAGCACTAATAACTTCCTCTGTATCACTCTCTCCTTCTGATTCACCATAAGGTACTAGAGGGTCCGGATCATTCACTTGTTGTTTTCTACTGGAAGGGGAATGAAGAGAAGCCTCCTCCACATATTCATCATTTGATACTTCATGTATTACAACCCCTGGGGGTTTTCTTTGGTGGAATAGTGGCCTATTTTGGTGAGGATCCACCATAAAATTTGCAATAACTATGCAATAATTGCATTAAAAAAGTTAATCAATAGCTTCAAGAAAAGACAGGTAAATGAAAAGAATAGTTTTGAAGAGGAAGAAAGTAAATTTTGGAGTTAGAGATTCGGCTCCTAAACATTTAAGAAAAGGAAGGTTATATTAGAAGGAATACAACAATCTGAAATTTAAAATGATTTGTCCTTGTAAAATCTTGAGGAAATCTAAATGAATTTAGAATTTTAGTCAAACTCATTGTCTTATATTTCATGAGTGCTCAATCTAGAGAAATCCACCTCTCCTTAAAATTAATAGTTAACTTAGTAGTCATTACATTTAGGTGATGTTAAGAAAGGTGAGAATTTCAAATTTATTGAAAAGTCACCATCCTAGCACTACTCTTATTCTAGTATGCTTAATCATGTTGTTCAACCAAAGTTCAACCCTGCTTAGCTTGCTGATTCATTTACAAAACCCTTAGCAAGTCTTAAGCCATATAAACCCTTCATTACATATATCTTTTAACTTATTCATTTATAAGTAGAAGTAATTTTTCATAGTGTGTTAAATTACTATATTTTGAGGATTCAATTTCATATTTTTTTAATGTAAAACTTATTGACCCATTTTTCATTAATATAGCTTACACAAACACATCTCTCATAATCTTAAAAGGTCAATTAAATCCTCATTAAGTACAAAAATTTGTGCTTGACTGCAACAATGTAAAATGTGATCAATCATTTTTAAATTTAGTGGGAGTGGAATAAGAACCATTTCGTTTCTTCCTAACCGAAGGCAAACGCATTAGACAAGATTACAACACGGCTGCCGAGAACCTCATTAAATCATACAAATTATTAATGTTCAATTGGAATAGACTAAAGGTGGGTACGCAGTAGAGTATACCAATTTTCCATCTATTCGTTTCACCATTTTTTCCTTTCTCCTAGGCCACCACTTAGAAGGGATTTGAAGACTTTCAATCAATAAGTCAGATAATTTGTTGACGAGAGCTGGATATCTTCTCGGGGGCTTGAAATGTAGATTAGTATGTCCTTGAAAGCCATCAAGCAAGTGCAAATAAACCTCTTAAGTTGTGGAAGTTTGTAGGATTATACATATCCTTCAACATAAGCGAGCTACTACTGTTTAAAGTAATCTCTACTCCCACATGAATATATGCACAAGGAAGCCAGTGCAGAAGCCTTGTCACCCATCCCATCTTTTCGTTGATAAAAATCCCAGGAACTTAAGGAACCAAGTCCTTATTGTTTATCAATCTTAACACTTTAATGCCAATTTCCTCCATATGGTAGGCAAATGACATGCTCCCTACGTGTGGAGAAGCGAAGAAAAACACAGTGACATGAACTGAGCTCATACCATAATCAATCACAATGATTTGTCTGATATCGTATGCGCTTAGGGTTGCCATGGCAGCTCCCAAGCTATGTCCAGTAAAAGTTATGCTCAAGTCTTCTTCTTGGTGTTTGTATTCCTTTAATAATCTAGTTATCTCACCCACTACAATACGCCTTGCACTAATCCTGCATTTCACAGAATCCTCGTAAGTGGATGTATAACATCTCAGAAATCCCTTTTCTATCCTGGCATTTGGTTTTGAAATCATCTGGATGTTCGAACATGTTGTAGGCTCTAATGTCACAACAGGAACCAATACGTCTTTGAAGTTTTGGTTCGATTCTTGAGGTGTTTCACTTACCTTCTATGCGACAACTATGTCACGCCTTTCCAATCTCTCTATCTCAGCCAACCTTAAATCACACATTGAGCAGTATTTTTAAGTCTAGAGAATTGTTAATTTAAAATAAGTAGAGAAACAAAATAAACAACATAAAATAACAGAAGAAAAAAAAACACAAAAAAAGGACGCAAGACAACGAGATTTATAGTGGTTCATCATAAAGGCTACGTCCACTTTCAAGCAGGGAAATCTCTTCATTAATCAATACCATCAGTATATAGACTGTACACATCTATTTATTCATTTATATTCAACTATGAATTGAAGAGTTAAGAAGGCGAATGGTCACGTGACCGTTGGGCTTCACATTCCCAACAATCTCCCTCTTGAAGGCCAACTGGTACAGCCATGCATTGTGACATCTTTGCTTCCATCTCAAAACTCACTTTAGAACTAGTGCAATTGAATATTTTAATTTCACTAAACTCAGTTCACAAACACTACAAATAAGCCTTCTCCAACTCAAATCAGAGTTAAAAATATCCTTTCCTACTACTCTTTCATGCGCAAACTTGTACATTTATCCACAATGAGGAATACCATGTTCTATAGGTTCAAACTTACAATAAAAAGCACCACTCATTCCTCCCTCTACAACTATCTTCTGGGCATGAACCCACCTCAATAGGAACAAAAGAGAAATGGACCAATAGCTGGAAGAGACAAATACTATTCAACTCCATAACGAAGCAGCCAAAGACATAGGTAGACCACAAAGAGCTCTAACTAACCTCTCCCACCAAGCAAAACACCACCTCCATAGGTATTTCCACCACCTCAATAAGTATCATGAAAGAGGAAAAGAGGAGTGAGACAAGCCAAACCCACACCATGGCCATAAGATAAAGCTCCACATTGATAGGAGTCATGCGGGGAGGAAAACAACTAAGAACATAAACAACCCACTTGAGAAGAAAGAGCATAAAGTATCATACCATAGCACGGATGAACACAACCCCAAGAGAACAAAAACCTAACCAGAAAACAAAGCATGGACATCCCGAGCCCTTAAAAACTATACTAGTAGATGCCTGACCACCAAGAAGAACAGAGCCACCAAAAACCCTAGCACTGAAAAAGCTGCTTGAAAGAAAAGACAAGGAAGACATGGGAGTAGAGAAAAGAAATCCCCACAAGTAGAAAAAAATACAACTACCCTTGAGACAAAATTAAATGTAAGATGCTCTATGAAACTAATACTAAATAATGAGCTATGGCTCATCTGTATCTAGAATGGCACCTAAAATAACTTACATGAGCAATGTTCAATGAGAGTTTTGTGTGACAGCTAAGCTATCCTAAATTAGCATGTGAATAAGTGCTAACTATAAACTAGTTAGGATATAACCTTATTCGCACTAACATGTTCCATATCAAGTTCCATTTAAAATTAGGGTATCCTAGGGTTTGTTGCAACATACAATAAACAAAGGAGATAGAGTCTACATGAAGGGTTGGAGATATAGATGACTTCACCTCCTTTGTTGATATTGAAGAAACCCTATACCCCTAAATGTTGCACAAATAGAATTTTCACCACCTCGCTCATGAAGAGTTGAGGAGGATAAAAAATTCATTTAGGTTGTCTCTCATTCCAGTCAATATAATCAAATAGTCTAATATCAAAATAGGGCTTTAAAGTTAGTAAACATGGGTATAGAATAAAGAGCAACATTGACAATCTAGATAATTTCCCAAAAAGAATCCTTTCCTCTATTTCCCAATAGTCATATGATTCCTTGGGTTAAGAATTTATTGGTATTTAAAATGTTGCTCCAAATCACCAATACCTTAGGTAGAGAAGGCAAGAAGAATTCATACCAACCCAAGTATTTAGCTTGAGAAATCCTTGTCAAATTGTTTTACTTTGACATAAGGTTCTAGCTAATCCTAGTGAATAGGGCCTTGTTAAAGGATTTAATTTTTTGTTTCCCTAAACTCCACAGATATACATGGGGAAAACCCTTTCGAGTTAAAAAGAAATCCCACTCTCGAAAACATCAAACCAATGTATTATTTAGCAACAAGTTACAATACATTTACAAGCTCTAAGCCTTTACATGGAGATTTACATCTTGTTCCATCTTGGAGAAAAACTGGTAGTGTAACCCCTGTAAAAATGAACTCCTCTCATATCTTAAATCAGCTAAGGCATCAACACATAGATAGAGCTCAACACAAAGAGTTAGGTGCCCATGGTTTCGAAAACCATCTTCAACATCTAAGAGGTAAGTTGTGTCATAAACAATATCTTGCTAATGCTGTGACAGGTTTCTCATAGCAACTTCCAAGGCAACAACACCTATCTCATCCATAACTATCATCTTGCCAAATACAATATAAAAACAACATAGAATTTACTATGACTAGGAATAGGCACCTTCTTTACCTCACACCACTTGTAAAAGTGAACTCCGCCATAAATGCCAAAAGATAAAATACAACTCCAATACATAATAGAAGCTGAAAACCAAGACTCTTTAGCCAACACAGGAAAATACCAAATCAATTTCCACTCCAACATAGCATCTTCCAAGTGCCTACCAACTTCCTAGAAAATAAGAAATATGCCATTTCATCACCTACCATGTAGGATGCCACCTCACCAAGAGTTCCCACAAAGTGAATGACAGCTTAGGAAGTTTATATCTTGAAATAAATCAATTAGGCAACAATTAATTAATTTGGCATGTTAGGACTCTAAGGTTGAGACACCTTAATCCCAACATTCTCCCACTTGTCAAAGATCTATTAAGATTCAACAACATCAACTTCTTAGGAGCCAAAATGATGAAACCACATCATCACAACCATCCATGAAACCACCCAAATCTCAAACATGTTCTCATTCTCTATCAAGACACCAATCCAAATAACACAAACATAAGATCTCAAAGATAACAAAGGATACAAAATACTACCACCACTCCACTATGCTCACAAGATATACATAAGCATCAACATCAACATCAAAGCTCATAACCAGAACACAATTACAATGTAGTCCTCCAAAAACAAGATAGAATAAAAATTAGAACAACAACCAAAATGATTGCTCCCATCCAACTGATAAACCCACAAGATTGAAAAATAGCACCCACATCAAGTTCTAAGCCATCCAATCACACATACCTCAAAGGTATCCACCATTAGTAAACTCAAGCCACTAGCATAACCAACCCATAAACTGCAAGCACAAGCTCCATGTGTAGACCACTCAATGAAGACCAAACATATCCAAAAACTCCTACTACATGGGTATTGACAAATCTAAAATATCAAAGGCATACTAAATTTAACAATCACAACATATAAGCATGTAGTACCAAGGACCATCCACAAAGATAAGCACATCCTGTAAAAAAAACTGCTGCAAGGAGAATTTCTCTGAAAAACTTTCTATAGCTCTCCCAAGTTCTCCACATCCAACAAAGGAAAGTGATTTAAAGGAACCTCCATGTTATCACCAAGAAAAAATAAAGTAAAAGTGACAACATATGACCACCAACAAGTGATCACCATATCTCCACCTAAGATCTCAAAAACAATGTTATGTGAATCCAAACATCTAGGTAGATAACCGAGACTAAAGAGGGAACATTCAAATCATAAGCATGTAGCATGTCCTCCTACATACACTTCTAAGTGTCAGTTGTTTCAAGTAAGATCTCCTTCATGTGCCCATGTGAAAAGCCACAACAACATCCAAACCCGTTCAACCTCAAGAGATCAAATATAACATATGCATCATGAATCTACATGGATGTAAGGCTCTCAAAGAATATTAAACTACTCCATTTACCATTTTCGGAAATCAGCCCACTACCATCCCCAATTATCATCAAAAAAAAAAGTACATACCCAAGGAGATATCCATGCTATCCATCTCTCACAATGAATCCTCCAAAACCATTCAATCATAGCTCAAGGTCAATGGATATGAATTAAAATCATATAGAATGTGAGAGAAACAATGGTCAAAACCTCTCAAGTGATAAACCACTGAGTAGACCAAGAGTGAGGAATGAGAATACTCCTCAAAGATATCCAAATCATCATGACTCATCCAAGAGTAATCTCCTCATAGGTCTCTATTGAACTCACATCCAATCAAGGTGTAGGCTTCTTGGACTTTTAGCTGAAATCTCATCAAGAGTAACTATTTTAGCACATGTTTCTCATCTCAAGAGAAATATAGCGTCACCTAAGTCTTAATGTATCCATGAGTACCAATAAATTATGAATCCATGCTAAATCTCAAAAAGCATCTCTACACTCTCATGAAGCTCTCAACATATGAGAAAATGTACCCAATACAAAGAGAACCACTTTGACCACTGTCAAAGCTCCAATCAATTGAATCAGGAACTCATCATGACATCGTGATCTAACTATCCCCTACTAGGAGATCACATGCTCAAAGTGAACATACCATGGTCTCAAGAGTAATTTATCATGCCAAACTCTAATGCACAAACAAGAGTATACTATGACATAATACCAACATACTCTAAACAAAAATCAACTATTAAGCATCACCAATACCTCAACCAAAAAACTCCAAGAGTCCTCCATGGCCCTGAGATGTTACACATCCTCAAATAGTGTACATGCAAAGGTGAAAGAACCCCTCTGCAGTACCAATATCTAAGAATCCCTCCAAACCATTTGCATCACTAAAGAAGATCATCCACCATTAAGTGATGAATACACAGTCACTACTAAAGCTCCTACTGAATCATGATACCGATCTCTCCAAGCACATGACACACCATCTCCCAAATCTAAAAATCATCTAGGTCCACACACATACAAGTGTATTTCTAATCACACCAAGTGAAACCAAGACCTCTAAACCAAGGAAATACATCATGCTACAAGACCCCATAACCGATTATCCAGCTACTCAAGCACTAGATCAAGCATAGATCTGATTTGCCAATAATGTCCACATTGAGCACCATAGTCTATAAATCTGTCAAGCAATACCATAGAAATGTTGAGTGACTAATCACGTACCAACATCTTCATGCGAAGAAAGTATCACACTTTCTCTCACCATGAACTCAACATACATGTAGAGCTACAACTATCTCATCTAGTAACACCTCATAGAAACAAGGCCTAGAAAATATCTCTTCATTAAATCCACAAACCTGCATGTTTTTCCTTGACCATGTAAAACCTGCAAAACCACTATGTTCAATAACACCCACTTCATATCTAGAAGACTCTAAAAGTCTGAAAAAACCAAAAAAGGTTAAACCAGAACAATGAAATTATTATCATACATGAGCATCACCATATAGTTTAAGCATAAAATGTATAAACATTTAGATCCAAAGAACATGACTCTAAGCCATGCAAGTACAAACATCCATAAGGAAAAAGTAGTTTAGGAACTCCAGGCCCATATGTAGGCCAACTCCACAACCAACACTAGTAGATGCCTTCGAGGGAGATAGGCTATTATAGAAGTTTGTAGATCATCCAATGATCAACTCCATAGCCTCCATGTATTCAGGGATAATGAAACAATGCCTTCCAATATCAGGGACTAAAACAAGCACCCAATATAAGCATATTCACACCATGAAAACTCTATTGCCCGCTAATATGATAGAAATTGCTTTGGTAAATATTTTATACTGTATTACATAGTGATATTGGTCTAAATTCTGCAAAAGATGAATACTGAGAAAACTTTGGAATGAGAGTAATAAAGGTAGCAATAAATTGCTTAAGCATAGTAGCATTTCTTCTTGATTGCTTTGAAGCATTGAGAATATCAAGATCAATGAAATCCAAATATTTTTGGAAAAAAATGGGGATGAAACCATCAGTTCCTAGTGTTTTATCTTGAACCATATAAAAAATGTTTTTCTTGACTTCTTCCAAAGAAAATGGCTTTGACAGATGTACATTATAAAAATAGCTAAATTATATTAGAAATTGCTAAATTTTAAAACAATAAAAATTAGTAAAAATAAAAAAAATTACATTTTAATAGATAATAAAATAAGAAACAAACATCTTAATATATTATTTTTTCTATTGAATATAGTATACAAAAAGGTTACAATATGTGTCAAGTCTGCATTAGCAGAAGTTTAGACAAGTTTAAAAAAAATCAGTGTCACTAGAGATTATCTCATACTTCCATAATCGAGGAGTGTATGAATGATGTTGCGGTATTCCAATGAACAACTAACAACATAAATACAAAAAAAAGAGATCAAAGGTTCATCCTAATCCCATGACCCAACAATATTATTAAGTTACACTTTGCCGTGTCATAGTCATAGGCACCTAGTGGAGGTGGTATAATGTTAGGATCATTAACCACATCTCATGTTGGAGTATTTGGTATCTTCAGTATCTTGTTTGTAGCCTCAACTTGCTCTTTCATAATCCCTTTTTCTTTGAGGAATTGATTCAATTTCTCTAACTCGTCCCGATTTAGCTTGTGGTTAGCCTGATCAAAGAAATGTGTATACTAAATTTTTGCCTTGTATACTATCTTTACTCCTTCATGCAACATCACCATGAATATTTCCTTAGGCACTTCAATCATAGTAGAAAACTACATCTTAATCAACATATATGTGAGTTTACTACTAAACTTGGTCAGATATCTCTTCCTGCACTGAAAGACTTCATTGTTTCTATTTTTCCATAAAAACCAAAGCAGTTCATAGGAAAAAACAGACCAAAAGGAATTCAGCTTATGATAAAAAAAAATCACATGACTTGACAAAATCTCTGCCCATTAAAAGCCAATATTAGTATTCAAATTGACAGGCAAACTAAAAAACATAAACCATAAAACTCTTGCACATTTGCATTCAAAAAAAGGTGCTCAATAGTTTCAGATTCAAGACAAATGAAATAGACATGAAAAGACAATCCAATCCAGGATAAAACATCAACCACAACAATTTTTTTCATCAGTAGTAACCATAAAAAACAAGACATTTTAGGCTTAGTGGGGTTGTGCCAAAGAGAATGCAAGATATTGAACCATTTAGAATCCGACCAGTCGAGGTTCCAACATTTATTGATACACCTAAAGATATCATCATTTTCCTTAATCATGATATATATATTTTTGACAGTAATGTCAAGGAAGGTGCTACCATCTTTTCATTTCTCCTATTCAAAAAACTTATGTTTGTAACTTGTACCAGGGTGATCAGACAACTCTGTTCAAAAAACTTATGTTTGTAACTTGTATTAGAGTGATCAGACAATAGTGGGTTACACTTTTTGGCCAACTCTAACACTTAAACAAACATTTTGGAAAAATCCTTCACTTTTTGACACGTATAACTTTTAAAATTGTTAAGAATTTAAAGATTATATAAACTAGTGATTTGTAACATCTTGTTTGCAGACTCTAAATATATTCTTTTCAATTTTTTTGAGTCAATTTGTATTAATTTTTTCCATCTCATTTTAAAAATAGTTTTTAACAACAAATAACATTTTTAAATAGTGATGTGCATTCCAAAACGCATAACCTTTTTTCTATAAATGAGAAAAACTTGATTCTTTTGAATGTAGTTTTGTAACATCAATACCTAAGGCATTCAATTGGTTTCATAATTATATGTTTAATATTTTTTATTTTATTAAGTTTTTAAGTTGGACTAATTGTAATTTAGACATAGGTGTACGTCTGAACCCATAACTTGTTCTATATATATCGAAATTAAATTTTTATATTTCGGTTGGAAAGAAGACATCAATATCTAGGATATAGATATTTTTCAGAAATTTTTTTAATTAGTTTACTATTTTTCCAATTGCGTTGAACAAAGAAGTTCATGTTTGGTGAAAAACCTATGTTTTGTAAATTAAAAAAAAATATCATAATAAAAACAATATGTAATAAAATTATAGTCATTGGAAACTTTGCTTCGAGGAATACCATACTACATTTTGGGTTGTTGAGATCATTCCATTTGAGCCTTCAACCAGAGGTTTGAAGGCCAAAAATATGTAGAAATTTGTAGAAAGTTTCACAGAAGTGCATAAAAGGGGGTTGGAATGAAGGGGGGTTTGAATGAACCCCCCTAAATACCTTTGAATGGAGGTGCTTTTGAATGAACCCTCTCAAAATGACTAAAAATCAACAAAAATATAGTTAAAGGGGGTTTCCTCAAAGGAAGCATTTTAGCAAACCCCAAAAATGTTTTTAAAAAAGGGGGTTCGAGTGAACTCCCATGATGTCACCCATACAAGAAAAGTGGTTGATTCACTCAAACCCTAAAGGGTAGTTTGTTCGAACATACGCAATACAAATGAACACCCTTAAAAAAAATTTTCCCATCACCACATTTTTTCTTTGTTGGTGAAAGTGGGAACCATTATTGTGAACTCACCAACCTCCCAGGAAGAAAGGTCTAACAACCTTAGCAACCAGAGTATAAGTTTTCTTATGGGTTGATGGGATGTCATATTTATCTACCAACTCATGCTAAGAACCAAGTCTACCCCGAATCAACAGATCACCAATGAGGATGATACCTAAGGAATTCCATGTTTTAGCTGAACAACTCCAAGTGAGGATCAGAGGCTTATCATTAAGATATATCTGCCACCATTTTGATCTATCCAAGTATGAGAAAGTAGGGGAAAAATTGATTGCATCTCTAATGCAGAGGAAGCACCTCACTTGACTCCATGCCTTCCATAAAGAAGAAAAGATCACTGAGCCAAAAGTCTTCACCTCAAACCTTTCCAAAATGACATCTAACAAATCTAGTTGAGCCCAAAATTTACCCTTCTTTGGTTTGGACAACATAATGTTATTTCTTATTAGTACTTTTCATGGTTCATCCCCATTTATAGTTTTGAATATCCATTTGGAGGCTACTGCAATGCCATGTGCTTTCAAATATTTTATGCCAAGTCCTCCATTTTTCCTCGGAGAACAACGCCACTCCCAATTAACACAAAGTCTATTTTTTCCTCCCTTATCATCAGACGATACAAAGTCTCTCATTATTTTCTCCAATTTATTAAACTAATAGTCGACAAACAATCAGGTAGAAGATTAATAAATAGCATGAGATGCGAGAACTTTCTGAACCACCTAAATTCTTTCTGCCAATAAGAGAAGATGAGTTTGCCATTTAAGATTCTTTCTTTGAACTTTCTTGAATATCCATTCTCACATGTCCTTGAAAGATGGAGATGGGGAAAATGGAATCCCTAGATATCTAACCACTTTGGAGGGACTAGACCATTCCCATCCTTTCCTAACTAGCCATTTCGATGAATTCTTTGTCCAACCAAGGATTGTAGATTTATGAGGTACAATCTTAGAGCTTGAAGCACTACAAAAAAGCTGGAGTCTATGCATTACAATGTCAAAGTTACTCTCTATTAGTTCAGTAAATAAAGTAGTATCATCTACAAACTGAGAATTGATCACGAAATCATTATTAGGCAGTCTGATACCTTTAATTGGAGGCCCATGCTCTTTCACTCTAAGAACATAATACATTGCAATTGTAGCAATGACAACTTAAGCTGGTGCGATTGGACATCCTTGTCTAATTGATCTTTGAAGTTCAATAGGCTCTGATAGTATCCCATTGACATGTATAACTATAGAGGCATCATTAAACATGATCTTAATCCACTTGTAGAAACTGGATGGGAATCCTAAAGTTTCCAACATACCTAAAATAAAAGACCATTCAACCCAATCATAGGCCTTTTTAAAATCTAGTAGAATCATTGCCACATTCTATGAGTCATACTAAGCCCAATGCAAGGCCTCCCAACTGGTAATCGGATTTTTCAAAATATATCTATCTTTGATGAACCCAGTCTGAGTGACAGTGATAATCTTGCCCAAGATCCTAGTAAGCGTCCTAGCCAGAGTTTTGGCTAAAATCTTGTAAGAGAGATTTAAAAGGGTAATCGACCTCCAATTTTTAAGTAGTACTCTATCCCCATCCTTGGGGATTAGCTTAATAATGCCTTTATTGATCTCCTTACCCAATGAACCCTTTTCATAGGCATTTTTATACATTTCAAGAAGTTCAAAATTAATCCATTCAATATTGGTTTTGTAGAATTCAGTTGGGAGGCCATCAAGGCATGAAGATTTACCATCAGCCAGAGTCCTAATAGTATATGAAAAAAGTTACTAACGTAAAATTATATAAACAAAAAATTACAAAATATAATTTTTTTAAAAATAACTAAACTATATTAAAAATTGGTAAATTTTAAATAAATAAAAATTACTAAAAGTTAGAAAGCCCACATTTTAATAATAATAAAGTTTAAACAGTTACTAAATATCTATTATAATAATAATAATAATAATAATAATAATAATAATAATAATAATAATAATAATAATAATAATAATAATAATAATAATAATAATAATAATAATAATAATAATAATAATAATAATAATAATAATAATAATAATAATAATAATAATAATAATAATAATAATAATAATAATAATAATAATAATAAAAGATTGGTGTTTGTAGTCTTTTCATTGAAAATATTGAATGTGATTTAAATATGGAGGCTAGGAGAGTTTCTCACAATTTTATGCATGCACATCTAAAAAATTTCTACACATTTGACGAAAATGAAAAATAGGGTTGTAATTTTGAGGGGTTCACACTAAGCATCAACACTTCTATTTATTACTGGCCCTACCTTGTCCTCTTTTTATCCACCTTTATCTCTCATATGATAAGGTCCATCAATAGTGTCATTGATATCCCTTTTTCTCTATAAGGATTTATTTAATTGTTAATTTTTGTTAAGTCTTTAGAGTGTATTTATATTGTTCTTCAACAATATCCAACCTTGTCACACTTGTATCATCTTTTTTATTAATCCTCAATCTATTTATATATTGGGATTACTTTTCATGGTCTAATATATTACAGAGTAATCTAATAGAAATAACATAAAGTTAGTCTAGAAGTCTTCAAACTATGTTCTCTATGCTATGAGTTTTAGAATTTAATAAGAAACTCAAGTTGATAATCACCTAGTATAACATTATCTTTAATCTTGTTCACCATTTGATCTTGTTTGGTGATCTTTTATGTACCATTTTTTTAATCTTATCTTGTTCCTCCTTTCATCAATGTCTTGCATACGATTTTAGCTTTAATTGGGCAACCTTTAGTTATCTAGGATCTTCCATCTAATCGCAATTGAGTTTTATTTATTTATTCTTTTTATATTTTTGTCACCTAATCTATCAATTTTTCAAATCAGAAGCTTCCTAGGCATCTTTGTAGCTCCATCATGTAGCTAATTTTTAATATATGTATTAATTTCTTGTCCTACAATCTCAACTCATGAATGTTTCATCATTTTCACTATAATTTCTTTAATGAATTTTCATTTATTGTCTCGTAGTACATATAAAAATCACATCCACTCCCCTTACAGCTTAATCACCTTATCTATCCTTCATATAGCATCTATTTCTACAACACACTCCACCATCATTCTCCTTGAGAGAAACATTCTATCATAAATATCTCTATTTTTATTTGCATAAACCTCTTCTAGATTCAATTGTTCTATCTACAAGAATACAAGATCACAATCACTACCTATAAGATTAATTCCAACCTTAATCCAAAAATAATATTTTATTTTGAATGTTATACACTCGACTAGCACTATGTTGATGTTGTCAATCTTCCTATAGCATTAAAAATAGTCAATCCCATATCCTACGCGTTAAACTTAGCTATGAAAGACTTTACTCATAAAGGAAATTTATATACCATTATAAAAGGTGTGGATGACTCTACTTGTATTTTTGTAGCCACTCAACTCAACCTTAGTGGTCTCCTATTAGACTTACATGTTGTTATAAGTAAACTAAAGGAAAACACACATACACATACACAAAAATAGCAAATTTTAAATAATTAAAACATACATGTGTAACTATTTTCAATACAAATTAACTCAAATAATGTATGGATGATGTTGAAAAAGGAGTACATTAAAAATAAAAAATCTTACTCCATTATATTTCTTAAAATATAAGAAGTTATACATATTTGGTTCAATGATACTATATTAAATGGAAAACAAATCTTTCTTTTTAAACATTTCTTATCACTTAAATATCTATTTAGTTAGCCACAAAGATCCATCAATTTTTTTTTTTTTAAATATAGGTTTCTCTTGTTTGAACCTACTCCCTAATCACTTCAGAGCCCCCTCCTCCAACATGTATTCCTTCCTTCACAGTTCATAGTTTCTCTTCCCCCATGGCCCTTGCCCAGGGGCCCCCTATTTCTCTAGTGACTACTATTTGGCAGACAATGTATCACTAGCTCCTTTGGGAACTCTCTCAAGTACTAGATTTATTCCTTCCTTGATTTCAGATTCTCTTTCCCTGGACTACGAAGTTCCTCTTCTAGGCTTGATGGCTCATTTTTCAGACTTTGCTAATTTCTCAAAGGGATCAACTAGCTCCATTCCTCTTGTCTCTCAAGAACTAGATTCCTCTTGGATGATTGTGCATCACAAGAAAAAGGGACTTTCTCTTATGTCTCAAAGATCTCAAATTATTCTTTTGGGCCCACTACTTGGCCCAACTTTGATTAAAAGTAATGGCTTTGTGCTTTGATTCAGCTTTGTAGTGTTGTTGTCAAGTTATTAGGGTGTAACTCTGTTGTGCTTTTGGGTCTTTGATGTACTTTGTCTGGTTTATAACACATTGGGGTCCCTGCCCACTTACTTTAATGAAAAACCTACTCCATAGTCTCTAGCTTCACTTAAAACATGTGATGTATCAAAATTTAACAATTGTTGTACCTACTACATGCCTTCTTATTATGAGTTACTTAATTCTTCTCTTTTTGATACCTCCTTATTTCTTGTCTCTACATGTCCTTTCTAACCACTTAATCTCCAAAAATACACACTATGTATTTGATCTCCTAAAAAATTCTAAAAAACTGTGTAGTTGAAACATACCTAACTAGTCTAAGCACCAAAATTCATCATTATTGTTGAGTCCTCTCAAATTAAGATTATCTCTTTTACAATGCTACTAATCTTTATATTAGAAATAGTTTAAAACACATACATTCACAAAAAAAAAATAGATGATAATATTTCAAATAGAATTAAAAGAACTATTAATAGAGTCTTTTGTAGATATTAGACCCCTTCGAAACTCTTAATTTTTATCTCCAAATGCTTCAACAATTTCATGATAATCTGACTACTAAACTTAATTATATCAATTACAGAATGCGTACATCAAATAAACCATATTGTAATAGAAGAAGCGCTATGCATTTAAATAAAGTATAAATGAATAAAGTCCACAACAAAACGAGTCTAATAGCAAAAGCATCTAATAAAAGCCGTATTTCTTAACTATTCTATTACATTAAATATTAATATAGTTTGAATATATAATTTTATAGTTAATTAAAATAACTAACAAAACCTCCTTTCAAAAAGCCCCAAAATGTTTAAAACAACGGCACACATTGATAAATGATAATTTTTAAACTCGAGAGACCACCTCTGAAACATCCTAGAACACAGCTCATTTTACATGGTGGTCTTTATTTTACAGTATCATATGAATGAAGTATTTCAGGGTATCTGGATTTTTCTGAAAATTTTTGCAATGCAAACAGAACAGCCTACATACTCTAATATCTATTCCTTACAACGAACGTTTCTTGGCCTCATGTTGTCGATGCAGTTTTAGTGCTAACGGGACTGCTGATTCCTTGGCGTTTTGATGGAAACAAAACTAACAACGCACTGCTCACTGCATTCATAACAACAGGGAGAGCCTTATACATCTTCTTTATATTGCTTTCAGCAGAGGGATACAAACACTGCACAATGTTTTGATCTGTCAGGGCCATCACAACAAACACCGCAACCGCCAAAGCTGCATGGAACAAACCCTTGAGCGTGATCTTATAATTTGATAAATTAGAAGGCTTCAATTTACTAACAGTGGCTAAACCATTAAGGGTAGCAATCCCATAGTGCACTTTGCCTGTGTAAGAATCTGTGAAGGTGTCTACCAAAGACAAAACAAAACACGCAATCCCAAGAATACCCACAGCTATTCCAACCAGAACCTTGTTGGATGTAATGCAGTCTCCATTATCGGAAAGAAGGTTGGAGAGAGCCTGAAACAGAAACAAAATTCCAGTGGGTAATATCTTTGTAATGTTTGATGCAGAAGATAGTGTGGTATTCACGACCTTGCTAGTTGTTGCCTCGGTTGAAGAAGATGTAGCAGATTTGCTAATTCCTTCCTCGATGGACTTCACCTTGGTAACAAATTGCCCCATTCTTTCTCTTCTTCTGGACTCCACTAGTGTTTATGCAGTTCTGTTGAAAATAAGATATATGTGCTGAAGAAGATCACTCGATTTATCTGTATTTGCAAAGCAGTGGTTTGTGCAAGTCAAATTAATAAAAAAAGAACAAAACAAAAAAATATTCACATGAAGCTCATTTGAAATGATGATGGCGGGAGAGAAGGCGGGAGTGAGGGTTTCAGGGGAAGTCAAAGGCGGGGAAGATGAAGCAAACAATGATGATGAGAATGGGTTTGCTTCCTCCTCTCAGCGCATGTTTTCTTCCCCCTGTTTGCTTCCCCTCGGGATCCTTGTAAAACCCACTCCCAATATTGAGGGAGCTTGGAAAAACCCTATCTTTTTTGTTTCTTTTAGGGACAGGATCAATGCTAGTAGTTTTCAAGGCCCAGTTTGGCTAGTGTTTGTTTTTGTTTAGGGTTTGACTTTAGGGATTTTTGTGGCTCGAAGATTCTATTACAGGTTATGGGAGCTTGGGAAAACCCTTCATGTTGGTTGAGGATGCCTTAAAAATCCCTTGTTCCTTTTTTTTGAGGTCTATTGTTTTCTGATCCAGACCCTCTCCTTGGATCAACCTATTTTGTAATGCTTTACACTTGATGTTTGGCTAGAGTTTGGTTGGGATTGACTGCTCTAAATGTTTGTTTATGCTTTGTGCAGTCTTTGGTTTTTGGGCTCTAGATGCCTGTAAGTCCAAAAGGTTTTAGGTCCTTTTTAGAACCTATTACTCGCTATTAGGTAGTCTAGTCCATTAAATGATTGCAGTTCTTTAATTGTAAGGGATTTGGGGCCCCTTCAAAAATTGTTTTATCCTACTAAAAAGCATAACAAAAACAAATAAATAAAAACAAAAGAGAAGGAAAAGGACATAAAAAACCAACATTACATGAAAGCAAAGGCTCTAAGTCAACTAGTTAAAGGGACCTCAATATAAATATTGTCTTAATTGCTAAGTATCAAATGTCTTCATAAAACTATTCAAAAAGAACAAGTAGGCTTATAGTGAAGTAGTCACTACTGAGGAGGGACTTCAAGGAGATCAATCCAAACTGGTCAAAAAGAGTAACACAACCAAAACACACAAATATGATGGAGGCAATGCAAAACCGATAGTTTTTATTGCATGAAATCTTATTACATCCAACTGGTCACAATCGGGTTACAACATAGTAGCTCACAGGCCTGGTAGAATAGGTCACAACCGGGACCTTGAATCAAAAGATATATCTTCTATGCATAGTCTAGCTACTTGATTCTCTTTTGCATTACATTCTAAAGCATAATTAAAAATATATATTTCGATCCAAAGGATCCAGTTAGCCCAAAAGGGATCGAAACCTGGAGAACAAGACCAAACATGAAAATAACAAGGTTGGCCTCCGTCAAGAGATTCTTTTGAAATATCCAAAGGATGAAACATAGATCACTGGAAAAGGTTGTCCACATGCCAAGGAACATCGAAATCAACACCTAGGGCTTCACAAGCTTTGGAATGGGTTCTGAAAGATCACCAGAATAGGTCTAGACAACCGGTAACAAAAAACTGTCATGGAAACCGATAGCAATATCTTTTCAGAAAGTGATCCAAATGTGTTGCATTCTAAGAGAAAGAAAGATGATCAAGTCTTCAAGTAGAATCCAATTTCACAAGATTCAATGAGCCAAAACTGGGACACACAAAAAGGAAAATTGAAACTGCAAAGAGAAAGAAAAATAGAAAGGAAAATGTTTTTGGTTGATGCAAGATTGCTATGAACCGGGGATACTCCTGCAACAGACATCCGAGGTTAATGAAAAAGTGAGCCTCTCACTTTGCTGGGGTCAAAGGGAAACCAAGGCAGTCTACCTCTTCCTGAGAAATCCAAGATGAATCTTCAACTAGTCTATCGTTCCACTTCACCAAATATTCCTTATACTGACTGTTCTGGATACTATGCCCAATCCTACTGTATAAAATCTCTTCAATCTGATCCGGTTCCTTCTAGGGAAATGATTTCTCCAAGTCTTGAACACAGTCCTCACTAAATTTTGGTTCATGGTATTCATGAAGATCTGCAATGTTGAATATAGGTGAAATACTTAGACTATTTGGTAGCTCCACTTCATATGCATTTCCAGAATTGAACTTTCTCAAAATCTTACAGGGTCCAAACTTCTTCATCTGCAACTTATTATAAGTTCCAACCGGGAATCTCTCTTTTCTCAGATATACCATCACTTCATCGCCAACTTAAATTTCCTTATGTCTCCTTTTCTCATCTTCCTTCTCCTTATATTTGTTGCTCATGTGTTCCAAATGTTGTTTAACTTGAATATGCAATGCTGCCATGTGATTTGCAAAATCTTCAGCTTCTGAACTCTTCTGATCTTCACTGCTAATGTCTCTCAATTCTGCTATATCTCTAAGGTGCACTCCGGTAACAATCTCCAAAGGTGTTTTTCTGGTACTTCTATTCATTGAATTGTTGTAGGAAAACTCTGCTTGTGCAAGGATCAAATCCCAACTTCTGGTTTTATCTCCCACTAATTATCTCAACAAATTTCCCAAACTTTGGTTAACAACTTCTATCTGTCTATCAGTCTGTGGATGAAAAGTAGAACTGAACTTCATATTTGTCTTCATCTTCTTCCAAAGTGTTCTCCAAAAATAGCCAACAAACTCATTGTCTTTGTCTGAAAATGTGTTCTTAGGCAATCCATGCGATCTCACTACTTCCTTGAAAAATAGGTTTTCTACATGCAATGCATCTGATGTCTTCTTACAAGGTATGAAATGAGCCATCTTAAAAAATCTATCCACTACCACAAATATAGAATCATTCCCTCTCGGTGTCTTAGGCAATCCAAGTACAAAATCGATGCTTATATCCTCCCAAGGTCTTACCGGTATTGTCAAAGGTTTATACAATCCCACATTTTGAATACTACCTTTTGCAACTTGACAAACTCTACAACTCTGCACATATCTCTTAACATCTTTATGAATCTCGGACCAAAAGTACTACTCACTCACCAATGCAACTATTTTGTTAATGCCAAAATGTCCGGCTAAACTTCCACTGTGTTTCTCTTTTAATAGGTTCTCTTTCAAGGAACTCTTAGGTATGCACAACTAAACTTCCTTGAATAACATTTCATCCTTAATGAAAAAATCAAACCATTTTCTCCTATCAACCATAACCAATTCTCTACATTCTTTCCAAGGTTCTACAAAATACAGGTCTTCATCATACAAGGTCTTCAAATATTCAAAACCTAATGCTGTGACTCTCATCTTTGTCAAAAAATTCCTTCTCTTACTGAATGCATCATCAACTTTGTTATATTTTCCACTTCTATGCTTCAACACAAAGGTGTAATTCTATAAGAATTCTATCCATTTCATTTGTATTTGATTCAACTTACTCTAACTGTTCAAATACTGCAAAGCTTGATGATCTATATACAACACAAATTCCTTAGGCAATAAGTAAGGTCTCCAATTCTTCAAGGCTTGAATTATGGCATAAAAATCCTAATCATACACTCAATACCTCTTCTGGGAATCATTTAATTTCTCAATAAAATAGGCTACTTCTCTCCCTTCTTGGCTCAAAACTACTCCTATTTCTGTTCCACTTACATCACAATCCACTTGAAATACTTTATTGAAATCTAGTAAAACTAACAGAGGCTGACCAGTCACTTTCCTCTTCAACAATTCAAAAATTTTGTTTGCTTAGGTGGTCCACTTGAATTCCTTCCAATCTCCTCTCATGGTCTCAGTCTTAGGGTTACAAACTGAACTGAAATTTCTGATAAACTTTCGGTTCTAATTAGCCAATCAATGAAATGATCTTACTTATCCAATGCTTTCCAGTTTAGGCCACTCAACAATGGCTTTCACTTTCTCAAGGTCCATCTTCAAACCATCCTTAGATATCAGAAATCCTAAATATACTAACTCATTCTTCATGAAAGTACACTTCTTGATATTGATCAACAACTTGTCTTAACTGCAACAAATGCTCCTCTTTTGTCTTACTGAAAATCCGAATGTCATCCAAATACACGATAACAAACTTATCCAAGAATTTCTTCAATATGTCATCAGCCTCATGAAAGTACTTGGTACATTAGTCAATCCAAAAGGCATCACCAACCATTCATGCAGTCCTTCATTTGTCTTAAATGTTGTCTTGCACTCATCACCTTCTCTGATCCTGATTTGATGATATCCACTCTTCAAATATATCTTTATAGAGTATCTTGCTCCACTCAAACAATCCATTATGTCATCCATTCTAGGTAAAGGAAACTGGTATTTCACTGTGTTCTTGTTTATTTCTCTTGAATTGGTACACATTCTCCACTCTCCATTCTTCTAAGGTGCTAATACTGTGGTACTGGACAAGGTCTCAGACTCTCCCTAATCAAACCTTTCTTCAACAACTCCTGCACTTATCTATTCAGTTCTTCATTCTCTGCCAATGTTAACTGGTGTGCAACTTTGTTAGGGAAACTAGCTCAGGGAACCAAGTCCATGCAATGACTAATACTCCTTACAAGTGGCAATCTATTAGGTACATTATCTGAAATGATGTCCTCATATTCTATTAGCAAATCTCTTATCTCTTTCAGGTATTCTCCTTCCAGTTTTGGTCTCTCAGTCTTCTTAGGAATTAAGGCAAAACACAAATTCTCATGTCTCAATCCATCCATGAATTTCCTTCGATCTACTAAATAGATTATGGCATTCGTACAAACTTTATTGTTCAAAGGTTACTCCAAAGGTAACAAGGTTTTCTTCATCCCATTGGCCAGAATAGTGTATGTATTCTTCCTCCTATCATGTATTGCCTGTCTATCAAACTGCCAAGGTCTACCCAACAAAAGATGACAAATATCCATAGGCATAATATCACACAAGACTTCATCATGATAATTCCCAAATTTTAATTTCACCAAACATTATTCACTTACTAACAACTTATGTTCAGCCTAAATCCATGCTATCTGATAAGGCTTAGGGTGTTTCAATCTCTACAATTTTAACTTACTCACAATCTCTTCTAAAACAAGATTATATGAACTACCACTATCAATAACAACTTTACAACACTTACTAGATACCTTACATCTGGTCTCGAATAGATTCTTCCTCTACAAGGGCTCTTCATCTCCTCTAGTATGACACAAAGCTCTCCTCATCATCAACAACTCTCCATCTTCCAGTTTATTGTCTAATTTGGTGGGGTTTTCTTCCACCAATGTTTCTCTTCCGGTAGCCTCTATCTTCTTACACTCGAATGCATGGTGTCCTTCTCCTCTACAGTTAAAGCAAGTTCCTCTAAATATCTTCTTATCCTTTCTTCCAAAGTCCTCATTTCGGTAACCATCCAGCTCTTCCTCTGCTAGAAGATTCTATCATCCTTCTGATATGAATTTCCTTCTTTGATCACTTCCTTGTCCTTGTTCTGATCTGTATTTGTTCCTCTTCCTCCAGTATATCCACTTCTTCCTTGAAAACTTCCTCTGGTAAACCTTCCACGTCTACCTCTTTGTCTCTGATCATGTCTTTTGTTCAATTTCTCTTCAGCCTTTAGGGCATACTAGAAAGCCTTTTCAACACTCTCCAATTTGATCATACTTAATTCATCTTGTATAGACATCCATAATCCATTCAACTATCTTGCAACTTGTTCAAATTCATCATCAGCATGTCTAGATCTGATATTCAACTTGTAAAATGCTTTGGTGTACCCCTTCACACTAGATTCCTTTTGTCTCAAATTCTGCAACTTCCAGAACAAATCCACTTGAAAATTCACCAGCACAAACTTTGATTTATATTTATCAATCATATGATCCAATGTCTTAATCTTTTCATTACCTTTTCTTTGTCTATCAACTTGCAAATGCTTCCACAAGAGAGATGCATGACCTTTCAACTGGGTAGAAGCATATTTCACCTTCCTCTCTTTTGTAGTTTTTTCAAAATCGAAATACTTCTCCATTTCTGAGATGAAATCCATCAATTCGTCTGAATCTAACTTCCCATCATATTCATGTGGGGTAAAATGAGGTTTAGTATTTCCCTACTCAAAATGCTCAAAATTTTTTCCTCGTCCAGATCAACCACCAGTAGGTTCGCTTGTTCTGTCGGGGCTTCTTTTCCTTCATCTTTACTCACATCTTCAATATGGCGGCCTCTTCTCTGGTCTGTCTCCATGGCTTCTAACTAGGCTGCTATTCCTTGCAACATCTCCATCACAACAGGTTCTCCATTCCCATGCGCTCCACCATTCCTTGCTCCTCTTCTTGGCATTTTCTCACGCTAGTCCTCTATAATTCGACATCGGATCCGTAACCCGCCACCCTACAATAAGAAATTTAGGATACATAACCTCTGAAATGAAACTTCACTCTTATACCACTTGAAGCAGTCACTGGTGAGCAGGGACCTCAACGAGATCAATCTAGACTAGTCAGTAAGAGTAACACAATGGATAGACACAAATATACTGGAGGCAATGCAGAACAAATAGTTTTTATTGCATGAAATCCGATTACATCCAACCAGTCACAACCAGGTTACAACATACCGGCTCACAAGCCTAGTAGAATAGGTCACAACCGAGACCTTGAATCAAAAGATCTATATTCCATGCACAGTCTAGCTACTTGATTCTCTTCTGCTTTATATTCTAAAGCATAATTATATATATATATATATATATATATATATATATACATATATATATATATATATATACATATACATATATATATATACATATATATATACATATATATATATATATACATATATATATACATATATATATATATATACATATATATATATATATATATATATATATATATATATATATATATATATATATATATATATTGATCCAAAGGATCCGGTTGGCCCAAAAGGGATCAAAACATGAAGAAAAAGACCTAACATGAAAATAACAACGTTGACCTCTCCCAAGAGACTCCTCTGAAAAATCCAAAGGATGAAATGTAGATTGTGGGAAAAGGTCAGCCACATGCCAAGGAACATCAAAATCAATGCCCAAGGATCTGCAAGCTTCAGAATGGGTTCCCGGAAGATCACCAAAATTGGTCCAGGCAACCGGTAGCAAAGAACTATCAATTCGGTAACAAGAAACTGTCATGGAAACTAGTAGCGATATCTTGCCGGAAAGTGATCCAAATGCAATGTGGTCTGAGAGAAGGAAAGATGATCAAGATTTCAAGTAGAATCCAACTCCACAGGATTCGGTGAGCCAAAACTAGGACACATAGAAAGGAAAACGGAAACCACAAATAGAAAGTAAAGTAAAAAGGAAAATATTTTTGGTTGATGCAAGATTTCTATGAACTAGGGATGCTCCTACATCATATAGAGTGACAAGAGAATACACCATATTTTGTAATAAGGGTTCAACAACTAGCAAGTTAAATTATACCAAGTGTCTATAGAGAACCTATGAATTCTATTAGCCAACACATTATGTTACATTGGGTGATTCATATTTATAGCTTTAATTCTACTAGCCAACAAGTTGTGTTATGTTAGATGATCCATAAAATATTTTACTAGGCAAAAACATTTGTTATGTTTTATGATCCATAAATTACAAAAAACAATTACACAAGCAAGACTCACTATATTAGGTAGCTAAAACCTCAATAATTGTAAAATGACAATGTTGCTCATGTTAGTTACAAGTTGTGTTATGTTAGATGACCAACACCTAAGGGAGTATAAGAAACAATATTGACCAAATTAACAATCCTCTCTACACTAGTTTATCAATACCTCAAGGAGCATAAAACATGTTCAACAAAGGATCAAGCTAGAAAGTTGTGTTATGCTAGATGGTTAGGATGAGTCATATGAATGCCACTATCTAGAAACTTGTCTTATTGGAGGTGATCTATAGATCATCAACTCTTCAAGGGATCAAACTAGTAAGCCACTCTATACAAGATGATAATAAAAAAGGTTATATTTCAAAAAATTTACTAGAGATAGATAGATAACCTTGTCTCAAGGGACATTTTACAACACAACACCACCACTTTTGGGGTACATCAATGAACACAAGAAGCAACAAAGAAACCTCATATGCCCTTTTTTAAAATGTCAACATGTTTACATGTTGATATGTTAAGGAAGATAAAGATCCATGTCAAAGATAAAACACCTTTAACACCAAGGACATATCTGTAACAAATGCGTGTGTCCAAGCTAGGAGTAGATCCTTAGAAAGTGTACAATATTTTAAAAAGGAAGAATTTATTGTAAATGAAACATCTGGCAATAAGGGTAAAGGGATACTCATAAAGGATATAACATAAAAGAATGCTTAGCATCAAGTTGTATAAAGTATAACTATAGTTATAATTTAAAGGAATATGTATCTGAAATGATGAGAGAAAAAAATAACCAATAAAAATAAAGATAATAATTTACATAAATTTATTAGTAAGTAACAATCTTTACAATGTTCATATGGAAAATAATGTGAATTTAGATTTACTCATAAAGGATATCGCATAAAAGGATGCTTAGTGTCAAGTTGTTTAAAGTATTAACTATATTTATAATTTAAAAGAATATGTTTCTGAAATGTTAGAGAGAAAAAATTGACTCATAAAAATATAGATAATAATAACGAAGGTTTCTTGACCTCATGTTGTTGTAGTAGTTGTAGTTGTAACCGGACTGCTGATTCCTTGGCGTTTTGATGGAAACAAAACTAATATCGCACTACTCACTGCACTCGCAACAACAGGTAGAGCTTTATACACCTTCTTTATATTGCTTTCAGCAGAGGGATACAAACACTACACAATGTTTTCGTCTGTGAGGGCTATCACAGCAAACACCGCCACCGCCAAAGGTGCATGGAACAAATCCTTGAGCGTGATCTTATAATTTGATTCATTAGAAGGCTTCACTTTACTACCAGTGGCTAACCATTTAAGGTAGCAATCCCATAGTGAAGTTTGCCAGTGGAAGAATCAGTGAAGGTGTCTACAAAAGACAAAACAAAACACGCAATCCCTAGAATACCCACAGCAATTCCAACCAGAGCCTTGTTGGATTTTTGGCAGTCTCCATTATCGTAAAGAAGGTTGGAGAAAGCCTGAAATACAAACAGTATTCCAGTGGGTAATATCTTTGTAATGTTTGATGCAGATGATAATGTGGAATTCACGACCTTGGTAGTTGTTGTCTCGGTTGAAGAAGATGTAGCAGATTTGCTAATTCCTTCCTCGATGGACTTCACCTTGGTAACAAATTGCCCCATTCTTCGTCTTCTTTCTCCACTACTGATGCTGCCAAATGCCTGAAAGGATAATATCTATGCTGAAGAAGATCAATTGAGTTATTTGTGTTCTCAAAGGAATGGACCTTCTCTGTAATGCAATCTCTATCGCACAGCTCGCAGGTTGCGAAATTTTGACAGAATATTCTAAAATTTGACAGTTTTTTGGAGTCGTGATTTTGAAGGATCGTTAGGAAAGATGTTTTGCCGCGGAAGGGCAGTTGCGGCTTGCTTGTTCTTTTCTACGATTTCCGATATATGTTGAATGCCTGTAAATATAGCACATGTTTATCGCTGAGATGGATGGAGAATGTAGTAAGTTGATTTGTCAACTTGGTGAAGTTCTTCACGTAAGTTATTTGATTTTCAGTTGTAGTCTACAAATTGGAATGTAGATGATGTAGCACTTTGATCATCTTGTTATAGATGGTAAAAATCGTTCACAATACGTTGTCTTTACAATTAATATGAGATCATGTCAAGTACGTATGATATTATCAAAAAAATAAAAATTTGTATATCAATATCATATCAATCTATTAGTTTCAAAACACAAAAATATCAATATAAATAATGAAAGGGAAAAAATCACATGCGAGGGTCTAATTTTGAGATCATCTCAAATATGCATAATAATACCAAAAATATTAAACTTTCTATATCAATATCACAGGAGTCCATTAGCTTCAAAACACATAAATATCAATATGAATAATGAAAGGAAAAGAATTACATGCCAAGTTCTAACTTTAAGATCATCTCAAGCACATATAATAATACCAAAAGTCTTAAACTTTCTATATCAATATCACATGAATCCAATAGTTTTAGAACACAAAAATATCAATATATGAAAGAAAATAATTACATGCCAAGATCTAATTTTGAGATCATCTCAAATATGCATAATAATACCAAAAATCCTAATCTTTCTATATCAATATCACTTAAATCCATTAGTTTCAAAACACAACAATATCAATATGAATAATAAAAGTAAGATAATCACATGCCAAGGTCTAAAATTGAGATCATCTCAAGCATACATAATAATACCAAAAATCCCAAACTTTCTATATCAATATCACATGAATGCATTAGTTTCAAAACAAAAAAATATCAATATGAATAATGAAAGGAAAATAATTACATGTCAAGGTCTAAATTTGAAATCCTTTGAAGCACGCATAATAGTACCAAAACTTTCTATATAAATATCACATGAATCCATTAGCTTTAAAACACAAAAATATCAATATGAATAATGAAAGAAAAATAAAATCAAATAGCTATTCTTTAAGAAATAAAATCAAATACCATAAGTCATAGACTATTAGACAATATGATACATCTGTCACTCTTATTATTGTATACAATTTTATCTAGTACAATCATTGAAATAATAACAAAATACATATTAATCTATTATTTTTATCTTGTAACAACTAGTGTTATATTGTTTCAAAATCATTTCCATCGATTAACATGTTCATATCTATTTTAATGTTTTTCGTTTTCCTTTTTTCCAAAGTATGACATAAAGTTATCATTAGAAGAATTGAGTGGTAGAGAGAAGTTTGTTTGGATTATATAAGTTTATGGTATGACTTTGGCATAGATTATAACTTTCTATTTATACTTCCTTATTTTTCCAGATCACTTATGTCATATAATATAGCTTTTACATTAAATTTATCTTTAATTAGACCATTTCAATATTGTAAGATATTACTATGGATTTTTCTCTACTCTTGACAAATCTTTTTGTGAACATTAACAAAGATGGCACATAATATAGGTTAAAAATTCACCCTTAAAGATTTAAAATCAGATAATAAATATGATACCTTGGTAGAAGTCTATTTTTATTGTTGTTGATTATTTTTATGAATCAAAGGAGATTTATAGTTTGAAAATAAACTATGTTGATTCTATCCCCCTAGAAAAATATTTGACCACCTAGGCTAAGATCAGATGGTAATACAAAACATAAAACTAAATTGTATCAATGTAAATATTTTTGTTTGAGGAATGATTTGTTTCCATTTATGAAAATGACTTAAATATATTTGTACATGTTATTTAGATGAGTGGGTTGATTTTTATTATTTATTTGATGTTTAATAGTATTTGATGATATAATATTTTCATGCTAACTCTATATTAAATTTTTTGATAAAGATAAATAGGTTTAACGAGGACTTGAAACCCTAAGTATTACAAACCAAGGCTAGTAGCCAACTAGACATTAAAAGTAAGAAAAAAATGGGACAAACCCCACATAGACTGAAAGCCAAAAAACCAAAGCAACAAAACCAAAAAAAAAGAGAAAAACACTCAACTAAGAGAGTGCACCAAATCAGTATTTTTTTGAATAATCCTTTTATTAGTTTTCTCCAAATCCTCCATGATGAATCTGGAGGTTCCTTGTTCCTGGCTCCAGCTCATAGTTCTAGTGCAAGGACCCGAGCTAGTCTTCCTGCTAGCATCACTCTATGCACCCTCTGAGGCATTCCTTTTCTATTTTCCCCCCAAAGGAGGGTCACAGGCAATAGTCCTAGTTCTATAAATAGACATCATGGAATTAATTTTTTCCAAACCATCAACACTATTGTTCATCGCCTGCCTACTGATTTCTACTAGATTGTTCAGGTTTTCCTTGATCTCACTCACATACTCTTCTAGTTTCTCAATTATGCACTCATGGACAACCTTCATAGTTTCAACATCCTCAGAAATATTCTGGATCATACTCATGATCTTCTCTGTTTTACTTGGCCCGAGGGATTCCGTGAAAGTCTCAATAATTCCCTTAATCCCATCTTTCAGGGATCCAATTTCCTTATCCACCCACTTAGACGAATTCTCTTGAGTTATATTAGCCTCCAAAAGCAAATTTCCCAGCACCCTCTCCTCCTTTTTCTCATCTTTATTTTCCTTATTCACAAACCCCTATTTCTTATCATCCACATTGATGGGGATGTCCAACCTAATCTCATGGTCCAAGACTTTGGACCCACTAGATTTCATTAATTTTATTTTCTTTTTGGTGGGGGGCTCAAAGTCTTGGACTTTCTTGCTGCTAGATTTGAACTTACTTGTTGCCCACGTTGGAGGATTGATTTTCTTGCTACTGTTAGTTCTTGGGGTCACCATGAGCTCCCCATATTTCTTTGGTCTATACTCAGTGTCCTATGTATCCTTGATGTCATGCCAATCCATGTCAGTACCACTATCATCCTCATCCATCTCTGTGTCCGAAACAAACTGCACATCAGGGTTAGAGGAGGAAATGTGGGTTTTATCCTTGGGGGAGGGTTTCATTTCATGAGCTTGGGCATATTCCATAATCAACAAGATGAACCCTTCATGAATCACAAGGTTATCTAGGTTCTCAACACATTTAACTAAACTATTCTCCAAGGAAAAAACCAAATAGAAGGGGATGGAAATAATTCTACCATGCCTAAAATGATTTAAGATAGTAAAATGATGCGAGAAAATGTTAGCATATCTACCATCCAAGGTGATGTACCTTATGATGAATTCTTCCATATTATACTAGATGGAAATAAGCTCTTTCCTATTATAGTCATCATCTACCATTTTTGTAACCCTGTCATTCCTTTTCCTTATCATAAAAGGCAACAATAGCCTCCTCACCCGACTTCCTGTCTCTATATAATTTTTGGCCTTTCATATATAGACCAGTAATAGTGGTAACTAGGGTTTCATCAACTTGAAACTCCACACCAGAGGCATTTAGCACACCCTTATTCCAACCTTTAACAAATCTTTCCATAACAATGGAAGAATGACCATGTAGTCTCTCGAAAAAGGGCACCATCCCACCATCATAAATTTCCTCCCAAACCTCCTTATTCTTTTGCCACTTATCATAGGTTGTGGGTTCAAACCTATTCTTTTCACCTCCTATTTTGTAGCTCGAGCAAATAAGACAACAAGACTACAAAAAAACCAAGAGGAAACCAAACTAGAAACATGGCAAACTGAAAGTTCTATAACTTCTCAAAGTGGTAATAATTCAAAATACCACCCCAACGGCTCCCATCACATCATAATATTTCATCATAAATTTTATTGGAAAGGCCAAAGATCTCTAAATCATTTCTTGTCAGGTCACATAGAGTTTTTGGGAACATTTCCCTTCCTCTCCACCATTTAACCACCACGTTATCCACCGCGGGGTTGGCCAAATGATTTGCCGGTTTGTTTCCTTCTCAAAATACATGCGAGATCTTGAAATCCTCCAAGCCGACAATCATTTCAAGGAAACCCTTGATTAAGTTTAAAATAGTCCAACTAGGCACCGTACATCCCTTAATGCATTTGACAATGTTAAGCGAGTCACTTTCCAACCAGACCTGTCTGAACCCCTCCTTGCTCGCCATGTGTAGTCCTTTGTAGGAGGAGCTGGCCTTTGTAAAATGTTTAGTCTACGTTCCCAAAGGGAGCGCCACCATAGAGACCAGAAAACCCAAATGGTTCCTCACCACTCCCCCACAGCCAGTCGGCCCAAGATTTCCTTTGGCTGCCCCATTGATATTAATTTTGATCCACCCTGAAAGAGGCGGATTCCAAGAAACATTCACTCTGGTATATTTAATTTTATAAACATGGATAGATAAATTCAAGCATATCTGCCACCACTTGATAGTATCCCATTCCTCCTGGCTAGGCCCAACTGGAGGATCATTTTTCCTACCGGGACTGTAATTAAGAAAGCTTTCCTTAATAGCATTCCTTATTCTAATAGCCACAACAAGAGAAATGGACTCCATATCTCTGAAAACCCTATTATTTTTTCTTTCCACAAACCCCAAGCAATGTGAGGTAAGGATAAGTTCCATAAAATACCAAGCGCATGGTTGCCATAAGGGCACTTCCATTGGTCCCAGAAGTTCAGAATAGAATGAGGGGGAACCCAAATAATATTCCATAGGTTGAGAAAGAAGGACCAAATGTCCCTAGCATAGAAGCAATGTAAGAGCAGATGGTCAACATTTTCAACTTCTTCTTTACATAAAAAACAATTATTAGTGATGGGGATCCCACGTTTACATATATTATCAATGGTATAGATATTATTTTGCATGAGTAACTAGAAGAAGCTATTAAATTTAGGAATTAAGTCCTAGTGATGATTCTGAAAGCATCTGCCACTAAAAAATGCCCAAAGGTAGAACCATTCCATATTACCACATCTTCCACTAGAGAGGATGGAATGATAATCAAGTTCAACCAAGAATACAAAGGAGACAAAGAAGCATCAAAGATTCTAAGATCCATCCAAACTCCATTAGTGATATAATCCACAACCCAAGTTCCAATCAGATAAATGCATTTCTCTTTGAATTGAGTATCCCACACAAAATTAGACAAAGGTCCCTCTCCTATCCACCAATCATCCCAAAACCTTATATTTCTACCATTTCCTAGAACCCATCGGCTTCCCTGAGAAATAATGGGAGTGGATCTGAAGAAGTTGTTCCAAATATCAGAGACAAAATTTGGAAGGGAATAATTTTCCAACAATCTTTCAAAACCATGAATCTAGTTTTTATCCTTGAAAATATCAATCCATTCATTGTTCTCCTTTAAACATCTCCATATCTTCTTAGCGATTAAAGCTCTATTAAAGTCTCTCAAATGTCTAATATCTAGGCCTCCCCTAGTCCTAGGAAAACAAACTTGATCCTAGGCGACCAAATGAAGCCTACTCTTGGATTTGGTACCCAACTATAGGAAGTTCTTCTGTATTCTTTCCATTCTATCAAGAATTTTTTTCGGGATTTTAAATAGACTCATAGCATAGATGGGAAAGTTCTAAAGCAAAGCCTTAATTAACTGAAGTTTACTCACTTGGCTTAACAAAGATCCTTTCCAGTCAGCCAACTTCATTTGAAATCTATCAATCAGACTAGACTAGAAGGAGTCCGAGATAGGCCCCCCACACAAGGGTAGACCCAAATATGAATCAGGGAGTGGACCCATCTTGCAGCACAAAATATTGGCAATCTTCATTTTTCTATGCTTAGGAGTATTCATGAAGAAAATGGAGCTTTTAGAGAGACTGACTTTTTGCCCCGATCCTTTCTCATAAGTATCCAGGATAGCTTTAATAGTATTTTCTTCTTTAATCGAACTTTCCTCCATCAATAGCGTATCATCAACAAATTGTTGGTGCGAGCAAATAGTATCTTGGGAAGAAGACCATAAACCCCTCAAATTGCTCTTCCTGACATCTCTTTGGATAATTTTTCTGAAAGCTTTACTCATCAGAATAAATAGAAAGAGGGAGAGAGGATCCTCCTATCTAATACCCCTTGACGCCTAGAAGAAACTAGACATCGAACCATTGACCAGGACCACAAATTTCAGAGTGATAACACATTGATTGATAAGCTGGATGAAATGGTTACAAAAACTAAAGGATTGAAGCACTTTAAACACAAAATTCCAATTGACCCAATCATAAGCATTGAGGAGATCCAACTTCAACAAGAAGCCCAAATTCTTATTGATACACAAAGAATGGATATTCTCATGGACAACAATAATAGACTCGAAAATCTATCTACCAAGAACAAAACCATTATGATGCTTCAAAATCAAAGAGGGCAGCAAATTTTTAAGCCTTAACACAATGATCTTGGTAAAGATTTTATAGATAGAGTTACATAAACTAATGGGTCTAAAGTCTTGAAGGGAACTGGCATCAGGTTTCCTAGGGATCAAGACAAAAAAGGTGGTATTCAGTTCCTTAAGAAGCGATTTGGAACCAAAGAACTCACTATCAGCATCCACAACATCAGATCCAATAATCTGCCAAAAGGTTTGAAAAAAGAACATTGTGAAGCCATCTAGGCTAGGAACTTTATTACCTTCAAAGGAAAAGACCGTAGCTCTAACCTCATCATGAGATGGGATTTTGGTTAGCTCCTTATTCATGTCTTGGGAGAGTGTACAACTAAACTCCCCTAGGATCTCATCTTGAGCATTAACATCAAGAGGGCCATCATCTGAAAGAAGAGTGGAAAAATATCTAATGGCCTCTTGGTTCAACTCCTCTTGCTTATTAATCCAGCAATAATCCACCAAAATTTTATTGATTTTATTTGAATCCCTATGTTTGAGGGTAGTCATATGAAAAAAATTCGTGTTTTTGTCACCAGATTTGAGCCATAAAGCTTTGGACCTCTGCTTCCAAAATTCGTCCTCCTTAGAGATGATATCATGAATATTGGTAAGTAAATCAACTTCTTTGTCCATAACCACAGGATCATACCCCACATCTTGAATCTGAGACTAGACATCATCAAAATCTTTCTTGAGCTTCTTTTTTATCTGAAAAATATTGTCGAAGGAAACTTTATTCCAGAGTTGGATATTGGACTTAACATTGGCTAGTTTCTTATCCACTCTAAACATCACAGTTTTCTGAATGTCAACATTCCATAATTTAGAAATATTGTCATGAATATCTAGAACTAAAAGCCACATCTTCTCAAACTTGAAGGGGAAGGTTTTTCACCCAGTTAGAGGAGATATACTTAGACAACTTGGGAAATGATCAGACCCAATTCTAGATAACACATTTAATCTACAAGAAGTATTATGAATCCACTTAGGAGAAATAATACCTCTGTCCAGTCTGACTTGGATGAGGTCCCACCCACTTCTTCTGTTGGACCAAGTGAATTTAGCCCCAAGGAGATCAAGGTCTAACAAACCCAGAGAATTAATCATATCTACCAAGTCCTGCTTACTTTCATCTAAAATAGGCATCCCACGAGCCTTTTCCATACTAGATAATGGGGTATTCAAATCCCCCAATAGAATCCATTTCTCATTTGGGAGAGCCATTCTAGCAATATTGATAGAGGACCAGAGCATTTTTCTAGCATTTTTCCCATTTGGGGCATAGATACTAGAAATGATCCAAGACGATCCATCAGAGAGACTAGTTTTCTAGTGGCAATGTGATTTGGAGAGGTAAAGACAACCTTACTCAAAAGACGTCTAGGATTCCACAAAGTGGCAATACCACCATAAGCCCCATCAGCATCAGCACAGTGAGTTTCACACTATCCATAAACCACCAATTTGATCATTTCCACTCTACAACCAAGCATTTTGGTTTCTTGAGCAAGAAATATATCCGGCTTGTGATCTCTAACTAGGTTGGATAGAAGATCATATTTGTGGGGATGATTCAGTCCCCTAATATTCCATGAAATGACTTTCATTTGATTGGATGGGGGGAACCAATCCCCATGTCCTGTAGTGTTCTCTGGACTCCATCAGCAACAGAAGCTTGACTATGTTTGTATCTACTAATCACATTATGGGGCCTCCCCACTACCCTCAAATCAGATCCACAATCCACCTTTTGTTTATTTCTATTTTAACACCACTAAAAACTGGTGTTAATAAATGACCATTTGGGATGTTCCTTTTTTTGTGCTTAGCTTTAACCTCAATAAACAGATTTGGATTATCATCATCATAGGTCACATCATTGATAATGTTTGAATCTGATAAATTCCCAACTTCAACAACAAGGTGGATGGAAGGATCCATAACCCTATGAACCTCCATCACAGACTCATCCCCATTAGAAATCTCCTCGGGCTTCAAACTTACCCCTTCACCCCCCCCTCATTCAAGGGCTCCAGGTTTAAAATATTTGGACCTAGACCATCCTAAACACACAAAAAATTATTCACTCCATCCATACATGGAGTGTTATCCAAGGGCAGGGACTCCACCAAATCCACCCTCTTTGTCTCATCTTTCTTCTTCAAGGTCTTCTTAGGCATAGGCTTAGAAGGGTATTCCCTGGCCTAATGACTAAATTTTTTATAGTGGAAGCAAGCAAAGGGAATAGATTCATGCTCAAATTTTTGAACCCATCTGCCTAGTTTAGAGAAGAGGCCGATCATCTTTGGAAAATTAGTAGATTGTTTCACATTCACTCAAATTCTAGCATACACCAAATGGCTCTTTGCAGAGGTCATTGGGTCAACTAAAAGGAGCTCACCAAAGCATGCAGTAATCCTAGCAAATATTTATTCACCCTAGAAATCCATAGGAAAACTTGGTAGCCACGCCCAGATAGGGGCCTCATTACATTCTCATTCCTTCAGGTTCAATCCTGCTTCCCATTTCTTGATAGCTAACAATGATTTGCCTAACATCCAAGAACCACCAGCTAAGATAGATCAAAGGTCCTCATCATAGGCAAAGGAGAAGGATAAAAAAACATTAAACATGGTAACCACATCAATCTGATGCTTTCCCTTCCATTTTCAGAACACCCAATCTGATAGGGAGGGTACCTAGTTTGGCATCAATTAGGTTTCTTTGATGGTTTGGTTCTATCCCTTTCCGGGTTCCAAGTCTACCCCTCTAGACTTCTATGGGCTTCCCTACCATTTATTTTCTTATCTCATCTTCCTCAAGCTCACAAGGTACGCTTTTCCACTAAATACCTATAGGGGTGTAGGACACACAAACATGTGTTCTCTCTTTGAAAAATCACCCATCTTGTTTGGTTTGGCAAATACACTCCTTTCGGTAACACAATGTCTAAGTTTCATGCGCATAGCCTTCTAGATCTTCTTCTAGTTCTCAGTAGATTCCTTCCCCCGACAAGTTATCTCCTTCAAGTTACTAACACCTAGTCAGACTATTAGGAAGCTCGCCTAGGGCAAGTTTGTATGAATAGCTAATGCCATCTCTTGGACTCTTACAAATAAAACCCTACTGTGTGTAATTGGCTCTGCTTGACAATCTCCAATGATCATGTGGAGTCTCAAGTCAGAGTCATGTGATTATTGCAAATAGAGAACAAAAACTGAAAAGGAAAGCTTTATTTAAAGATTCCAAGCTTATGCACGGGTTCAAGCCAGCAACTCACAGAACAAAGAAAAGAAGCTTTAGATTAATAGCATACGAGAACTCCAGAGATTTTTAACACATTATTGCAAATCACAAATATAAAGTAAACTCTAATTTGAAATCAAAAAATGGACTTCTCTATTGTATTTCAGAAAAATCAAACTGTATATGGTGAAAATGGTAATAAGAATATTGAAAGACTAAATGAATTCAACCACAAAACTCTAGCCTAACAACAACAAAGATCCACCATAACATATGAAGATTACCTAAGACAATGCAAATCAAATGAAATCACAAAGATTATAACATCACATGTCCAATAGGGTTTTGAATCTCCATTCTTCCTATCTCCATTGATTTTGCTTGATATATTGGCTCTCAGATTTTATATGTGCACAAGAGTTCAACAAAGAATAGAAATGTGGTTGCAAGTAGGATCGCATATGAAATTTCAAAAGCATAGTGTAGTCGAGTCGTAACTGGGGGTTGATAATAAAGGAACCATGTCCTTATATAGAAGACACTATATGAAATGGAGGGATAAGATTGAGAGGTGTAAAAGATAAATGGTCGGCTATGATTAGAGGGTAGGTAGAAGAAATAATAAAATAATGATAGGGTAGGTAGTGTAGGAATTAAGAGATGAATGACATGTGTCATGGGTGGAAAAGGTTAATGAATTAATTAAATAAATATAGATTTATTTAATTAATAGAAGAAGTGGGATAAATTAAATAAATAAAAGTATTTATTTAATTTAGGAAAAGGGTAATTTAAATAAATAAATGTATTTATTTAAATGAAAAATAAGGCTAGAAGAGGATAAATGAATTAATTAAATAAATAAAGATTTATTTAATTAATAGAAGAATTAGGCTTAGATAATTAAATAAATAAAAATATTTATTTAATTAGACATGACAATTTTAGGTGTCTACATTTTGCCCCTCTTTGAGACAATGCAGCTTGTTGCGTTATTTCAAAGAAGATAAAATGAACTGATACAAAGTTGCCCCAAGATGGGAATGATATGCCCCCTTGAGAGATTGGATGAAAATGTCTGAAAAGATTGCAAACAATCTCTCGATAAGAAAGAAAGGCTAGAATGGATTGACCGGATAGGATTGAGTGACAGAGTCACAGGATAAAGAAGATTGACTCGGGAAATGAGGGCTAGGGCTAGGGCAGTCTATAAAATAGACCATGAGGGGAATACATCCTCATTGTCATCCACACATCCAAGAAATTAGAGTGCAGAGAGAAAATAGAGCAGCAATAGTTAGCAGCGATGGTGTTGGTGCACAGATTCGATCGCGTTCATCGATATGAGAGGCCAGCAGAGGCAGGAGAGCCGATAAGTACCACAAAACCTCCTTGAACTTTGTTGTAATAAATGTTGTCATTAATGCATGCTAGGTAGCACAATAATTGCATTTTAGGATATGTCAAACAAGGTCCAAAAACGTCGAGGTGCGTCTGTGTTGGCGCCAGGTGCATCTAGGTTAGCTAGGCACGTCTATGTTTGTGCCAGGCGCGTCTATGCAGAAAAGGTGTCTATGTCCAATGTGAGCGCGTCTGTGTTGTGCAGGCACGTTTGCGCAATGTGCGCACATCTGTGCAGAGCAAGCGTGTCTGTGTATTTTAGGCGCGTCTGTGTAGAGTAGGCGCATTTATGTCATGAAGGTGCGTTTGTGTCAAAAATGTACATTTATGTCTTTGAGGGCAAATCAACAGTTCTGTGATGAACATATGTTGTCAATTGGATAAGCTGCTAAGAGGATACACTCAAGCAGGTCCTCTAGGGAAGATTAGGATAGATTGAGGCACTTTGTGATGAACAGGAAGTGCAAAAATGAGCAACACTTTGTGATGAACAGGGAGTGCAAAAACGTAGTACTTTGTGATGAACAGGGAGTACCATTAGAATAGAAAGCGACACTTTGTGATGAATAGTGAGTGTCACTAGAATAGAAGCAACACTTTGTGATGAATAGTGAGTGTCACTAGAATAGAAGAAACACTTTGTGATGAACAGTGAGTGTCACTAGAATAGAAGCAACACTTTGTGATGAATAATGAGTGTCACTTTGACAGAGCACCATTTGATAGATACAAGCACTAGGATAATAAGCAGCATTTTGTGATGAATAGTGAATGCTACTGTGACTGACATGATTGATTTGCTTAACTACAGGAGTACCTACCTATGCTAAAGTCACAAGAGAGATTCCTGTCAACTTAGAGGTTATGATCAGAGCTAACATTTGAGGACAATGCTACGAATGAGGTTATGGGTTTGCGATTCATTCTGTATATGCCCGAGTTTCGAGTGAACATGGGTTTATAGACTACACTTGCTGAGAGATGGCATTCTGAGACATGCACATTCCATTTGCCGATGGGTGAGATGATAGTCACCTTAGAGGATGTTTACAAGATACTACGGATACCGATCGATGGGGAGTTGATACCCTATGATCGAGATGGAGAGGGAGGCACTGAGACGAGTGTTCCAAGATCTGGGACTACAGATGAGTGCAGGACATGTCGCTTGGGACACCATGATAGCGATAGGACTGGTGCTACCAACAGTACTAGGAGGAGTGATCAATGGGTTCCTGTGTCTAGATAGGGCAACACGAGGGTTGGCTGTGGGCTTGGGGAGCACCTTGGAGACACTGGTGACACAACATACCAGATATGCCTAGAGACCGTGTGTGCTGGCACATTTATATTATGAGCTCCATTAGTTCATCTACCATGGATCCGTAGGATTGGGCTGCGGAGTTACAATGCTACAGGTGTGGGCATATGAGCATCTATTAGTGACACGAGCGGTACATTTTAGAGGCAGGGGTCATGGACACAACTTTGTGCACTAGTATGATATGATTACATCACAGCCATAGATTGGCAGGTTGGAGTACTGGCGTTGAGTCCTTGATGAGATTGACACTCTGATATGGAGGCCATACCGAGAGTACGAGTAGTGGGAGGATGATGCAGCAGAGCTACCCTATACCTTCAGAAGTAGATATCTGATTTGGCGGACACCCTATGTACTGGAGAGGCAGTTGGTAGATAGGGTATGCAACCAGTTTGGCAGGATCCAATGGATGCCATGGGGTTTTGGTATGTATGCGCGGACAGTGTGAGACTAGGCACACTTTGGGCCACTGTTATCATATGATCAGGCCATGATGTAACTGGTAGAGATGGTTCCCTTGCCATGGGATATGTGGCCTAAGATTGAGGATGCAGGGATGGATGCAAAATATACTGCATATTGGGCAGAGCATCCATTTCCACACCTGATAGATCCAAGAGAGCTGATAGATGGAGATGGTGGAGGGGATGAGGATGATGATGGAGATGGTGGGGGTAGAGGCTGACGGAGGAGGCGAGGTGCAGTAGGAGAGATGAGAGTGGCTCCACAGAGAGAGGGTGGAGAGGAGAGACAGGCTCGGGTGGTGAGGGGTCGTGATGGGTTGCCATTACAGGTGCCAGCAGCACAGGGTCACAGATAGGTGCAGGGATAGGTACAGGGACAGAGACAGGGGCAGGGGCAGTCACATGAGCAGCTACAGGTACAGGCACAGGTACAACCACCAGTATAGGGGCATCCATAGGTAGAGTCACAGGTATAGGGGGCCAAGGAGGAGGAGGATGAGCTATTAGAGCTAAGGGAGATCTGCCAGGGATAGACAAATGAAATCCAGGAGCTAGAGAGGGAGAGGGATTGACTCAAGAGATAGCTTAGGGACACTGAGCAAGAGTGAGATCAGGCTATCTAGCATTACAATGAGGCTGAGACAGCACTAGGGGCTGGGAGGTAGGCGACAGAGGACATAGGAGAGATGATCTTGGGGTGGGTCCTTCCAAGGCTCAGACTTCATCGAGGCCAAGCGGCTCCGAGGGAGGGAGTTCATCATAGCCGTAGAGGGTTCCCTATGTATCCATTTTTGTACCATTTTGTATTATGATGTAGACACCTTTGGGTGATTGTAACCATATGATTTTGACATAATTGTATCATGACACTTATGATTATATATATATGAGATGATTCATCCTTGCGGCAGCTATATGCATGTGTACCTATGTGATGAGATGTTCCATGATGTATGTTTCTATGTGATGATTATGATATGGATGCAAATATGTACATGATGAAATGCAATATTTTTGTTCTTTTATGTTTTATATGTGTTATGCCTGATGCCAATGTGAATGTATGAAATGCAAATGGATATGATAATGCAAATAACAATTTACATGATGAAAATGTAAAATGTGCTAATATGTGTTGTGTGCAGGATGTGATGCAATTGTGATATCTATATGTATGTATGAAATGATTAATATGTGGTAATGTAGGTACAACTACATGAAATGCAAATGTTTTTGGCGTGTCATTATACTCAGTCATGTGATAGCAGGCTACACAGACTCAAGAAGGATGATGGAGGTCAATCAAGAAAGGGGGATGGAAGATAGAAGATATGAAAGTGAAAGAGCTTCTTGTGCATTCTCATCATTGAGCTTTATTATGGCAAAATAGGTTATGACAATCGAGGCATATGTTCGACCCAGAAAGTCATTGTACCTGTTTTCATGGAGATAAGATAGTCACAAACAAGGAATGCCCCAGTTCATACTAGACTCACAGTGTCCTCATATCCTTGGACAAGTCATAGCATTACTAAGAGACAATCCACAGAAAACAAAAGAAAAATAGGTGACGATACCCCATCCTCGCCTTTCTAGTCAAAGAAATCCTGGAGATAGAATCTCTAGTCAGAGACATCCTAGAAAAGATAAAAGATATGACACCAAAAAGATAAAATCAAAAGAAAACCAAGACTCGACACCAACATCCACTATAGTCCTCAAGTTTAGTGTCTCTTGTCACTTGTATAAGTCTTATTTAATTGTGGTCACAATGTTTACTTTCACAAAAAAGGATAGATAGCACTAAACCAAAATGTTGTCTGAGTCTATTGAAAAATTTGATTTGTTGGAGCCCATTGTTGCTGATGTGTCTCATCTGAAATTGACTGAATCCATGAAACTGATACTTTATTGCGGAGAAGACAAAACTTTATTGCGGATTGGTGATGCAAATGTTTCTTTCTTGTGGATTGTGCGCGGATAGACAAAAGAAAGTTGGAGGAAACTATACTCCTCAATACATGTGATGCTCTTAGTTCCACACCCATCACTAGATGTAGGATTTGCCTTAGCCACAGATAGGAGCTGATTTATTATGGATGGAAAGGAGGTGAAAAGGAAGGATTATTATGAATGGCTAACCAATCTTAGGTAGATCAATAACAAGTCATGATGGGAATGGGTAGGTTTTTTATGAATGAATAGGTTGTGAGTGTGTGAAAAGTGAAAGGATGAAATGGAATCCTGAAGGAGGCAGGAGCAATGTCTCTACACATGGTGCTGGTGACCCAATTTTCACCATGGTACTTGCCCAAGGCGCCACCAAAGTGGTTTTCACCGTTGGATGAAATGTTTTTCTGTTTTTCAATCCGTTTTTTTTTGTGTGTCACAAGGCGCCTATTTGCTAGGTTTTCACCAAGTAACGATTTTTTATGTTTATGATTTTTTTGTATTTTTTTGAATTTTTTTCATTTTTTTGTATTTTTTTATTAGGATATGCTGAAGAGCTATGTGTAAAACTTGTGGAGGTGCATGCTATTGATAGATCCTCCAAAGGTTCACCATCTGGAGTTGAGAGCTGATATGTACCAGATCCATATGCTATTGTGATGATGTAAGGACCAAGCCAGTTTGGTTCGAATTTGCCCTTCTTCTCTCTATCTTATTGATTTTTAGGATTTTCTCTGAGAACTAAGTCACCTACCTCAAATGTGTGAGGCTTGACTTTATGATTGTAGCTGTGACTCATTCATTATTGATAAGCCTTGAGATGATTAAAAGTAGTTTGTCTTCGTTCATCCAATAGTTCAAGTTCTTGTAAGTGAGAGATCCTGTAGTTTTCATCACTGATAATGTTTTGCAAAGAGACTCGTAAAGAGGGTAACTTGACCTTAATAGGAAAGATAGCTTCAGTGTTGTATACAAGGGAATAGGGTGTAGCTCCTGTAGGTGTGCGGGTGCTTGTGCGGTAGGCCCAAAGTGTGGGATTAAGTTGGATATGCCAATTACGGCCAGCGTCATCGACTGTCATTTTTAAGATTTTAAGGATTTTTTTATTAGACGCCTCAGCTTGACTATTACCTTGGGGGTAATAAGGTGTGGAAAAATGATGGGTAATATGGAAGCAGTCATAGAGTTCCCTAACATCCTGATTTTTGAAGGGATGACCATTATTGATGATGATGGAAACAGGAATACCGTATCGACAAATGATATAGTTGAGGATGAATGTAGCAATTTGTTTTCCAGTGACTTGTGTGAGAGGCACGGCTTCAATCCATTCTATGAAATACTCCATGGCAGTGATAATGAATTTATGACTATTGGAAGAAGGAGGGTGAATCTTGCCTATGAGATCAAGTCCCCACTGACAAAAGGGCCAAAGAGTCGCAATTGGTTGAAGTTCCTGTGCTAGCGCATGAATGAGGTCTCCATGAAGTTGACGCTGCTTACATTTCTTGACAAACTAATATGAGTCTTTTTCCATGTTGTGGCAATAATATAAAGTCCTGATGAGTTTCTTGGCTAAGGTAGGACCACTAGAATATGGACCACATATCCCTTCATGTACTTCATGTAACATAATCTAAGCTTCCTCTCTTTCTAAACATCTAAGAGTGCCATCTAGACCTCGACGGTATAGGATACCGGCTAAAATGACATATCGAGAAGATTGGCGAATGAAAGTGCGACGTTGGTTATTAGATAGGTCAAGAGGAAGGCTAAGGAGGAAGGGTATTGTCACGAAGGTATGTGAAAATGGAGCCATATAACTAGGATTCAAGACCGACAACACATATCATCTCAGTATGAGTGATCTCATATGAGAGAACCAAAAGGTTATCCACCAAGAACTCATAGCGGGTCTCATTCAGGGATAGATCGATTAGTGAAGCAATTGTAGCCATGGCATCTATGGCTTGATTCTACTCTCTTGGTATCTGTTCAAAGTCTAACTATGTGAAATGTTGTTTCAGGTCATCCACCATTCTTTTGTAAGGCATTAATTTCTCATCCTTTGTTTGGTAGTCATCAGTTGCTTGAGAAATTACAAGTTGAGAGTCCCCAAAAACATGAAGTTCCTCGATCTTCCACTAAACTGCTATTCGTAATCTAGTTGTTAATGCCTCGTATTCTGCTATGTTATTAGTGCAGGGAAATGATAATCAATATGATTTTGGTATAAAATCCCCTCGAGGAGTTATGAAGAGGATGCCAACTCCTGCCCCATGCTGTGTGTATGAGCCGTCAAAGTATAGCTGCCAAGGTTTTGCATGGGACACTGCTAAAATGGATTCATTTGGAAATTCTAAAATTAGAGGAACATCATCTATCATGGGAGCATCTGCTAACTGATCTATGATAGCCTATCCTTTTATTGCTTTTCTATCCACATATTCAATGTCGAATTCAGTTAGGAGCATCACCCATTTGGCTAGTCGCCCAGTAAGCGTTGCTTTATTGAGAAGGTATTTCAATGGATCGATCCTTGCAACCAACTTAGTTTTATGAGTTAGCATGTAATGTCATAATTTCTGCGAAGCAAAGACCATAGCGAGACATGCATGCTCAATTGGTGTGTAATTTAGCTCATATCCCACCAATGTGCGACTGATGTAATATACTGCCTTTTCTTTGCCCTTAGCAACCTGTTGTGCTAAGAGTGCCCCCAGTGTTGTTGAAGTAGCTGATATGTATAGTAATAGAGATTGATCTGGAACTGGTGGCATCAAAACTGGCGGATTCAAAAGATAATCTTTGAGTATCTGGAAAGCTCGTTGACAATTATCATCTCATTTGAATTTGATGTTTTTGTGTAGCAGGTGCTGAAAAGGATTACATTTATTTGCAAGTTGCACTATGAATCTTTGTATGGACTGGAGTCTCCCTCACAAAGATTAAAGTTGACTAATATTATGGCCTTGACTTTTGCTGGATCCGCTTTGATTCCTCTTTTTGAGACAATGAATCCCAGGAGCTTCTTGGAGGTTACTCCAAGGACACATTTCTTGGGGTTTAATCTTACTTTATATTTTTCCAACCGATCAAAGATGACTGAAAGTATGTCCAAATGTGTATCTCTATCTATTGATTTTCCCAAGAGGTTGTCTACATAATAGTAACGTGCATGAGATCATGAAAGATAGTTGTCATGATTCTTTGATATGTAGCGCCTACACTTTTTAGCCCAAGGGCATAACATTCCAACAGAAAGTTCCCCAAGGTCAAGTAAATGTGGTTTTGTAGTGATCCTCAGATGCAATTTTTATTTGATTATAACCAGAGAATCCATCCATCAAAGATAACATCTCATGACCTGCTATGAGATCGAAGATTAAGTCAATATTTGATAATGGAAAATCGTCCTCAGGACAAGCTTTGTTGATGTCTCTGAAATCTGTACATATTCTGATGCTACGATCTGGTTTACTGACAGGCACTAAGTTGGAGATCCATTTGGGATAATCACTTGGGTGTATGAATCCAACATCCAATAATTTCTCAAGTTCTCCTTTGACTAATAATGCCACTTGTGGATGCATCTTTCTTAATTTCTGTTTCACTGGTTTTGCCCCCGATTTAACTGTCAAATGATGCATTACCAAATCCGGATCCAATCTAGGCATATCAGCGTATGACCATGCAAAATTGATTTGTTGTTTTGTGAAGAAACTTATGAACTTTGACCTTTCTGTCTCTGTCAAAGATTGAGCCAGGAATATGTTGTGTGGAACTTCTTCCGTGCCAATGTTTGTTTTAATCATCTCCTCTACTAACATGGATGACTTTTCCTCATATGATGCTGGGAGAATGTTGAGCCTTCCATCTTCGAGTGCCTCAAAGAGGTTTTCGCCCTCAGATACATCCTTTCTTTTTACTTTTTTGGGGTCAGACAGCACCACAATGTGGTTTTCACCATAAGACCCTTGATTTGTTTTTATTTTTATATTTTTACGATTGGAAATCCTGACACCCTCACCAAAGTATGCCATGCTATTGAGTTCTATAGTGTATCCTTCTTTATGGTCTGTAGGGGGAAGATCATCTTGTATGCCTAGATAATAAATAAAGGCTTCATCATTTTGGAATGTGTTGAACTTTGTAGGTCCTTCATGGTCCTCGTAAATAAGTTGGTGGTGAACAAGGGGAAGGCCTTTGATGTCTTTGTAATTAGCAGGGTTAAGAGTGAAGATGCAGTTATATTCAAGTATGTCGAGGTAGTTATCGAGGTCATCATTTGCACTTTCCTCATCAGTCTTGATCATGAATGAATCCAAATTATCATCACTAGTAGCGCATTCTGGGACAGGTGTTCTCATCCTATGTGATTTCAACCTAGGACCTAGAGGCAAGGACTGTATGGGATCCTCTAGGGTTGTTTTTTGACCAACTTTGAATTTTCTATAAAATTCCTCTTCTTCTGTGGGTTCATCTGGTTCTCTAAATGTCTCGGTGAGCTCATAGTCAATGGCGAATTTGTCTGAACCCCATTCCCATTCATTGGAGTCTATGGGATAACGATTTTGTTGTTGAATTTTGGCAGCTTTGATTTGTAATGCTTCTCCTGCCTTTTGAGCATTTTCTTTGGAACTCATGAAACCAAGTCCTTTCGAGCACTCCTTTTTGAATTTCAATTCAGGTTGTAAAGGTTCAATGATGTCTTCCTTTCTTAAGCCAAGAGGACTTTTGCCATCATACCCAAATTTTTGTAGGATCTTGAACCCTTTGCGATACTTTTCACATGGTATGCTGATATGATCTTGTGTATCATTTTTAGGGTCTTTGTAAAGCATTTTGTATAAGTCTTCTTCTTTCACTTCACCCCATTTTTAGAAGATTGTAGGATCCCATTTAAGTGTAATGATGGATACCTGCTTAGTAGGATGTGGTCGTCCATATTCTTTTGGTGAATTCATGACTTGTTGTAAGTACATGGTTTGATTCAAAGTGTATTCACCTATGCCCTTGTCCTCAAATTTGCCTTTAAGCTCACCTTGTTTTGATGTCGAAGGTTTTAATGATTTAGGATCAATGTATGTAGAAGAAGGAACAACTTCTCGATTACATGGAATGATCGTCTCAGTTTTCGGTCTCAAGTTATTGCAGTATATGAATGGATTAGGATCTCCATTAACTGTTATTTCAACTCCATTATGAAGAAATTTAATGCATTGGTGATATGTAGATGGGACTGCCCTCATTTCATGAATCCAAGGATGTCCTAGTAAGATATTGTATGTGAGATCCAGGTCTATGACTTGACAAACCACATCCTTTGTAACCAGCCCAACTCTGAGAGGTAGGGTGACTGTGCCCTTGGATGAGCGCTCTTTGCCATCATATGCCTTGATGGTAATTTTGTTTGTAGAATTCACAGCTTTATCAGAATATCCCATTTGTTTAATAGTGCTCAATGTACAAATGTTTAGACCTACTCCTCCGTCTATCAAGACTCGTTTTATTCGATGTTTGTGTATGAAGGCTTCAATGTGTAGTGGTGCATTATGTGGTTGACTTATAGAGGCATCATCGGCTTTTGTGAATGTAAGGGAGTGTGGAATGGACAGGTATCCCACCATGGCTTGAAACTGGTCCATGTTCAGATCAGTAGGGACAGAGGTGTCTCTCAATATTTTGTCAAGAATGGCTTTATGTGTGGGGGATATGCGTAAGAGCTCAAGGATAGAGATGAGCACGGGTGTCTTCCCTAACTATTCTACAAGGTCATACTTAGGTTTGGTTGATGAGGAAGTAGTGTTTTTAGCTGGAGCACCTTGAAAATTGTATTTACCTCGATGAGTTGTGACATTACATTCAGAGGTTGGTTCGGAAGAAGATCCAATTCCTTTTAGGACAATTTTGTGTCTTGGGGTAGAATTCTTAGGTGTTTTGTCCTTGATGATAATGGTAGAGACATAATTGCCCATTGAAATGTGATTCATAGTTGAATCATAGTTATAGGATGCTCTCGTATAGTTTGTTTGGTCATCCATGGCTGTAGCTTTTCCTTTGTCATGCTTTGGGAATGGTTCCTTAAACATCTCATGTTCTTGATTGGATGAGTGTCCTTCAATCTCAATGTCACCTCTATCAATGAGATCTTGTATGATGTTCTTCAGTCGATGACAATTAACTATTTTATGCCCTTTTCTCTTATGAAATTCACAATATTCATCATCATTCCACCAATTTGGTTTGACCTTTGGCTCATATGGAGGAAAATTTGTAATTGTGATTATATTGTTTGCCACTAGCTTCTTGAAAACTGACTCAAGTGGTTCTTCCAAGGGGGTGTACTTCCTTCATGACTTTGAAGTTGTTTGAGTATTCACCTGATTGTTTGTAGAGCTTGATCCAGAAAAAATGATTTTGGGTCGTATCGTATTGGCATCCACAACACCATCATTGATTGTGTTCTTATTTTTATTTCAAAAGCTTGGCTTATCTTTTCCTTTAAAGTCATCTTTGTTTTCTTTGAATATTTTAATGATGCCTTGCTCAATTAGGACCTTTTATGTTGCTAAGCCTTTCTCAATGATGTCCTTGAAGGTGGACAAACAAGCTTTTCTTAGGTCATAACCAATGTCTTTGTTAACATTTTGGGTGAACATCTCTACCATTTGTTTTTGTGGAATTTCACAAGAGCATCTGCTGGCTAGATTTCTCCATCTTTGTAAAAATGATGAAAAAGATTCTCCATCCTTTTGTTTGGTGTTGCACAAGGTAGTGACTGATATATCTGTCTCTATGTTGTATGAGAAATGTTGGATAAATGCCTCTGCTAAGTCACCCCATGACTTAATTCTAGGTGGAAGTTGGGAGAACCATTCCATAGCTTGATCACCTAAGATTTGTGGGAATAGTCTCATCAAATATGTCTCTTCTGCTGCTACCTCAATCCAAGCTATAAAAAACTATCTTATATGTGCCTTAGGATCCACTTTTCCTCTGTATTTATCAAACTTAGGCATCACAAAGTGTGTAGGAAATGGGAATTGGAATGCTTTTGTCGAATGGATAAGGACATATGTCTCTCATTGTGTAAGTTGGCTTCGGTGTATTTATGTCCTCCATTTTCTTTTGGAAGTCCTTAATTTGTTGTTCCAAATTATTCTTAGGTGGACACCGACTTCTTGGACCATACCCCATGCTTGAACCAATGTGTGGAGGAGCATGTTGCATATATGGATGATATTGATCATACACATGTTCATATGGAGGAGGTCTATAATGGTGTTGTGTATGCGTATAAGGACCACTTGGTATAGAGTTATGGTGAGGAATGGAATATCTGCTTTGTCCATGTATACCATACTCTACAGGAATGTCATGATTTTGTTCTAGTGTGTTTCCCCCAATTTTGACGTAGGGCTTCCTTGTGTCCAAATTTTGATCATGCCTTTGGATATCCAATTGCTTTGGTGGTTGATCCTTAGCATTGGTATGTGATTGAGTATATTTTTCTGCATAAGACCTCCATAAAGGTTTGCAAAAGTGAGTATCATATGCTTGACCATGTGTATGTGGGACCTCTAGTTTTTGAAAAAAAGATTATGGTGATTCAAGCACCATATTTGGTCCTCTATTTCCTCCACTATTAGGCCTCCTTTGATCCATATTGAGGTGAGGTTGTTGGAAAGGTCAATTTTCCATTATTTGAGACATGTCAAAATCACGAGGGATCTTGGTTCCACTATGTGCCATCACTTGTAAGAAATATTGTCTATCTCTCTTCATTATTTCCTCAACCAATCGATTGAAACAGGGATCCAAAATGGTGTCTTCCACTTCTACTGAATGTACGGAAAAGTTATCCATATTGTCATTGTGTGTGTCATTGTTGTTTGTGTTGTCCATGTTCTCAACATTTGGAATATTTCTATAACCATCCATGTTAGGTAATGTGTTATGATCAGAATTGAAAAAGACATCATTGTCATACTCATAGAGACTCATGTTTGTGGACTCTTGAGCCTCTTTAGTTTCTCTCCTAGATTTTTGGGAACGGGTTTCAACCATGAAATAGGTATTGACCAAGATGTTTTGAGACTAGATGAAAATGGAAAGAGTATGGAAGACCAAGAGTTGGATGGAATGTAAATGAATCTAAAGTTTACTTGCAATGTCCAAAGTGTAAGACCAAGTATGCATGTAGTAGAGTAGGTGTGACTTCCAAAGAGATGACATTTTCTCTTGATGAGGTAAGCTGACCTTGACTCTAAGTAAGACCAAATGAGACCCAAAGGTGATAGACCTTGATGAGGGACCACTTAGCAAAATGTTGTTGTATGTAGTGTGTTGACAAAGTATGATGAGGACAAGCAAGCGACCTTTTGACTAAAGTTTAGACAAATGTGAATGTAATGTAAGGTGTAAAGAAATGATGGACTTTGTGAGACCCAAAGATAGGTTGAATGCTAGATGAAAACCCAGAGAGATACCTAGGAAGCTCAATAAGTCTGAAATTGACTATTCCTTGTTTGATGGATTATGAAAGTTTTCAGTTCTGAACACAGACGTTCCTGTATACTTCACAAACGCGCTCAAATAACATAGACGCTATTCTATCAGACACAAATGCACTCAAATGAAATAGATGCTCTTCTGTCATACACAGATGCACTTAAATGACACAGATGTGGTTTTGTCAGACACAGACGTGTTCCTGAGATGTTGTAAGAACAATATTGCTCAAGAGAAAACAAACGCGTTTCTGCAATTCACAGACATGGTTATATGACACAGATGCAGTTTTGTCGGACACAGACACGTTTTTGCAAACTAAGTGCAATTTTTCCAATCTGTGAAGTTGTTTTGTTGTGACCAAATCTGAATGTTTGACTATTTTTTGTGACAAGAGGACACAGTGTTGATGAGGACTCAATGTTTGCAAGTGTTTAGACTCAAAAATGACTCAAAGAAAGTGTGTTGTTTGATGTAAAAATGTTTTGCATACACTTGAAGACACAAAAGACACAATGTTTTGCTGTTTGGTCTTGAATGTTTGGTAGTTTAAAATAAGTCAAGCACAATTCTTATGGCTAGCTAGGACAATAATTGTTGATTCCTACATAAGGCTATTCTATTCAGAGCGGATACTTAGATGCTTGACCCCACTGGCTCCACCCTCGGCACTCACTTTTTGGGGCAGCCAAGCCTCAATCCCCATGAAAACTCCTCGTGGTGAACTTTGTATCTCTACTAAGAACCGTATGTGTGTGGGCCACTCCAGAGGTCCGACCTCCTGCCCCAAAAACTAGAAAGATTTTGGCATCTAAAACAAAAAGGTGCTAGTAAGGGCACCGCTCGTGTGGCCATACATGCGGTACTTTAGGCTCTGTAAATATAGAAGGCTCCCAACTAGTAGGGGTTATGACCTACAAATGATAAAATAAATTTGATCAAATGGGTTTATGGGGAGACATAGTGTCGGTATGAACTAATCAGCACATGTTATCCATAGTTTTCACCATGGATATAGTTGTTTATAGTGGTTCGGAAGAGGTGGGTTTTCCTTGCTACCACTTGGGTCGTTCTCTCCTCACTAGTAGTCATAATGACCACACAGGGAGACAAGCCCTCTAGAGATTAAACAAAAAGAGCCTATTGCTCAAGACACAAAAGACAATGGTTCAATTTTAGTGCACCAATTGAAGTGTTTGCTAGTCTATGAAAACAAGACACACAATAAAGATCAAAAACCCTTGCCAAGGTCCTGCAACAAAGATTTATTAGTAGTTTGGATTGTTTCAAATGATCACCCCTTCCTGCAAGCACACAAGTTAGGTAAATTTTAGATCCAAAAGACTTTGTGAAATAGGGGCCTTCGACAAAATGATTTTACTTTCAAGACAAGCTACACCAATTTTGTTAGCTAGATCAGAAGATGTTAGCTCAAAATAAATCAGATCTAAAAATCTGAATGACGAAAAACTGAATCAAAGAAACCCAAAATGTAACAACTTCACACAAACGTAGTCATCAAAAACACAAATGCTATATAACTTTGTAGATGCCCTTAGATCCGGCACAGACACAGCTCCAAAACACAGACGCGACTCCTGGACGCAGATGCACCTGAAGACTTCACAGACATGACTAGGGAACACATATGCGTTTCCCAGAATCTGCAAAAAAAACAAAATGCTTTCAAAGATGTAGACGCGATTCCAGATGTCACAGACGCGGTAGAAAATCAAAAACGTGATCCGAAATCACGCAAACGCGAAAATATTAAAATATTGTCGGAAATGTCAGATCTGCAACTTCAAAACACAAAATCTACAACAAGATGTTAAATGCAAAAGGGACAAGAGTCTCACCGAGCGTGCCAAAATGTATATGGTGAAAATGGAAACAAAAATATTGAAAGACTAAATGAATTCAACCACAAAAACCTAGCCTAACAACAACAAAGATCCACCATAACATATGAAGATTACCTAAGACAATGCAAATCAAATGAAATCACAAAGATTATACCATTACATGTCCAATAGGGTTTTGAATCTCCATTCTTCCTATCTCCATTGATCTTGCTTGATATATTTGCTCTCAAATTTTATATGTGCACAAGAGCTCAACAAAGAATGAAAATTTGGTTGCAAGTAGGATCGCATATGAAAGTTAAAAAGCGTAGTGTAGTCGAGTCATAAGTGGGGGTTGATAATGAAGGAAGCATCTCGTTATATAGAAGACACTATATGAAATGGAGGGATAAGATTGAAAGGTGTAAAATATAAATGGTCAGCTATGATTAGAGGGTAGGTAGAAGAAATAATAAAATAATGAGAGGGTAGGTAGTGTAGGAATTAAGAGATGAATGACATGTGTCATGGGTGGAAAAGGTTAATGAATTAATTAAATAAATAAAGATTTATTTAATTAATAGAAGAAGTGAGATAAATTAAATAAATAAAAGTATTTATTTAAGTTAGAAAAAGGGTCATTTAAATAAATAAATGTATTTATTTAAATGAGAAATAAGGCTAGAAGAGGATAAATGAATTAATTAAATAAATAAAGATTTATTTAATTAATAGATGAATTAGGCTTAGATAATTAAATAAATAAAAATATCTATTTAATTAGACATGACAATTTTAGGTGTCTACAAAAACAATCATGTTCTCTGAGGCAATCGACAATCAATGACTCAACCATCAACCTCTTATAGATGCCCGTTGGGTCTTTTACACATTTTCTCTTCTGTTATGGACTTCTCCTATTAGACGAGATAAATCTCATTACCAACGGTTTCCATTTGGAACTGTCTCACAGGTTCCATTGAATCATTGGGGTAACATCCAAACAAGGTTACCGATGTTTGATGACAACCTCTAACTTGTCGCACTTCCTATCAGGTCTTTAGCGAAACACCGAAACGGGCTAGTGATGACCAACGTCTTCACACTTCCGCTTCGCCCTTTCATTGGGTTATTGGTGTAACATTAGAACAGAGTTATCGATATCTGATGGTGATACACACCACTTTTAACTTTCCATCGAGTCATAGGGGAAACTTTACAACCGGACTTCCGATGCTTTCCTCCGCTTTCTGGGCGTTTCCATCAGGTCTTCTCCAAACATGTTAGCCTGATAGCTGATGCCATCTTCCTCCACTTGTGCTTTGTCATCTGGTCATCGGTGTAACATTGAAGTGTTCCTTTCGATAGCCGATGACTTACTTTGGTCTATCCACTTTTCTATTGGGTGTCGGCATAGGTGAGAACCTTGTAGGAATAGGTAATGGCTGATAAAGACCAACATTAGTAGTTGTACCTTTAGCTTTTTGACAAACCATACACTGCTCAACATACATTCGGATATCCATTTGCATTCTGGGCCAATAGTAGAACCTTTGAACAAGTTCCAACGTCTTATTAAGGCTAAAATGACCACTCAAACATCCATTGTGCTTTTCTTGGATCATATTTTCCCTCATCGATCCTTTGGGAACACACAATTGTCCACCTTTAAACAAAAAATCATTTTGCAAAGTAAAATCAGCATATCCACTATGAAAATGATTTTGAAATTCTTGACAAACCTTGTAAATTGCTACAAAATCTTCATCATTGGGGTACAAATCCTTGAAGTAATCAACTCCAATACTTTGAATCTGCACTTCTTGCACTGTTAGTAGCCTTCTACTCAAAGCATTTGCTACTTTATTACACCATCCTTTCTTATGCTTAATAGAAAAAGTATATGACTGCAAATACTCCACCCATTTAACAAGCCTATGACTCAACTTATCTTGTGAATTCAGAAAGCTTAAAGCTTGATTATCTGTGTAAACAACAAACTCCTTAGGTAACAAGTAGTGCCTCCACTTCCTAAGAGCTTGAACAAGAGCATACAACTCGAGATCATAGGATGAATACTTCTTCTTGGCATCATTGATCTTCTCACTAAAGAATGCTACAGGTCTATTCTCTTGACTCAAAATAGCACCAACTGCTATATTACTTGCATCATATTCAATTGTGAACAACTTACCAAAACTAGGAAGAATGAGTACTAGTTGTGTATCTACCTTTTGTTTCAAAAGTTCAAACCCTTTGTTAGCTACATTGGTCCACTGAGACTTAGTCTTAACTCCTCCTTTGATGGTATCCAACATGGGTGCACAAATCTCACTAAACCCTCTGATAAATTTCCTATAGAACTGTTCCAAACCATGAACACTTCTTACTGCACTTGTTGTCTTTGGTGTTGGCCAATTTGTGATGGCTTCCACCTTTGATGTGTCCATCTTCAAATCTCCTCTGAAAACTACAAATCTGAGATAGACAAGTTCCTTCTTCATAAACTCACACTTCTCCAAGTTTATGGTTAGTTTCTCATCATACAATTTTTGCAATACAATACTAAGATGCTCTAGATGTTCCTCTTTAATTCTACTGAAAATCAAGATGTCATCTAAGTATACAACAACAAATTTACCAATAAAATCTTTTAGCACTTCATTCATGAGTCTCGTGAATGTATTGGGATCATTACTAAGACCGAATGGCATAACAAGCCACTGATAAAGTCCTTCATTGGTTTGTAAGGTTGTTTTCCATTAATCACATTCTTTTATCTTGATTTGGTGGTATCCACTCTTGAGATCAATCTTAGTGAAGTACTTTGGACCTCCCAAGCAATTCATCAAGTCTTCAATTCTTGGGATAGGAAAGTTGTACCTGATAGTGATTCTATTTATGGCTTCTTGAATCTGTGCATAGCCTCCATGTTCCTACTTTCTTGGGTGCTGACACTGTAGGTATGACACAAGGACTTATGCTTTTCTTTATCAACCCTTGGTCCAATAATTCTTGGACTTGTCTATCCACTTCCTTGTTTTGTTCTGAAGTCATCTTATAGGCTGCTTTATTGGGTAATGATGCTCCAAGAATAAAATCAATCTGATAGCTTATGGCTCTAATGGGAGGTAGGGTTGCTGGTGCTCCATCACTTATGATCACTTTGAAGTTGTCTAGTATCTGTTGCACGCCATGAAGTATTTGAACCTTCTTTTCTTGCTTTGCTTCCTTTGGTTTCACTATAAGAGAAAACCCCAATCCTTCTCCTTCCTTGAGAGTGTTAATGAACTCCTTTTCACCCACCAATAACACATTTGGGCCTTTAGTTTTTCTGCTCTCTCCTTCATCACTTAGGGACTGAATATGTGATAGGGTTTCACCTAGCTTGCTCACATTTCACCTAGTTGGTGTTGCTCAATTCCACCAACCTCACTAGGTCTAGCTATCCTTCAAGACCTCCAAGTCCTTCCCAATCTCTGCTAGGACTTTCTGTTTACCAATCTTAAGGTGTTTGCAACAAGTGTTTTGGCTAGGTACTCTACCAATTGAATGTGCTTCTCAAATGCTCATCTTGCAACCTTGACAACTACTTGTCAACTTCCCACTTTTCACTCCCATACTGTTATAAGATCTTATAGAGGTGTGGAGGTGGTATTTACAATGGAATGAGTTCAACTATGTCTATTCGGGGTTGTGCAATCTTCAACTCCCTTATCGATTCCATAAAATTGCCTAGAAATAGGGCTACAAGGATGAGCCCCAATTTGGCCTCCTAAATCCGGTTTTTAAGGGTTTTTGTTTATACAGTCCTAAAGACCTTGCAAATAGTTTTAATTTTCTTGAATCAATCACCCATCCCTATGATATTTTGTTGGTTTTAGTCTCCCAACTTTTCGTACAGTGCCCTAACCTAAAAATGAGGGTTTGCTAGGGTTTCAATGGTTTCTAGGACAGTGAGTGTCCAACTTTGTGAAAAGGGCATCAAAAGGACATGTCAAGGCTTCTCCTTACAACTAAAACTCTGTATGGACCTCATGAACCATCCCAAATTATTAGGTTAAGGTTTTGGATTCACCCCTACAATATACTTTCAATTTACACCCTGTTTTCTCTAGTCGCGTTGCTCCTGGACTCACCTAGAACAAGGTGGAAACTATGATGAACTTCACTTCCAAAACTCCTCCCTACATATTTATACTATACATAGGGTTTCCTTGCATTTCCCAATAGGCCGTGATGGTAGAATGGAGGGATTTTATGGGGCAACTATTTTTACACAAATTTCTATTTACAAGCCAAAACTGGTTGTTTGAAAACAAAATAGTAAAAATGCTAACAAACACTATCTACAAAGCATGAAATAGAGAAAATAGTACTCGAACACACCAAAGAGAAACTTTCCAAAGTTGGATCAATGGATTCAATCCATTTGTATTCACTTTTAATGCAGAATAAGACAAAAACGGTGACAATAGTCCGAAAATGAGTGGTTTCAGATTGTCATTCACCAAAAATCAAACTTCCAACCTTGGTAACCATGCAAGAGGAGGATTAAATAGTCTTCCCCATGCGTGGTTTCATCTTACATCAATGTGCTAACCCCAACTCCACCACTAAGCTCTTTTAGGACCAAAGTTGTCATGACAACTTTTACAATTTTAAATTTTTCTTTGCCAGCTTAGGCAACCTCTTACAAGTCATTAATCATGTCTTTTTCAACATTCCTAAGACTATTATAAACCTCTCTAATTCTCTCACTAATTTATGCCTCTTTTGACCAATAAGAAGGCAATTTTAACTACTCAAACTACCTCCTACTCACAAAGTGTAAACCTAGAAAGAAAGCTAACTCAACTAGGCCTACACTTGACTCAAACCAAACATTACAAACACACCTTGGACCCTCCTAGAGTTGTTATTAGAAACCTAAATTGGCTAAGGTCAGTACAAGCCAAAATTGTAGAAGGACTATGATCCAAAGTCCTAGGTGCTCCTGCAGCATTCTCCCAAACAAAAGAAAATTAAGTCACCTCTTTGGGGATCAGATTCTGATCAATGCCCAACTTCTTGGACTCTGTCTTAGGCACCCATGTAGCCTCAGCATCATCCATACCCTTCCACTTGATTAGGTACTCCCAATAAATTTGGTTTCTTTTCTTCTTAGAGATCCTTGAACTCATTACCTTTTCAGCCTTTGGACTTGGTTTTGCTAGCATTTGAAGGTCATTTGCATCATCTATTGTCTCTGTGTGATTGTGATCTAAATCTAGAATTGGTCCTTTGTAAGAAACTAAGTTTTCTATATTGAAAACCAGTGACAGTCCTATTTCACTTGGTAGGTCCACCTTGTATGCATTTTCCCCATACTTGGCTAGGATGGCACATGGACCCAACCTTCTCATCTACAACTTATTAGGTACTCCTTATTGTAGCCTTTCCTTGTTAAGGTGCACCATGAAAAGATCACCTACTTGGAATTGTAGGTTCTTCCTTCTCTCATCAGCCTTTTGCTTGATCTTACTTGTGTTCTCCATCAATGCTTGCTTGACTGATTCATGTACCTCTTTCATTGACTAAGAAAAATCTTCAGCATATCCACTCCTTGATGCTGAATTTCCCAAGTCCCTTAATTCCATAATGCCCCTTGGGTGAAGACCATAGACCACCTCAAAAGGACTCTTGCCTGTGGTTCTATTTATTGTGTCATTGTAAGCATATTCAGCTTGTGACAACACTTGATCCCATGTTTGACCATACTTCTTTGTAAGGCACCTCAATAAGTTTCCTAAGCTTCAATTAACCACTTTGGTCTGCCCATCTATTTGTGGATGGTAGGTTGATCCAAAGGATAGGTTGGTACCAAGTTTTTGCCAAAGTGTCTTCCAAAAATGACTCATGAACTTTGAGTCCCTGTCTAAAACAATGCTCATGGGTAAACCATGTATCCTTATCACTTCCTTAAAGAGAAAATGAGCTATATGACATGCATCATGAGTGGTCTTGCAAGGTACAAAGTGTGCCATCTTACTAAAACTATCCACTATGACATAAATGTTGTCAAATCCCTGCTTTGTCCTTGGCAAACCCACTACAAAATCCATACTAATGCACTCCCAAGGTCTATTTGGTATGGGAAGAGGTTGGTGTAAACCGGCATTTGAAGATGTGCCCTTGGCTTTTTGAAAAACAATACAAGTTTCCACATACTTCCTAACATCTTGATTCCTGCTAGGCCAATAGTAATACCTTTGAACTAACTCTTGAGTCTTGTTGACTCCAAAATGACCACTAAGACTTCCATTATGTTTCTCTTGTATGAGATTTTGTCTTATTGACCCTCTAGGCACACAAAGTTGCCCTCCTCTAAACAATAACCCATATTGCAAGGTAAAATCAGAATACTCACTATGAAAATGATTTTGATACTCTTTGCATACCTTGTAGGCATTTGAGAAGTCTTCATCATCCGGGTTTAGGTCTCTAAAACTGTCAACATCTATGCTTCTTAACTAAATTTCTTGGACTGTCAAGAATCTCCTGCTCAATGCATCAACAACCCTATTTAATTGACCTTTTTTTTTCTTGATTGTAAAGGTGTGGGATTGCATATATTCTACCCACTTCATGTGTTTGTGATTAGGTTTGTCTTGTGAGTTTAGAAAGTTCAAAGCTTGGTTGTCTGTGTAGACTACAAATTCCTTAGGAAGGAGATATTGTCTCCACTTCCTCAAAGCCTGCACTAATGCATATTACTCCAAGTCATATGAGGAGTATTTCCTCTTAGCATCACTTAACTTCTCACTATGGAAAGCTACCGGTTTTCCTTCTTGACTTAGGACAACACCTACTGCAACATTGCTTGCATCACATTCCATTGTGAAGAGTTTCTCAAAACTAGGCAACACCAACACCGGTTGAGTGGATATCCTTTCTTTCAAGGTTTCAAAACCCTTATTTTCTTGTTCATTCCACTAAAAATTTTCCTTCATTCCACCTCTAATAGTGTCCAACATTGGTGCACATATAGCACTGAATTGTCTAGTGAATTTCCTGTAATATTGAGCTAATCCATGGAAGCTTCTCACCTTAGTTGGTGACTTAGGAGTAGGCCAATTTACTATGGCTTCAACCTTGCTAGGATCCATCTTGATATTTCCATGTGACAACACAAACCTAGGGTAAACCAACTCCTTCTTGACAAATTCACACTTGTACAAGTTCATGGTTAGCTTCTCTTCATACAATCTTTGTAGTACAATTTGCAAATGATTAACATGATCTACCCTATCCTTACTAAAAATGAGAATATCATCTAAATATACCACCACAAATTTACCTATGAAGTCCTTCATCACCTCATTCATGAGTCTCATGAAGGTGCTCGGGGTATTTGATAAGCCAAATGGCATTACAAACCATTCATAAAGACCCTCTCTTGTCTTGAATGTTGTTTTCCATTCAACACCTTCCTTAATCTTAATTTGGTGGTATCCACTTTTAAGGTCAATCTTGGTAAAGTATTTGACATCCCCTAAACAATCCATTAGGTTCTCTATTCTAGGAATTGGGAACCTATATCTAATGGTGATCCTATTTATAGCCCTAGAGTCAGTGCACAATCTCCAAGTACCACCATTTTTTGGGGCTAAGATAGTAGGTACAACACAAGGGCTAATGCTTTTCCTAATTAGGCCTTGGTCTAAAAGCTCTTGGATTTGTTTAGAAATTTCTACATTTTGTTGGAGAGTCATTTTGTAAGCCGCCTTGTTAGGTAAGGATGCTCTGGGTATGAAGCAATTTGATGGCTTATGGCTCTTTTAGGAGGTAAGGTGGCTGGTTGTCCATCACTCACTATCCCTTTGAACTATTTCAATAGGTCTTGAACCTCCATTGGCAAATCTAGTTTCTCCTTTTTTTCTTCCTCTTTAGGTTTCATTATTAATGCAAACCCTATTCCTTCACCTTCCTCAAGTGTCTTCAAGAACTGTTTTTCACTCACCAAAAGGACATTATGACCTACTGCTCTCTTTTCACCTTCCTCAAGGATAGATTGGAGCTTGAATGTAACTCCATCTTTCTTGAATGAATATGCATTCTTCGCTCCATCATGAATAGCTTGTCTATCAAATTCCCGTGGTCTTCCTAATAGAAGATGGCATGCATCTATGGGCAGGACATCACAAAACACTTTGTCCTTATACCTCCCAATGGTGAAATCCACCCATGATTTCTCATTGACTAGGACATGTTGGCAATTGTTCAACCAAGTGACCCTATATGGGTTGTTGTGAGGTATCCTTTGTAATTTAAGCTTACTCACTCCCTCTTCTGACACAATGTTGTATGTTGACCCTGAGGTAATGATTACCTTGCAAACTTTGTCCATAATCTTGCATTTGATCCTAAATAATGATCTCCTTTGGCTAGGCTCTTCTCTGATAGGTTCTTTTATCAAAGTTCTTATCATTAGGTTGTCACCTACCTCTAATTCTAAGGCAACCTCTGAAGTCTTGCTGCTTGAAGTCTCTTCTTGAAGATAGTTCACTCTCTTTTCACTACTCTATGATGGTGACCCCTTCTCTGGACATCTATATGTTGGATGACCAAGCTGATTGCAATGGTAACATTTCATTGAGGCAAAATATGAGGAACCTCTACCTTGTCCACTAGACCTTCCTCTAAAACTATTGTTTGAGCCCCTTCCTCTATTGAATCCTCCTTTACCAGTGCCACCTTCTTGCTGCTCTGTCAGTTTAGACTCACCTTGTGTTCTTTGCTTTGAATTTCTTCCTCCAAAGCCTCCCCTCTGGCCTCTATTTTCTTTTCCTCTACCTCTACCCCTATTACTACTTGAATCTTGTTTTCTCTTCAATTTTTCTTCCACTTTAAGGGCAAGTTGATAGCTTTGATGAGCTATGTTTGGGCTCAATAGACTAATTTCTTCTTGGATGTTCCATCTTAGTCCATTTAGGTACCTAGCTACCTTAAAGATTTCTTCTTCCACCGCATGAGATCCAAGACTAAGTTTGTGAAAATCCTCCATATAACCACTTACATCAAGGTCTTTTTGTCTTAGGTTTTGTCTTTTCATATGGATCTGCACTTCATAGTCATTAGGGAGATAGGATTCTTTGATTTTGACTAACATCCCTTTCCAATAAGAGATGGGTGTTTTACCCACTTTCTTCCTCTCATCCTGCACAAATTTCCACCATGTGAGAGTGGCTCCCCTCATCCTAGACTTGGCCACTTTGAATCTTTGAGATTCAGTTATGCCTTCCCATTCAAAATGGTTCTCCATACCCTCTATCCATTCTAGAACCACTTCTACTTCCATCTTACTAGTGAACAATGGAAATCCCTCTAGTGACTTACCACTTAAGACTTTCAATGCCTTTAGGAAAGGTGCTTATTCCAAAATAGGATCAGGTTTAGGTACTTTGTCTACTTCTGACACCTCTTTACCCTTCCCTTCTGCTCCTTCAACATTTACAAACACTTCATTTACCTCAGTTTCAATTTCACCAAGCTTACCTTCCAATTCTGCCAATTTTTCCTTCGACAGCCTATTCTCTTCCTCCCGATCATCCAGTTTCTTTGCCAACTCTACATTGGTAACCATGGTGTTATCTCCTACAGATTCCACTATGTACATCTACTCTCCTAGCCCAAATCTTATAGGCTCTGATACCAATTTGATAGGGTTTCACCTAGCTTGCTCACACTTCACCTAGTTGGTGTTGCTCAATTCCACCAACCTCACCAGGTCTAGATATGCTTCAAGACCTCCAAGTCCTTCCCAATCTCTGCTAGGAATTTCTCTTTACCAATCTTCAGGTGTTTGCAACAAGTGTTTTGGCTAGGTACTCTACCAATTCAATGTGCTTCTCAAATACTCATCTTGCAACCTTGACAACTACTTGTCAACTTCCCAGTTTTCACCCCCATACTATTATAAGATCTTCCAGAGGTGTGGAGGTGGTATTTACCATGGAATGAGTTCAACTAGGTCCATTTGGGTTTGTGCAATCTTCAACTCCCTTACCGATTTCATAAAATTGTCTAGAAATAGGAATACAAAGATGAGCCCCAATTTGGCCTCCTAAATCCGGTTTTTAAGGGTTTTTGTTTTTACAATCTAAAAGACCTTGCAAAGAGTTTTACTTTTCTTCAATCAATAACCCATCCCCAAGATATTTTGTTGGTTTTACTATCCCAACTTTCCGTACAGTGCCCTAACCCAAAAATGAGGGTTTGCTAGGGTTTCAATGGTTTCTAGGACAGTGACTGTCCAACTTTGTGAAAAGGGAAACAAAAGGACTTGTCAAGGCTTCTCCTTACAACTGCAACTCTGTATGGACCTCATGAACCATTCCAAATTATTATCTTAAGGTTTTGGATTCACCCCTACAATATACATTCAGTTTACACCCTATTTTCTCTAGTCAGGTTTCTCCTGGACTCGCCTAGAACAAGGTGGCAATTATGATGAAATTTACTTCCATAACTCCTCCCTACATATTTACACTATACATAGGGTTTCTTTCCATGTCCCAACTGGCCGTGATGTTAGCATGAATGGATTTTATGGGGCAACCATTTTTACACAAATTGCTATTTACAAGCCAAAACTAGTTGTTTGAAAACAAAACAGTAAAGATACTAACAAAAGATATCTACAAAGCATGAAATGGATGAAAAGGTATTAGAACACACCAAAGAGAAACTTTGCAAAGTTGGATCAATGGATTCAATCCATTTGTGTTCACTTTTAATGCAAAATAAGACAAAAATAGTGATAATAGTCCGGAAATGAGTGGTTTCAGATTGTCATTCACCAAAAATAAAACTTCCAACCTTGGTAGCCATGCAAGAGGAGGTTTAAAGAGTCTTCCCCACATTTGGAGGCATCTCAGTTCAATGTTCTAACCCTAACTCCACTGCTAACCTCTTTTAGGACCAAAGTTAACATGACAACTTTTAAAAGTTGTCATGACAACTTTTACAATTTTCTAAATTTTGCTTTGCCAACTTAGGCAACCTATTACAAGTCATTATTCATTTATTTTCATCATTCCTAAGACTATTATAAACCTCTTTAATTCTCTCACCAAGTTATGCCTCTTTTTACCAACAATAAGGCAATTTTAACTACTCCAACTACCTCCTACTCACAAAGTGTAAACCTAGAAAGAAAGCTAACTCAACTAGGCCTACACTTGACTCAAACTAAACATTACACACACACCTTGGGCCCTCCTAGATTCCTTATTAGAAACTTGAGTTGCCTAAGGTCAGTACAAGCCAAAATTGTAGAAGGACTATGAGCCTAAGTCCTAGGTGCTCCTGCACCAATATGGTATGTAATGCTATCCTTTTGAAAAGAATAAGTGTTCTTCTCTCCATTATGAATGGATTTTTTGTCAAACTGCCATGGTCTACCAAGAAGTAGATGGAAAGCATCCATAGGAAGGATGTCACACAATAATTTATCCTTATAACTACCGATATTGAACTCAACCCATATTTGTTCATTTACTACCACATGTTGCTCCTTGTTGAGCCAAGTGACCCTATATGGATTACTATGTGGAATTATTTTCCACTTCAGTTTACTTACTACTTCCTCTAACATAATGTTGTCAATAGACCCTGAGTCTATCACCACTCTACAAACCTTACCAAGGACCTTGCATTTGATTCTAAACAAAGATCTTCTTTGAGTTGGTTCTTCTTTGATTGGTTCCTTAATCAGGGCTCTTCTCATCATTAAATTTTCTACATCTTCAGGAGCTAATCTCACATCTTGTGTCTTGCTTCTTTCTGCATCTTCTTGTGCATATGTCACTCTGCTTTCACTTCCTTGAAAAGAAGAGGATTTTTCTGGACATCTGTAGGCAGGGTGACCCAACTTTTGGCAATTGTAACACTTCATGGTGGAGAAGTAGGACCCTCTTCCTGGTCCACTAGATCTACCTCTTCCTGGGTTGCTAGATGATCCCCTTCCTCTAAAGCTTCTCTTTCTATGTGAATCCTTAATTTTCTCTATAAGTTTGGACTCTCCTTGGGACCTTTGATCTGCTCCTCTTCCACCAAAATTGCCTCTTTGGCTTCTACCATCTTTTCCTCTGCCTCTTTCTCTGTTGTTTTGTTCTTGCTTCTTTTTTCTCTTTTCCTCCACCTTCAGTGCCAATTGATAGCACTTATGCATGGTGTTAGGACATAACAAACTCAAATCCTCTTGAATATTCCATCTCAAGCCATTCAAGTATCTGGCTACCTTGATTCTCTCATCCTCTACTACCTTGGACCTCAGACACAACTTCTAAAATTCCTCGGTATAGCTACTCACATCCAAGTCTCTTTGCCTCAAATTTTGTCTCCTCTTGTGCAACTGGATTTCATAATCTTCAGGGATGTAGGCCTCTTTCAACTTGGCTAACATGCCCTTCCAAGTAGCAATGGGGTTCTTGCCCTCTTTTTGCCTCTCTTCTTGGATAAAATTCCACCAAGTCAATGTTGCCCCTCTCAATCTAGACTCTGCCACCTTCACCTTTTGTGCCTCACTGATTCCATCACACTCAAAGTGATTCTCCAATCCTTCTGTCCATTCTAGGACTACCTTTGGCTCCATTTTTCCACAAAAAAGTGCCACTCCTTCTAATGATTTTCCTCCTAAGGCTTTAATTACTTTAAGGAAAGGTTCTTCAAGTAGAATAGGGTCTGGTTCAGGAGTCCTCTCTTCTTCTACAACTTCTTTGCCTTTCCCCTCATTGACCTTGATTGTCACTTTCTCAGTTTTGTCTTCAACTACGTCTAGTTTGCTCTCCAATTGTAGCAATCTTTGTTCCAGGAGTCTATTCTCTTCTTCTTGGTCTTCTACCTTCTTGGCTAACTTAGCATTAGTCACCATTCTTAGACTATTTTCTCCGACTGATTCGTTATCTGACATCAACTAATTTCTTCCCAAGTCTAAACTTTCTCTAATACCAATATGATAGGGAGGCTACCTAGTTTGCCATCAATTAGGTTTCTTTGATGGTTTGCTTCTATCCCTTTCTGGGTCCCAAGTCTACCCCTCTAGACTTTTAAGGGCTTCCCCACCATTTGTTTACTTATCTCACCATCCTCAAGCTCACAAGGTAATCTTGTCCACTAAATCCCTATAGGGGTGCAGGACACACACACACATGTGTTCTCTCTTTGCAAAACTACCCATCCTATTTGGTTTGGCAAATACACTCCTTTTGGTAACACAATGTCTAAGTTTCAGGCATATAGCCTTCTGGATCTTCTTCTAGTTCTCAGCAGATTCCTTCCCCCTACAAGTTATCTCCTTCAAGTTACTAACACCTAGCCAAACTATCACCAAGCTCGCCTAGGACCAGTTTGTAGGAATAGCTAATTTCATCTCCTAGGCTCTTACCAATAAAACCCTAATGTACATAATTGGCCCATCTTGACAAACTCCAATGATCATGTGGAGTCTCAAGTCAGAGCCATGTGATTATTGCAAATAGAGAACAAAAACTGAAAAGGAAAGCTTTATTTATAGATTCCGAGCTTATGCATGGGTTCAAGCCAACAACTCATAGAACAGAGAAAAGAAGCTTTACATTAACAGCATACAAGAAATTCAGAGATTTTTAACACATTATTGCAAATCACGAATAGAAAGTAAACTCTGATTGGAAACTAGAAAATGGACTTCTCTATTGCATTTCAGAAAATCAAACAATCATGTTCTCTAAGGCAGTCGATAATCAATGAGTCAACCATCAACCTCTTACAGATGTTTGTTGGGTCTTTTATCCATATTCTCTTCTGTTATGAACTTCTCCTATTAGACGAGATAAATCTCGTTACCAATGGTTTCCATTTGTAACTATCTCACAGGTTCCATCGGATCATCGAGGTAACATCCAAACAAGGTTACCGATGTCCGATGACAACCTCTAACTTGTCTCACTTCCTATCGCGTCTTTGGCAGAACACCAAAACGGGCTACCGAAGACCAATGTCTTCACACTTCTGCTTCGCACTTTCCATCGGGTTATTGGTGTAACATTAGAACAGAGTTATCGATGTCCGATAGCGACACACACCACTTTTCACTTTCCATCAAGTCATCGGGGAAACTTCACAACTCGACTTATGATGCTTTCCTCTGCTTCTTGGGCATTTCCATCGGGTCTCCTCCAAACATGTTAGCCCGATGGCCGATGCCATCTTCCTCCACTTGTGCTTTGTCATCGGGTTGTCAGTGTAACACTGAAGTGTTCCTTCTGATAGCCGATGACTTACTTTGGTCCTTCCACTTTTCTATTGGGCATCGGCGTAGGTGAGAACCTTGCCTGCCGATACTTGATACAACTACTCCACGCCTATGCTTCCTCATCGGGTCGTCGAGGTAGCTTAAAATTACTTTGCCTGATACCCGCTAACAATACTCTGAAGTGCTCCACTCCCAATGCTTTCTCATTGGGTCATCGGGGTAATGTGAAACCGCTCCCTCCAATATTCGATGACTCCACTCCATACTCTAGCGACCTCATCAGGGTAAGTCTTGTCGATCGGGGTAGGTCTTGCCGATAAGAAAAATCTCAAAAACTGTCATAAATAATCAAACAAATGGACTTAGAGCCAATCCTTATGTATGTACATGACAACTGGAAGGTCTCAAAAGCCAAAAATTGTTAAGGGAATTCCAACCCTTAGGTGCTACCGCACCACAATCCCTAACAACTTCAATATTAGGTCTAGGGCCAATAAACTTGCCAATCAGGACATAGGCTAGATTAGCCATATTCCTATCCACAATACAATCTGGAATAGAAATGGAACAATAAATAGACTCCTGATCCACTTTATGGGGAATGAGCGCAATAGCCTTTCCTTTGAAGTTTGACCCAAACAAAGTAGACCATTTTCTATTGTGGTCTAAAGAACCCAGTTTCCTAAGATTCTCCAAAGACTTCCTAGGACCCTCCCCGCCACAAGGTAAAATAGTAAAGTCATATTTTTCTTGTGGTGGTACTAAGAAGGTGCCCCCATCCCAAATCCCATTGAGATTGCCATTAGAAGTTTCATATTTCGATTCACCCGTGCTGGAAATCACATGGGAACCTCCGGAACCTTCAACACCCAATCTACCCACTCTTGCTCCATTCAAATTTAAACCAGTCACTCTAGTTGTTCTAGCTATTCTTGCCTCTACCGCCACTCCCATGATTTGTTTTAACTCTATATTAAAGTTATTATTCCTTAACTAGATGATTATGTAAATGTTCTACAAATTATGCATGTGGTGAAATATAATTTTAATTTTTTTTCAAGTATGATGTACAAATAAAGTTTATTGAAAATGTTACAACTTAGTTAAAATGAGTATTAAATCTAAGAAGTTTTATGTGTTTAATTAAGTTAGGATTCTTACAACTTTTGAATGGTTGAATTTAATTAATTATAAATTATTATTAAATTTATATCTATAATAGAAATGTTTGATTTACCTATTTAGTTTGTTTGCATGTATTAATGGTTTATGACTCTAGTGTAGTTTCAAGTTATGAGTACAAATAGATGTGGAAGTAGTGTACTTTAATATTATTTCACATATTAGTTGTGGTTTCCATGGTGATATTTATTACATTCAATGAGTGTTCAATACTTGTAGGTTACAAAGGATGGAGGTGGAGGATTGTCAAGCTTAACCCACTATCATGCTTGACAAAATGCATTAATGAGATATCAACTACATAATTCTTGTTATGTGAATTTTTATTCTTTAAGTTTTAATATGAACATTTAATAATCATTTTTATCTTGATAAATATGTATTTATTATTCTATCATATACATTTTAGTTATTTGTGACATGGTAAATGATTTTATGATTAAAATAGTTTTATTTCATGAAACTTGATATTTAGATTTTTGAAAATACTTTTTATGAAGAAAAGATGGGTTTTTGACAATGCCCTAAACCTAAAAACAAATATAGGGAGGCTACCAAAGGGGTCAATATAAATAGAGTAGAACTAACATACGAACAAAACAGTAAAGAAAAAAAAAGGCAGAAAAATAGTCCTCAAAAGAACTAGCAACAGACTAACAAAGAGAACCCCAAAAATCTATGAATCTATTGAAATATGAGTTGTGACCCATCTTCACTCATAATGACACAACTTTAGAATGATATGCATTGAATGAATGAGATTTCCTCCTTTTTTTGAACAACAGTCCAGGAAGCACCATCATTACAAATAGAGATCTTATGAGCAAGGGAGCAAGCCCCTTTAGATCTAACCAAAGACGATATACCCAAATAAGAACCAAAAAAGGAGGGAGAGGCCTCATGTAAGAAAGAATGAGTATTGAAAACCACAGAGGAAAGAGGAGACACACATGAGTCATGACACAAAAATAAGACAGAAAAAGAGGAAGCACCATCTAGAATATCTGGACCAATTGAAGTAGTAGGAATATAAGGTGCCAAATCATTAGAATCATTTGAAACTTCATATGAGTCATAAAGAAACATCATAAGATGGTAGGGTAGGGCATTCTTCAGCCAAGTTAGGGAAGACCTTAAATAAGAACTATGTGAACTAATATAGGCTAGATGTCTAGTAGAGAGAAAATGCCTACAACAAAAAGGAATGCCCTCATAATTGAGATTTGGAATTTCTTCAATGCCTATAACATGTTTATTTTTTATCTCTAGAGTCCATATTTTAAGCCCTTTTTCATAAGTACACTATTTTACCATGAAAACCTTGATGATATTCTCTCATTTATTAAGCATTGTGAATTGATATGAATTCACTTGAGCATGCTAATTTATTATTTTTTGAAGAGGGTTTAATTTACAAGTTCTTTTTTCTCTAAAATTTGTAGTTCCACATGCAGAGAGTACAAAGACACATTGTCAAGGCTAGTCAATTGTATCATTAAGAGAACAAAGATAAATTTTATCACCAAAATGTGTGCAATTAATGACCAATACTAGATAGTTGATAATTTTGTGCAAGAACATCCTACAATAACATGGTAATATTTAATCTTAAAAAAGAGTGGATTTTATGGTTTGGCATATTTCTATGTTCATTTCTTAGTTTAATATTTCTAGCTTGTGGTACATAAAATTAACATATATCACCATATTTTTAAGTTAGGGTTTGAAAATTTGAGCATAGCTTGAGTTAATGTTGAATAATGTCATTCTAATAGTTGAGATTAATTGGATTAGGAAAATACTACAAAATCTCTTGAGAATGTTTATTGATTGATATTTGTGCACAACTATGATTATTTCCAGTTTTAGCAATTTATTTAGAGTTCATGCAAATAGAGGAATATGTACAATTATTTATTTAATTGATTATGAATAATGTGGTATGCCATGTGGAGGATCCCCATCTTTTTACTATTTAAATTTGCAATTTTATTATTTCATGTTGAAAACATGTTACATCTAGTATTGAGCTTCACCCCATCTTGTAGCTTAAGAAAATTGGTTGAAAATCATGTACATACAATATATGTATATGACCAAATCAATATCCTAATTTGCCTTGATCCATTTTTTTATTATAAATTTTAATGATTTGACATTGAGGACTTTCCCAATTAAGGCACTCTTTGTATGGTTTGGGGTGATATTTTTTACAAGCATAGAAACATAAATCAATCTTCCACATCTTTTCTTTGATTTATTTCTAGACTCATGGAAATTCTACTCTACTTTTTTTAGCTCATGTGAGTTCCATTTTCACCTTTCATGTTCTTTGATATCATAAAAACAATAAAGTTGGTCCACAAAGAATTTATTATTACTATAATGTCCATAGATAATTAAGCATTGTAGATAATGTTTGATAAAGAACTAGTATGTAATTTTTCATTTTTATTGACATTGCTTGTAGACTTAAATCATTTAATTATGTCATATAGATTCATATTATTGCCTCATTAAATATGTTTTATGAGTATTGGATATATTGATATAAAATAATGTGAATATAAGTAGACTAAAAGATAGTTTATTAGACTAAAACATGATATTTAAAATTTATATACACATTATAAGAACTTTTAATGGATGTAAAACTTTAGAGTTCTTATGGATGTAAAACTTTTCTAAAGTGATATTACGATGGAAGAACACATTGATACTTAATAATTTTTAAACTTGAGAGACCACCTCTGAAACATCTTTTGGACATAGTTCATCTTAGATGTTGGTATTTTATACTATTTATTCAAAGTAACAATTCTAAAAAGGTATGGGTTCTACTAAAATTATCCACCTTATCTTAATAAAAAATAATTCTAAATAGGTGGTTTGAAAGTGAACCGTTCTTTAAACACAAAGAAATCTAGGTAAAGAGAAGATACAACTTGTGAATTAAGCAATTCAAGGTTTCAACAATTCTATAGTAAATTTGTAATGTAAATAGAACAACCCAAATACTATAATCTCTATTCCTTATAATGAAGGTTTGTTGGCCGCATGATGTTTGTAGTTTCTATAAACATAAACAATAAAATCAAAATTGTCACTCCAAATAAGAAACTCTTAACAAAAAAAAAAACTTTTATTCAATTCAAATTACATTTTTATAGACCATTCTTATTACAAGCTACTTTAAAAAGAACAAGGGATATCATTTATAGAGAATGCATTGTTTAAATATAGACAACAAACTAGAGTTTTTTTCTTCATGAAATTGACATGTAAAATCATTTGTACCCAATAATAGATTACATGTAAACTAATTGTCAAAGAAAACATAACATGATTAATGCCATGTGTAAGTGGATGAGGATGTCCAGATGTATGGTAGAACTAGAGTGAATGATGTGCATGGTAGTGAGACCCGTGCATCATCACTTCTCACATACTCCCTCTTGATGTTGAGACTCAGATCTCGAAGCATTCAAAATTAGATCTTTGCAACACAATGTGACCTTGTTGTACAAGATAACTCAATATGAAAAAAAACTAATCTTTAAAACTGAATTTACAACATTTTCATCCAACTCATTTCTCTCCTTCATGAGAGATCACAAGGTTTCCCCTTCCTTTCTCTAGCATAGAGAAAACTTATGACACTTCAATGTATCAATCAAAATAAGTTGTCACCAACCAATTTAGTCAAATATTCAAACCTTGATTTATCACTATTTTTATTTACACTCAAAAATTTAGGCTTCTACAACCTTTTAAACATACTTGTAATATTTTAATGACTCAATCCATCAAGACAACCTTTCATAGATTTTCCCTTCCATTCATTGTTCCAACATGATTTTTCTAAGTGTTTCTTCAACCCACAAATTGAATATGGGTGAAGATCCCAACACTTACGTGCTTTAAATGTTCTTCTCTATGATAATGTGATCACTGCATACATAGTGTTCCTTGAACTAATTCGCATGAACCCGCAACACTAGCAACATTAGATCTATCTTTCTTACTATATTTGAGGCCTTCATACTTTGGCCTCCTAACTAGCTGAATGGGCTCTTGAATTCCTTTCTCATTTTTTCCTAGTCCTCTTCCTCTATATCCCATTTTCTGCATGATCTTCATACCAATATTATTTTCAAAATAGCCTTTGCTATTACAATTACAAATTGCACTTACACATGTAAACACATTCTTACTTTCAGCTTCAGACTTGTCCCCTGAAGAATATTTCTCTATATCATCCATATCAAATGGACACTATAAATCACTTGTATCACATGCGACATCATATAATGAAGCCTGTGACCTTAGATTACCATTTTTCTTCTTACATGTTGCAAGCAATTGATCTAAGTGGACATTTTGTTCTTTCAAAGTTTCAATTTCACATTTCAAACAACTTCATATTTTCCTCCAATTCTTCATTTTTCATTTTAATTTTCACCAATTCATTTCTCAAAAAATCTTTTTCGCATACCAAAATTTCATTCTCTTGTTTCATTCTTTTACCGGACTTTCACATTGATAAATGATTTAAATTCACCTTTTACAGCTGCCCTACTTGATTTCCTTCATGAAGAAAAACATTCTCTCACTCCTTTGTGAACTGACGGCTTTATTTGCTATGATCTCCACCTCGTCAATCCTTCGCGACTGGGTGAATTCTTTGGCTCGTGATCTGGTCCAATCAGCCATGACTAACTGCAATTCTATCCATATAGGGATTTAGCCTTTCAATTTCTGCGCCTATGTTTTCCAGATTGGTGGGTTCCTCTATTGACTGGAGCAAATTTCTTTCATGATGGCTCCCAAAAACTTCTATCAGCAACTTTGTCTTTGCTTGGTAACTACGATTTGGTGACTCTTGGATTCTCCCAGGCTGCAACCTTAAACCCCTATTTCTACACTCATCAATTTTCCAGCGATCTCCGAATTCCACTATCTTGAACAAACTTAAAAACAATGACTTACTTTCACCTTTGCGGCTTCTTATGTGAACTGGCTTTAGACTTAAAAACAATGACTTACTTTAATCTTTGTCAAATTGATTTCTCGCATGGTAAAGACAGCATGTGGCTTAAAAAGAATTTCAGATCCTTTCTCCCCGAGTAAAACCATGCTTGTCTTAAGAAGCCCATCTAATCAAGGTATTAAGAGTTTGCTTCCAAACATAAGAGAATGACTAATTGTTATCAAACAAATGCTAGGTCTTTAGCAAGAATTTACAAACCATAGGTTTCTGCAGCTCGTACTAGTGACTATTCCTCCATAATCACGGAGCGTAAATATTTCAAGCTATGAAATATCGGAGAACTCTTGAATACTAATTAAAGCATTGACCTTGTGTATGCTACCACGTGCATGAAGAAGTATTGGGAGGGTTTGGTAGCGAAAGAGAATTTGATTGGGCATGGGTTTGGAAATTCTGTCATTGATACGCATGTTTGGAGTTAGAAACTTAAAAATTAACAAATTTTTTAACTGCACTCTAGAATGTATATACAAAACTTTAATTCATGTTACATTTGTTAATAAAAAAGTTAATTTTTTTTTTAATTTTTATTTTTAATTTTTATTTATTTTTATTATGAGTAAAAACAATAAAAATTTACACATCTTATAATAAATTTGACAAATTGATAGATAAAGAAAAATGATATTAATTATAGTTAGATATTTGGTTAATGGGATCTCTCTTCTCACCACTGCAATCGTGGTTTAGGAAAAAAATTACCACTTTTCACTATGTTTCTTTTTGTGATTTTTTTTTTTTGAAAGTTAGTGAAGTTATATTATATATTACATATTATATCATATATAATAAATACATTATAATATATAATAAATTACCTCAATTTGACAAATCATAAGCCTAACGTAAAGTCTCATGGGAAACACTAGGATGAGTCACGAGGATACCTCTACGGCAAACCAAAAAAAATTACATAATAAATCATATAATATATTATTATTACATACATAACATTATATGTCATTATCTTTGGTTGCTTGGGTGCAACGTTGAATCAAGTTTCGATCTTCTACATATTGGTTTGTTTCTATTCTACTCCTATTGAGGTGGGTGCCTTTTCTATTGAGGTGGAGAGGAGTTTTGCTAGGGGGAGAAGACTTTCTGCTGCAGGGTCCTTGTAGGTTTCAGCATTATGGTTTTGGGAGCCATGGCAAAACCCAATTTGAAGATTTGTTGAGCCTTTCACAACCCTCTGATCACTGTCTCGCATTTGATTGCCTGGGAGGCTCAATTTTTTCCACATTATTCTTTAAGGTTTTTATTCTTGTTTTTAGATGTTAATGTTTTGGTTTCCTTGCTAAAACCCAATGATCAAATTAAGGGTTCTTGGAAAAACCCTTGGATCTTGATGTAGGTTAAGAGTGCCTGGGTAAAACCCTTGGATCTTGGATCTAGCTAGTTATTTGATGTTTACTTCATTTTGGAAGCCTTCGTTGTTTCATGCAAGACATTTCTGGGTTTCATCATGGGTGAAACCTTTGTTAAAAGGTTATGGGAGTCATGCCAAAACCCATGTTTTAGGTTAAGGGAGCCTTGCAAATCCCTAATCTCTTATATTGTTAACATCTCTTGTCTGATGGCTTAGGCTTGCAATGCAACTTTGCTTGTTCTTAGCTGCCTTGTTGATGTTTGGTTGATGGTTGGCTTCTATTAGTCTTTGTTTGTATCTTCTTGCAACAATCTACATGTGGGTTTTGGATTCCCATTAATTCCAAAGGGTTTCGGGTCCCTTCAAAACCTATTGTAAGGGGTTTTAGGCCCCCTCAAAATCTATTTTATCCCTAATAAAAAATATACTAAAAATATATATTATACTATCTTTGTTTTATTTATTGATTTTCATATATTTTGGTTAGAAATGGATATCAATTTCCAACGAATATCCATTGTATTTTGGTTCTTACCATAGCAATATGTACTTTTTATCTGACCCAAGGAAAATGTTAAACAATATTTCATGTTTTGGGGTGAACAAAAAATATCTTTTTTATTTTATCGTCACTTTCTGGACCTCAATGATCCTATGCTGAACCAAAAGAAACAACATCCTCAAGAAAAATGAAACTCATATCCAAATCAACACTCCCAAGAGTAGAGACAGCAACCCTATAAGTATTCCCAGCATAACTCTTAAAAGCATTATCCAAAATCAAAAGGAAAATAGGAGGAATAGCATCATCTTCTACAATGTTAGATGGATACCCTTTCACTTCTAGAGTAGAAGAAAAGGGCTTTGGAATATCGAAAAAAAATGATTCATCTTGGAGCCCTATCACCAATGGAAGGTGAGAGAAACCCATTTCTTAGTCCCAAAAACTTACCACCATTAGAAACCACACATAAAAATATTAGTACCCTTATTTGTCCTCAAATAGGCTTCCATTAAAATATATAGAAGAAGCTCATCCAAAATCATCTAGAACACCCGTAGAAGCTTCTTCCCCATCACAAAGGGAGAAACCAAAAGGAGATAAACGAGAAGGAATAGGTACTTCTTCCTTCAAAATAAAATCATTCTCCTCTTCAGGACATACTGGTTTGCCATTAATCAAATCTAGTTTTGCTTGAAAATAGGCTTACCAAAGAATATCTAGTAGAGACTCATCCTCCTCCTCACTAATAAAGCATGAACAAGAGTATTAAAAACATCCTCATAAACTTCACAAACACCAGCCACAACAAAAGCCATCTCCATTGAGTACCCCTTAACGGGGGGAGAAAAGGCTTGAAGGAGCCATCAATAGAAACAACACCCACAATAGACCCTTTGAAAGATCCCACATGGGATCCTTTAATGCCCAAATCATAGGAAATATCCGCAACCACCTTCTAAGTGTGATAAATACCAGGGGATCTATCTAACATAGATAAACCCTCCAACACTATACCCTCTCCTTTAACTGCTTTAACACCAAGAACCCCACCATCTTCTCTAGAAAATGAAGTAGTTGGACAAATAATTTAATGACTAGGGAAATGGCTCCCCTTTCCTAATCAATAGTGCAAGAAATAGAAGAAAGGGTAGGAGCCAACAAAATTTTTACTAGAAGAGCATTACACAAACTAGTAGAGGTCAAGATACATAGGGCCGTCATCTTCAAGCTTAGCATTCCCACATGCCAAAACTATTAGATAAAAGGTTTCAATGACATGACCTCCTTATCCTTTAGCATGACCACCATACCCATCCTTAGATTAACATCCTCAAAATGCATTCTCCATCACTAGTTTTTAGTGTTCCAGATCTAATTGCATCTACATCTACTCTCACTTCTACCTTTGATATCATAATTATTTTTATATTAATTATAGATAAAGTATATACTTAGCATTTTATAAGTACATATTTGAAGAGTACCAAATATATGAGTGTTGTGTTACAAGAGATAATAATATATAGAGGAAATGAACACAATGATGACATCTTATAAGTTATATAATTGACACCTTAAACTTGTATAATAGACAAATCATAATAAAACCAATAAATTCATACACTTGTTTATTGTACCTTTACAATTTTATCCTATGAGCATGTTGGTAGGAATGTATTAGAAAACAAGATGACATGGTTCATAGAATACTATCTCACTCCTCTATATATTCATGTGACTAAATATTTCTAACATTTTTTTTCAATGAAGTTTCTCAATAGAATGTTAAACATATTTCTCAAGTTCCCTTCTCAAATATATAACTGTTTTAACGCCCTCTTTACTAATGATTATTTTCTCATCCTTTTTGAAGACCAATCAACTACTTGTCATTCCTTGTAATATCATAATATTCTTCTCATTACCTCTCACTCTAGTATATAATGAAAAATACCTTAGTGCTATAATTCTATCTATTTATTTATTTTTATTTTTTTTGAATAAAAAGGGTAAAATTTTTATTGAAAATCAGAAAAAAGCATTACACAGAGAACTAGAGCCTTGAGGGCCCAGAGAAAACAACCAACCCAACCACAAATCAACCAGATTCGAAACCATCCATGTCCTTAGTGAAAATCTTCTGCAATTCCTGACAGTAGTCCCCAGAGCGATGCTCCCAACCTTCCACTTTCCAATCACTATCATGATCTAAGGCCCACTTGGCCAAGCAGTCCACCACTCCATTCCATTCGCGAGGAATATGGATGAAGGACACCTGCTCCATTAAAGAGATAATTTGGAGAATCTGTTGAGCAATCCCTACCAACTGCCACTAAATCCCACTCACCTTCTGCTCAGACAACAAGTTAACAATAATTTGTGAATTCAATTCACAAATCACCTTCCTACAACCCAATGCCAAAGCCCGCTCTAGTGCATAAAGAATTGCAAAACCCTCCATAAAATTATTAGACTACCATCCTTTATGCACCGAAAAGAAGAAAACAACCTCCCCCATACTATTCTTGCCAACACCCCCTATGCCAGCAAGGCCTGGGTTACCCCTAGATGAGCCATCAGTGTTAATCTTGATAAACTCATCCTGAGGGGGTATCCACCTTCCCACCCTTTGCACCTTCTTAATAGCCTGTCTACCTCTCCTGACATAAGCAGAGGTCGGAGATAACTCCTACAATCCAAGCCTACTCACAATATTTGCCTCATCTCTACCCAATGGGAAATTCACCTCACACTTAGCTTCCACTGTCTCCTGAATCATAACAGTGATCCTATTCCAAACTTGTTGAACAAATAATTTGGCCTCATGAAAAATCCTCCTATTCCTTTCAAGCCAGATCTACCATAGAATGAAGATGGGCCCAATATACCAGATAGTCTAGAGGAAGGAGGACGGAATAGGAGGTCTGCCCAAACTGCTCCAAAATTCCACCAGAGAGTCTGCATGGACACAAGGATGCTTCCACACCCCCCACCAATAGTGCCAGATAAGCATAGAGAAGGGGCATCTGAAGAACAGATGAGAGGAATCTTCCTCTCCATTACCACACAAAACACAGATAGAAGGCCCCAAGAATCCCTGCTTGCAGATATTGTCCCAAGTAAGACACCTATTCCAAGTTAAAGTCCAAGCAAAGCAGTTACACTTCAGCCAAGAAGCATTATTCCACACCTGTTTCCACCAGTTCACTTCTCTTCCCTCAAGTCATCGGCTCATCAATTCCCAGTAACCACTAGCCACAGAAAAGACACCCTTAGGATTTGGAGACCAAGCAAGCCCATCCCTACCCTTAAGAGAGCTACAGTGTCTATTCACCAAAATGCACTACAGCTCAACACATTCTTCCTCCATCCCAACCACGGACCACTCATTAGGATTCTTCCACCACTTCAAATCTAGCTAACCGCACCTATAGACAACCTTAAAATCACACACCCTTGACCATCTCGCGTCCAAAAACTTTGGCCCAGGTTTCTGAGGTTAGGAAACTGATCAAGGATGGGAGGGTATCCATCCCAAGAGTCATTCTAGAAAAGGACCTCTTCCCCCCTTCTGCAAATCCAAAAAAGCCCTGCCTTAATGAGAGAAGCCCCCCTCTTGAGCGTGTACCAGATCGATGAGCCCTTTCCTTCAAGCAGATATTTAGAGATTTCCTCCAATGGAATCCTCTACATATATTTGTTGGCTAGAATCCTGGCCCAACCTCGATCCTTCTCAACACACCACCTCTAGTACAATTTAGCCCCAAGTGCCTCCCCAAAAAGAATAGATTGCCTTAACCTAAGCCCCCCCAATTGCTTCGGGCTACACACCAGGTCCCAATTGACCAGACACCACTTGGAAGAGGAGAGATTTCCTGCCCATAAGAATTGCCTAGCTAGAGAGTCCAAACCCTTCAAGAACCACTTAGGAGCCACCTGAAGCATACATCGATAGATCGGTAGAGCCTGAACCACCGACTAAATCAGTTGAACCCTCCCCACAAAGGATAACCATCTATGAGTCCAGTGATCAACCTTCGATTAGAATTTATCCAAGATTCCCTACCATGACTCCCTAGGAGGGTTGCCAGGAGAGATAGGAATTCCTAAATAGGTCAAGGGTAGGGAGCCAATTTGGAATCTCAGTATTAAAGCAATCCTCCTTTGAATAGCTTCAAGAGTGTTGAAAAAGAGGATAGAAGAATTATCCTCATTAATCAATTGGCCAGATGTCGTAAGATAAACATCCAGGACCTTACGCATATTAGAAGCTTCGTTGATCCGAGCTAGCCCCATAAGGGTTGTATCATCCACAAACTGCAAGTGAGACTGCGGCTGCAAGTCATTACCCCAACTCCAACCTCGAATATTACCCAGGCCCACATTATGCTTAATCAGCCTCCCCAGACCCTCAGCAAGAAGAATGAATAAATAAGGGGAGAGGGGATCCCCCTGGCGGAGACCCGTAGAAGCACCGAACAGCTCAGTATGGTCCCCATTGATAAGCACCAAGAAAGAGGTCGACGTAACACAACTCATAACCCACTGGATCCACTTGTCAGCAAAACCAAAAGCCCTGAGGATCTTCTGAAGGAAGGACCACCGAACTCTATCGTACGCCTTAGCCATATCCAACTTGATAAACATAGCCTTTTCCTAGGAGGTTTCCATAGAGTGAATGGTCTCCATAGCAATGACCACCCCATCTAGAATTTGGCGGCCTTCCACAAACCCACTCTGCTCCTCCGAAATAACATTCCCCAGGCACTTCTTCAATCTATCTGCTATCAGTTTAGAGATGATCTTATAAATCACATTGCAGAGAGAGATAGGGCAGAACTGGCCTAACCGGTTGGCCCCTTCACACTTGGGGATTAAAGAAATGAAGGTCACATTCAAATCCCTAAGCATTTTCTTATTTCTCTAGGACTCCTGGACAACATCCAATAGATCTATCTTAATAATATCCCAGAACTCTTGAAAGAATTCAGCTGGGAACCCATCTGGTCCAGGAGCCTTCCCTTTCCTCATGTGGAAGACAATCCTCTCAAGTTATTCCATCAAGATAGGATGTAAAAGTTGCTCATTCATCTCCCTCAAGACAAGAGAAGGGATGCAAGCCAGAACCAAAATCTCCTCCACTGTTTCCCCCTGAGATTCTCCCCTAAAGAGGGACTAGAAAAACTGAAAAGACTCCCTAGACATCTCCTGCAAGGATAAGTAGTGCTCACCTCTATCATTAACCAGAACAAGAATGGAATTTCCATGTCTCCTTGCTTTCACAAAGTTGAAGAAGAAAGCAGTACCACCTTGATAGCCTTGTCTTCCTCTCTAAGCAATTCCTCCAACAACCCATGCTCTTTGATTTCCCTGGTGATCTCATTCAACACAATTTGGGCAATTTTCTTCTCATGAAAGATGTTCCCAAACCCTTGATGGTTCCACTGTTTAAGCTGACACTTAACAAATTGCAACTACTTGGAAAAAGAGAACATGGCAGTGCCAAAGGCCGACCTGCCTTTCCTCCACCAGTTCGCGACAAGAACCTGCAAAGAGGGGTCTCGAAGCCACATAAGTTGAAATTTGAATGAAGGCGAGCAGGCAACATGAGCTGAAGACAAAACCAACTTGATGGGCCAATGATCTGACCTGCTCCAGTCAAGAATCTTAGAAGTTATGGACCACCCCTCACCAACCCAAAAGCAAGAAACCAGAAAACGATCCAACCGTTCAGCAATCCAATTCTCTCCCACCCTCTTGTTGTTCCAAGTGAACAAGCCATTGCTAGGCTTGATGTCAACCAGCTGCAGCAGGGAGATGCTATCTTGGAAAAGGACAGAAGAAGGTTCCAACCACATTACACCCTCCTTCTTCTCACTCAACTCCAGAATGGCATTGAAGCCTCCTGCCATAATCCAAGGATGAAAAGGGGCCAACCTTCGCATACCAGCAACATGAGACCATAAGTTTGCTTACCCTGAAGATCAGTGGGAGCATAGATATTTGAAAACAAGATGAATTCCCCAATCTTGAGACTAGATAGCACCCTGAATAACGAGGATCTGGAGGCGGCCCACCAGACAGGGTGAAGCCTTAAAGGGTTCCAAAGACAGGCCACCCCTCCTGACGGACCAGCTTCCCCAACACACTGACACTCACCTCACCTGCACAGCTTTGGCACAAGACCCATCATACTCTCCACTGAAAGTTTAGTTTCTTACAAGAAAAGGACATTAGGTGAATAATTCCTAATCAAATCCCGAACAACTTTTTGTCTAGGGCCGCTATTCAAGCCCCTTACATTCCATGAGAGTACAATCATTTGGGAGGGTTGGAAAAGTGAGAATCCAAAGTCTTTACTGACCTTGACTCAACCAAATTTTCTCCCATCATTTTGATTTTATCCAAATCCTTCTTTCTGCCAGCCTTTGAGATTTTTTCTGAAGCACTTTTCTTAATATCTTTCTGATGAAGACCCAGGTGAACAGAAGACTTACTAGTCTTAGCTCTAGCCGATTCCAATTTCAGGGCTATTGAGGACTCCTCCCCCCCACCCAAATTCACCTTCAAACTAGGAATGAGTCCCAACTCGGCCCCTATAACCTGCTCCATCTCCATTTGTTGGCTTCTAGTCACTATCAAGGCCTGGGAAAAGTACTCCATAACTCTTTCAGGAGCCCCCCCTAAAGCCCCCTGATCCAAAGGGGTTAACCCCAGATTCACTTCCTGTTGGTTGAGGTCGTCTAATGCTTCAAATCTGTTAAAGGTATCCTCCTCATGTCTCTCCTGAAGGGACCTCTTCTGGCCTCGATTTCTGTTCCTTGTCTTAACTGAAATAAAACCCTCAACACCCACAACATCAGCCACCATAGCACTTTTTCCTTTATCAACCCTATTTTGACTCTGGGCTGGTTGTTGAGGTTGGTGCACCACTGGTTTATATCTAGGGCATTTACATTGTAAATGACCATACTCATGACACAAACGACAACAAAAAGGTAAAGTCTCATAGTCTAGCTGTTGAACCCATGAGTAAGAACCCGCACACATATCTATAGCATCTGGTAATGGTTTACTAAGATCAATTTCAACACAAATGCATGCAAAGGTCATTACCTTTCTCCCTAGGGTTTGCGATGAAGATCCCATTGCTTTCCCCAGTAGTGCAGCTAGCATCTGTAACACCTCCTCTCGACAACATTACACTAGAAGACGTGGTAGATGAACCCATACAGGAACCTTGTTTGGGAGCTCCTCTGAAGGGTTAAACCCTGCATGCCAAGGTTTGATGAACAACCCCACCTGGTTGTAAAAATACGGGCCTCCTTCAAAAACCCTATTGCGGTCCTCCATACAGTTGAAAGTAACCATGAAATAGTTGTTCGCCAGCAGCATAATCTCCATTTCCCCATCTGGTGCCCAAGACCTCTTCGCCCAGTTTTCCAAGAACTGCAGGGAGACCCTCATTCCCAAAAATTTGCAGTAGAGCGAGTGTTTTGAAAAGTAATCAATGTCTTCAGCTATCATCTCTAGAGGAATGACCAGCTTCGGCCTTTCACTGCATCTCTCCAGGCACCCATTAATCTTTGTAAGGCAAGAACTATCAGTACTTCCAGACCCCAGTTCTGAGGAGAATAGATTATTGGAAAATGTCTTCATATTCTGAGGAGGGGGTTGAGAACCCATTGCAGCATGAAAGTCCATGGTTGGAACCACCTAAGAGGCCTCACCACCAAAACCCGACATCAGATCTCAAAAAGATTTAAAGGGTGACAAAGGGAAACCAAGGACCCCAACCCAAGGAGCCCCTTGAGATAGCGCTGCCCCTAAGGCTCCCCCCCTTCCAAGATCCTCCGAAAGAAGACACCAAATGGACCCCCCAAACCCACAGGAGCCCCATCAGAAGCCCACTGCCCACAACAGTCCGGAGCCCTTCCTCCCGCGTAGCCAATCCTCCCCCTGATGACTAGCGAAGTAGCCCTATCCCCCTAGCCGCTCCTAGCCCACCACTCTTCCCCGACACCATTCACTTCCTTCCCCCTCTAAACCTGCAACAAGATGCTCCTGCGAGCTAGGGCTTTGAAACCCTAGCTCGACCGCTCGAAGTCCTCTGCACGCGTGCCATCGTCCCCTTCCCACAATCACTATAATTCTATCTATTTTACTACACCTTTTCATTTTGATAATGTTTTTGAAATATATTAGGTCATAGAGTTAAAGTTTCTAAGAATTTATTTTTCTTTGTAATATTCTTCTCTAGCTTCATGGAAAGATATTCTATAGTAGGTTTAAAGCATCAAAACTCATTTTAAACTACTTACAACTGGAAGGATTTTTCTTTATCTTCCTAGGATTTTTATTTGTCTTCCTACTAATATTTTTAGATCTTATGAAAACCTTGAGAAATTGCAACATGTTGCTTGTGAATTTTGTTGTCCTCCGTATGAATTTCATTGTCTTGTCCTTATTAAAATTCATTACAAGGTTCACACATTGTGTGTCAAATGAATTATTAGTGGAGCTGAGAGAAAATAGGCATGATGAAATTGTCTTGAATATTTCCTTTCTTTGAGAGCTTAAAATGACATTCAACCCAATAAATTTGTAATTTAAATGTCCATTCTCATAATGGAGCTTATACTAATTTAGAGCTATGTATTTGTCCAAAGTAGTTTGATGGATTAGGATGTCATTATACCGTCACATTTATTGGGGAAGAATAATTTGAGGAGTATTATTTTCATTAGCTATTAATCTCTTTAGACATATCCTATGATCAGTTTTCTACATCATACTCTTGTCAAAATTATCTAGGTTCATACTTCCATTTTCTAATAGAGAAATTTGGTATATTTAGGATAACTTTTTGAGAACTAGTAAGTTTTCTATTTTATAATCATTATAATTTAAATCTAAATATAAACTTGAGAATGAAGATTCAAGATTGCAAATTATTTCAAATATTATAAACTTTTTTCTCTATATATGATTTATAATCTTGCGGAATGGTATACTAAGTCTTGGTGGAATGAATGTAGGATAATTTCACAAAATATCTTTTTCAAATACCAAAGTTTCATTCTCTTGCTTCATTATTTACCAAACTTTCACATTGATAAATGATTTAAATTCACCTTTTATAGCTACTCTACTTGATTTCCTTCATGAAGAAACACATTCTCTCACTCCTTTGTGAACTGATGGTTTTATTTGCTGTGATCTCCACCTTGTCAATCCTTGATGACTTGGTGAATTTTGTGGCTCGTGATGCTCCAATCAGCCATGAATAACTACAATTATATCTATATAGGGCTTTACCCTTTCAATTGCTGCCCCTATCTTTTCTAGATTGGTGGGTACCTCTATTGATTGGGGTGATTTTCTTTCAGGATGGCTCTGAAAGCTTCAATCAATAACTTTGTCTTTGCTTGGTAACTACAACTTGGTGACTTGTATTCTCCCAAGATGCAACCTAAACCCCTATGTCCACACTCATCAATTTTCTAGTGATCTCCAAATTCCGCTATCTTGAACAAACTTAAAAACAACGATTTACTTTCACCTTTGTGGGTTCCTATGTTAATTTGCTTTATATTTCACACATGGAGAAGCTTAAGATGAGTCTTGTATTACACACTAAGCAACATATTTCACAACATACATTAAGCAACATATTAAGTATGGAAAATGCCAGTCAACTCTTAAACTTTAACACTATTAAGCCTAAAAGTGTAAAATTAATGTGTGTGATTTAAACCATTCCATAGCTTCGTCATCAAGTAACATTTAACTTACCCTTGTTCTTTTTTTTTTATAGCTCAACTACGAGTTTCTGACAATATCTTCTTTTCAAGGTTCTATGTTCTAAGATCTCTCCAAATGGAAAACAATTTCTTTGACCAACACACTTTTGTCTTCAGCTTGCTCTAATCACTTGTTCAAATAATGACTGCAATAACACCTTCAATCCATATTTTTTACGACTTCTAATGGGTAGACCTTTTACTAATTGCATCTCTTTCCTTAGATCTACTCACAATGCCATGCCTTTTACATCATACGACTATAGTTGCAACTAGTAGTTGCTCCAATTGTTCATCTTCTATCTGTCTTATAGCGGCTTCACAATATTTTGAAACTATTAGCAGCCAACACTCTTGTAAACTAGCACTTGTATCTATTTATGGTGAAAAGTGGAAACAACAATATTGAAAGACTAAATGAATTCAACCACCAAACCCTAGCCTAACAACAACAAAGATACACCATAACATATGAAGATTACCTAAGATAATGCAAATCAATTGAAATCACAAAGATTATACCATGACATGTCCAATAGGGTTTGGATCTCCATTCTTCATATCTCTATTGATCTTGCCTGATATATTTGCTCTCAGATTTTATGTGTGCACAAGAGCTCAACAAAAAACGGAAATGCGTTTGCAAGTAGACTTGATCACATATGAAAGTTCGAATGCTAGAAGGCTTGATTAGCTAATTAGTTATGGTTGACAATGAAGGAAGCATCTCCTTATATAGAAGACACTATAAGAAATGGAGGGATAAGATTGAGAGGTATAAACAATAAATGGTCGGCTAGGATTAGAGGGTAGGTAAAGGAAATAAGAAAACAATGAGAGGGTAGGTAGTGTACTAATTAAGAGATGAATGGCATGTGTCATGGGTAGAAAGGAATAATGAAATAATTAAATAAGAAAAGATTTATTTAATTAATAGAGGAAGTGGGATTAATTAAATAAATAAAATATTTATTTAATTTACAAAAAGGATAATTTACATAAATAAAAGTATTTATTTAAATGAGAAATAAGGCTACAAGAGGATAAATGAATTAATTAAATAAATAAAGATTTGTTCAATTAATACAAGAATTAGGCTTAAAATTATTAAATAATAAAGATATTTATTTAATTAGATAGGACAATTTTACATTTTGCCCCTCTTTGAGACAATGCAGCTTGTCGCATTGTTTCAAAAAAGATAAGATGAACTGATACAAAGTTGACCCAGGATGGGAATGATATTCCCCCTTAAGAGATTGGATGAAAATGTCTGAAAAATATCTCAAACAATCTCTCAATAAGAAAGAAAGGGTAGAATGTACTAACCAGATAGGATAGAGTGACGGAGTCATGAGATAAAGAAACTGACTCAGGAGACTAGGGCTAGGGTAGTCAATAAGATAGACTACAAGGGAAAACATCCTCATTGTCATCCACACATCCAAGAGATCAAAGTGTAGAGAGAGTAGAGAGTAGTCAGCAACGATGGCATTGGTACATAGATTCGTTTGCGTTTGTCGATATAAGAGGCCAACAGATGCAGGAGAGCCGGTAAGTACCACAAAACCTCCTTGTACCTTGTTGCATTAATTGTTGTCATAAATGCATGCTAGGTAGAGAAATAAATGTGCTTTATATATGTCAAACGGGGGGGGGGGAAATGCTAAGGGGCATCTGCGTTGGTGCCAGGCACGTCTGGGTAGGATAGGCGCATCTATGTTTGTGCCAGGCACGTTTATGATTGCACTAACATTTGTGTTCAATGCCAGTGTGTCTGTGTATTTCAGGTGCGTTTATGCAGGACAGACATGTCTGTGTAGAGAAGAGGCACGTCTGTGTGATGTAGGTGCGTCTGTGCAGGGCAGGCACGTTTGAGAAGTATGTAAGCGTGTTTACATCTTCAAGGAAAAAATGATAGTTCTGTGATGAACATATGTTGTCAATTGGATAAGATGCTGAGAGGATACACTCAAGCAAGTCTTCTATGGAAGACTAGAATAGCAGATAGGGTTAGGATTGACAATTTTGTGATAGAACATACATTGCCAATCCGGAAACTACTCAAGAGGACACACTCAAGAAGAGTCCCTAGTATAGGATAGATTAGGGCACTTTGTGATGAATAGGGAGTACCAAGATAAAAAAGAAGTACTTTATGATGAACAAGGAGTATTAAAAAAAAGTAGTACTTTGTGATAAACAAGGATTGCCACTAGGATAGAAAGTAGCACTTTGTGATGAATAGGAAGTACTAAAAAAGAGCATCACCTTGTGATGAATAGGGAATGCCACTAGGATAGAGTGGCACATGATAGATATAAGCACTAGGATAACACGCAACACTTTATGATGAACAAGGAATGCCACTAGGATTGACACAGTTGATTTGCTTCACTGTAGGAGGACCTATCGATGCTGGAGTCATGGGAGAGATTCCCTTTGATTAAGAGTTTACGAATAGAGTTGAAACTCAAGGATAGAGAAATAGTTCAGGCTATGGGACTACAACATATTCTGTATGTGCATGAGTTTCGAGCGAACATGAGATTGCTAACTGCATTAGCTTAGAGATGGCACTCAGAGACTTGCATGTTTTATTTACCGATGGGTTAGATGACAGTCAACTTGGAGGATGTATACAGGATACTGCGGATATCGATCGATGGGGAGTTAGTTCCTTATGATCGAGAGGGAGATAGGGATACACTGAGATGAGAGTTCCAGGATCCAGAACTGGAGATGAGGGCTGGACATGTGGCTTGAGACACTATGACCACGACAAGATTGGCACTACCGGTAGTACTAGCAGGAGTGATCAGTGGGTTCTTGTGTCCGGACAGGTTGACACGAGGATTGGCAGTGGGATGGGCAAGGAATTTGGAGACATTAGTGATTGAGCACACCAGGTTTGCATAGGGACCGTGTCTGCGTGCATGAGTTTGTATATCATGGATCAACAGCATTGGGATGCAGAGTGACACTGTTGCAGGTATGGGCATATGAGCATCTATCGGTTACATGTCCGATACACATCAGAGGTAGAGGACATGGGTGTAGTTATGTACACTTATATGATATGATCACTTCTCACCCATGGATTGGGAGACTGGAGTATTGGTGTTGGGTTATAGACGAGATAGACAGTGTGGTATGGAGGCCTTATCGGGACTGTGAGGAGTGGGAGGATGATGTAGTGGAGCTGCCATATGTATTATGGTGCAGGAATCTGATTGGTCGGACACCATATGTTATTGAGAGGCAGTTTGTAGATAGGGTGGGTAGACAGTTCGACAGGATATAGCGGATGCCACGGGGGTCTAGGATGTATGCACAGATAGTGAGGGATTAGATGCATTTGGGGCCATTGCTTTCTTATGACCAGGCTATGACATAGATGGTAGAGATGGTTCTCCTACCTTGGGATATATGGACAAATATAGAGGATGCAGGCATGGATGCAGAGTATATTGCATATTGGGCAAAGCATCTGTTTCCATGGCTGACAAATCCAAGGGAGTTGATAGATGGAGATGGTGGGGGAGATGGAGATGATAACGGGGATGGTGGAGGTAGAGGCCGATGACGGAGGCAAGGCAAAGTGATAGAGAGGGTGGAGAGGAGAGACAGGCTCAGTAGGTTCACATAGTGAGGAGCAGAAATGGATTTCTGTCACAGGTGCCAGCAGCACAGGCTCCTCGATAGGTACAGGGATGGGGACAGGGACAGGAGCAGCCACTGAGGCAGGGTGAGGGGGCAAAGGAGGAGGATGAGTTACTATCCTTGAGGGAGATCTGCCAGGGACAGGAAGATGAGATCCAGGATCTAAAGAGGGAGACAGCTAAGCTCAGGAGATAGCTGAGGGACACTGAGTGGGAGACGGATTAGGCTATCCAGTGCTATAGAGAGGCTGAGACAGAACTGAGGGCAGGGAGGTAGGCTATAGAGGACACCGGGGCCGGATACGCCTATGTTCTATGGGAAGGGAAGGAGATAGCCTATTGGAGAGACCTCTACTATGGAGTGGTGCCACCAGATCAGCGGGCTAGGAGCTTCCGGAGACCATCGCGGACTATGACAACCTCTGGAGGGAGAGACAAGAGACAAACGTCTAGCGATAGGGTCATGAGTCGTCCACCACCACAAGATAGAGGGGACAAGAGAGATTATCCTAGGGCGGGTCCTTCCAGGGCTCAGACTCCGTCGAGGCTAGCTGGCTCCAAGGGAGGGAGTTCATCATTTCCTTAGAGGGCTCCCTATGTATCATTTTTGTACTATTTTATATGATGACACCTTTGCGTGATTGTATCCATATGATTTTGACATCACTATATCATGAAACTTATGATTATATATATGAGACGATTCATCCTTGCGGAAGCTATATGCATGTGTACCTATGCAATGTTTCTATATGTCTTATGATGTATGTTTCTATGTGGTGCTTATGATATGGGTGCAAATATGTACATGAGGAAAATGCAATATTTTTGTTCTTTTATATTTTTAAATGTTATGCAAATGCAAATGTAAATGTATGAAATGCAGATGAATATGATAATGCAAATAACTATTTACATGATGAGAATGTAGAATGTGCTAATATGTGTTGTGTGCAGAATGTGATGTAATTGTGATATCTATATGTATATATGAAATACGAATATGTGGTAATGCAGGTGCAAACTATATGAAATGCAGAGATTTTTTGGTGTGTCATTATACTCAGTCATGTGATAAGAAGCATGACAAAGGTCAATCAAGAAAGGGGGATGAAAGATAGAAGATATGGAAGTGAAAGAGCTTCTTGTGCGTTATCATCATTGATCTTTATTATGGCAAAATAGGTAATGACAATCCAGATATATGTTCGACCCAGAAAGTCATTGTACCTGTTTGCATGGAGATCAGACAGTCACAAACAAGGAATGCCCCAATTCACACTAGACTCACAGTGTCCTCATATCCTTGGACAAGTCATAGCATTACTAAGAGACAATCCAGAGACAATGAAGAAAACAGGTGATGATACCCCATCCTCGCCTTTCTAGTGAAAGACATCCTAGAGATAAAATCTCTAGTCAGAGACATCTTGGAAAAGCTAAAAGATATGTCACCAAAATGATAAAATCAAAAGAAAACCAAGACTCGACACCAACATCCACTGTAGTCCTCAAGTTTAGTGTCTCTTGTCACTTGTATAAGTCTTATTGATTGTGGTGACAATGTTTTCATTCACAAAAGGATAGATAGCACTAAACCATAATGTTGTCTGAGTCTGTTAAAAGATTTGATTTGTTGAAGCCCATTGTTGATGCTTGTGTCTCATCTGAAACTGACTGAAACCATGAAATTGATACTTTATTGCAGAGAAGATGAAACTTTATTACGGATTGGCGATGCAAGTGTTGCTTTATTGTGGATTGTGCACGGATAGACTAAAGAAAACTAGAAGAAAATGTACTCCTCGAAACATGTGATGCTCTCAGTTCCACACCCATCACTAGACGTAGGATTTGCCTTAGCCACAGATAGGAGATGATTTATTATGAATGGGAAGGGGTGAAAAGGAAAGGATTATTATGAATGGCTAACCAATCTGAGGTAGATCAATAACAAGCCATGATGGAAATGGGTAAGTTTATTATGGATGGATAGGCTATGAGTGTGTGCAAATTGAAGAATGAGATGGAATCCTAAGGGAGGGAGGAACAATGTCTCTACACATGGCGCCAGTATCCCATTTTTCACCATGGTATTTTCCCAGGGTGCCACCGAAGTGGTTTTCACCATTGGACTAATTTATTTGTCTTTACTTTTTTGGATTTTTTTAATTTTTTTTAATTTTTAAATTTTTAAATTTTTTTTATTTTTTTGTATTTTTGATAAAAAAAATTTATTTTTTTGTATTTTTGAATTTTTTTTGAATTTTTTTGTATTTTTGAATTAGGATATTCTGAAGAGCTATGTGTACAACCTATGAACCTGAATTTTGTTGATAGGATCCTCCAAAAGTTCTCCCTTTGGTGTCGAAAGATGATATGCACCTGATCCACAGACTGTTGTGATGATGTAGGGACCAAGCCAATTTGGTTCAAACTTGTCCTTCTTCTATCCATCTTGCTGATTTTTAGGATTTTCCCTAAGAATTAAGTCACCCACCTCAAGTGTATGATGCTTAACCCTATGATTCTAGCTATGTCATTCCTTGATGAAGGAACGAAGGCAAAATTACTAGAGTGTGAACTACATAGGCCCATATGCGTGTCACCTAAAGAAGTTTGGGCATCCCTGATAAAAAAGTCCCTGGAGGAAGATCCATTAAAGGTCCATGGTGTATTGCCAAAAGGGAAAGGATGTGTGGAACAAGTGGATAAGTGATGAAGGCTTATGATAGCGAAAGAGGTGAAAGTAGGATAGCATGATCGAGACTTAGGATCAACAAGTATGTTTTTTGACTTTAAATTGTAGAACTTTTGCCCCTAGTTATTTTGACATTAAGGGAGATCAACTCTTGATCTTTTTGCTTCATAGGAGTTTTATCCTTGACTTTGATTTTTGCAGAGTCTAATAGATTTTGATTTTGATTTGGACTAAAGTACTTTTCTTTATTTTTTGACCTTTAGATTTTTCTTTTCAAAGCTTGATTTTTGATTCCCAATGAGTAAGGCCTTTGTAATTCTTATTGATCCAAGTCTGGAAGTGGAGTGAACATGGAAGGAGTGTGATGAGCTTAAAATATGCTCATAATTTGGATGTTATAATAAACTTTTAAATGCCTTTACTTTTGTTATTTCATGGATGTTCAAACTTTGTTGAAACCTTTTTGGGATATCCTGTAGCAAGATACTTTTATATTCCTGCAGCTCATTGTGTTGACTTGATTGCATTTATTGCCCCGTTGACTCCCTAAAATGACTGGTATATCGTATATACTATTTGAATGATGAAGTATATTTAAAATATGTGATTAATGAATAGATATCGTGTATGTGCCATACGCCTTTTCTGTTGCCTGTTACCTTTTGTTTCACAGGTTGTTGAAAAATGATCGAGTCAAGCGCAGCCAATCTCAGCATTGCAGTAAAGTCCATTTCCTACATGACTTCGAGGGAGCTCCGACGAAGACTCTGTGACCGAAACCATGGGAAAGAAATTTAATGACAATCAATCTGGAAAGAGTGGAGTGCTAGATTCTCTCTAGATTGGGTTGAACGCATAAATTCATTTATGAAGTTTGTTCCTTGATTCGGGGATATATTTTACTTCCACGTCTTTTTTTGATGGGTTAGTCAGTTAGTTGCTCTCCTGTTTTTAAATAAAGTTCTCCTCCTGCGCGAGAGAAGAGGGGGAAGAAGAGAGATGAGAGTTAGAATAAGATAGAATCAGAGTAGTAGATATCATGTAAGAATCAATATGATAATGAAAGACATAATCTGTTTAACCAGAAACAGAGTTTGTTGTTAGTTTCCATATCAACAAAACAATGTATATCATTCTATTTTTATGAATAAAGTTCAATGAAGTTCTGAGTTTAGCATCTATGTAATTAGTAGATGCTTGCTAAGGGGGCCCACTTAGTAAGTATCTGTAGCTAGTTAGTTAGCAGTTCTTTCCTGTTAAGCTTCATTTTGCTTTCATCTTTAAAGTTTTTATACAAACTCAGCTTTACATTGCTCCTATAGCATAAGGAATCCATCACTGTGCCTGTTCCTGTAGCATAAGGCCAGTTCATAGTTTGTGTTTCAGTTGTAGTTATCATGGTTTCTGTTTTAATCAAATCATAGTTGAGTTAAAGAGCTTTGTATTACCTTCCTGTAGCGTAGGTAGAATTTTTTTCCAATATGTATTTCTGCTAAGATTTGACCAAAATGAGTTCTTAGTGCATATATTTTGCTGCGCCATTTAAAGTATACGTCCCCTAGTTTGACAAGTAAATGAATGTCTACAGAGAGAGATATTGGTCACCTGTTGGAATGCCCAATTCCCAAGAAAGGTTTTACTGTGATTTGCATATCCTTTAGTGGGCGCGACCATTTTTGGTGCCATTGCCGGGGATGGCGTCTAGCTAGGAGTTTATCAGAAGTCATTTTTAGCATTAGTTTAGCTTATTAGTAAAATTTTCTAGATCCTTCAAGCCACTATTCATCATATTGCATGCATAGAAGAAGAAGAGACGCGCTGGGAAGGTTCCTCCCTAAAAATCTGTTTCTTGAACTACCATTTGACCCAGCTGACAACGAACCTGAGGAAAATCCATTCGCTCTATTATTCTAGCAACCAAACATGGCAAATAATCCACCTAATAATCCACCTCCTGCATTTGAGATTCCCATTGTTCTCCAGGGAGATACTGACAATCTTAAAAACATTCCCTCTTCTTTGCTTCCAAAGTTTTATGGCCTGGTCACAGAGGACCCAAAAACCTTTCTGTTTGAATTTGATGTCCTCTGTCGTAGTTATGACTACAACACAGACGCTCATAAACTGAAGTTATTTCCTTCCACCTTGAAGGAAGGAGCTCTCAGATGGTTCATGAGTCTGAGAAGAGGTGTCGTCGATAGTTGGGCGGTCATGCAGATAAAATTCCTTGAAAAGTATAAGGAATATTATAAGAGCGCCAGCAAAGGTGATGACATATTCTGAATTCAGCAGAAGGATGATGAAAGTCTAGAAGATTATATTTCCAGATTCTTGTTTTCACTAAAGAGGAACTCAAACCATACTCTCAACGAGGACTCTCAGAAACTACTATTTCTAAAGGGAATCAGTGATGCTTGTATAGATGCCCTGGACCTGATAGGAGGAGGTGATATAACCGAGCTGCCTTGGGATGATATAAAAAAAATGTCTTAACTACTCTCAAGCAATAGTTAAGAAAGGTCGAGGTCATCATGCTACAATAGGGAAGTCTTCTTCTGGTGGAGTTTCCTGAATGGAGATAAAAAATTTTCTATCTGACTTCAAGCAGGACATCATTAATAATATGGCTACGCAACTGGACACTATGCAAGCTCAGAAGAAACATGAGGAGGCTGAAGCAGTTTTGGCCGAGTTCTGTCCATACTGCAGACAAAAGAAGTGTGACTGCAGATGCAAGATGGTGGCTAATTTGGAAGCCAATCAACTACGTACTGACTTCAAGCCAATAGAAGGAGATGATGATTAAGTGTTCTTTGTTGCACAAAGGAGACCATGGGCCCAAAGACAAGGTATGCCTCAAGACCCTTTAACTTTTGGTAATTCCTATTCTGGATATAATAACCAATGGCAACATGCATATGGACCACCACCACCCTGGAATCCACCTCAACCAAATTGGCCTAATTATCAGAACCAGCAATTGCAATCCCCTCAAGGAGGATGGCAGCAGCCACAAGGGAAATGGACCCCACCTTCAGGAAATTGGCAGCAAAATCCTCAATGGCGAGGCCCTCAGTAATGGCAAAACCAGTCATCTGGATTCCTGCAGCTTCCACAGCCACAACCACAACCCCTTATGCCGCCTCTTGCAATAACTGCCACAAATCCTGGACCTCCAAAAAAAACACCTATGCCTGCCCAGCCATTGCCCAATCCCAATAATAAGCAATAGCAGTAGCCTCAGCAGCCTACGTATCTTGCTGAAGGCAACCAATATCAAGCTTATGCCTTAAACGTTAATGACATCCATTTGAGGTCTGGAACTACTTTACCTACTCTAAAACTGCCTCTGATTACTGAAATATCAGATTCTCCCCATGAAGAATCTACTGCACCTGTTGTTCCTACTGAGCACATGCCCATAACTGATACAGTTCCTAAAGAGCCTATTCTGCAAAATCAAGACAACCCACCTTTTCCTCAGAGGTTGCAAAGTACTGCATATAAACCCATGGAAGAACCCACTTTTGACATTATGGATTGGCTCAAGAATGTGCATATTCAAATTCCTTTATTTCAGGCTATTAAAGATATTCCTATTTTTGGAAAAGCTATTAAAGAAGCCTGTTTGAAGAAGCCTGGACGAAAGAAAAAGGATCCTCAAACAATTCATGTATTAGGGAAATTGGCTGATATAATGTTGGGAAATGTAGTTATTCCAAAGTATATTGACCTTGGAAGTCCTGTAGTGCAGATAAATGTAAATGGACAAGTTGTAAAAAATGTTTTGATTGATTTAGGTGCTGCCATTAATGTCATGACAAAGCATACTATGGACTCCCTGAACATTTCAAACATTAGGTCTACACCCACAGTTCTGTAGCTTGCAGACAGCTCCATAGTTAAACCTGATGGGATAGTAGAAGATGTAATTATTATTCTTGAATCTTGGGAGTATCCTGCTGATTTCACAATATTATCAGTTAAGGCAACTTTAGGAGGGTATCCAGTTATTCTTGGTAGACCATGGTTAGCAACTGTTGATGCTTTTATAGGATTCCGTTCTGGAGATATGACCATTTCTGATGGACAGTCCATAAAGAAATTGGCTCTGTATCCGCTTGCTAGACCTCAGCCAGATTTGTCCCAACCTATTTGGCAAGATGTGGGGGAGGAAATTGAAGAAGCCAATTCTTTGGCTCAATTAATGATGATTCAAAATGACCCATTCTCACAACTTCAGAGTGAGGATGCCTTGCTGTTTCAAATTCTATAGTACAACTCTGATACGGGTAGTTCATCTGATCCAAATGGTACTCATTTACAATGTTTCCTGCAGCAACCAGATTCTGAAAGTTCACTGCCTAAACTTCCAGCGATTTTTCATAATTTGCTTTCACAAGAGGTGCAAACATTACCTGTAGACTCTATGAGTAATCTAACGGAGCAGATAGAATTGTCTCAAGGTCATTGTTTGAATATCAATAACAAGCTGTCACAGTCTCAACAAGCTGACCAATTAAAAATGCTACAAGAATAGCATAAAGCTTTTGCATGGGAATATGGGGACATGCAAGGAATAGATCCTCAAGTTTGTACTCATAGGATATATATCAAAGAAGATTGTTCACCAATCAGACAACCTCAAAGAAGAGTAAATCCAGCACTTAGAGAAATAGTTAAAAGTGAGCTTCAAAAGTTGCTTGATGCTGGTTTTATTTATCCAATCTCTGACAGTCAATGGGTTTCTCCATTAGTCATTATTCCCAAGAAAGGTGGAAAATGGAGAGTATGTGTAGATTACAGAGAATTGAACAGTGCCACTAAAAAAGATCACTTTCCACTACCTTTTGTAGATCAAATACTAGACTCACTGTCTAGCAAAAGATATTTTTCTTTTTTGGATGGTTACAGTGGGTACAATCAGATAAAAATTGCCCCTCAAGATCAAGATAAGACCACTTTTACCTGTCCATGGAAAACATTTGCTTATTTGGTCTTGCCTTTTGGCCTATGCAATGCGCCAACAACATTTCTGAGAGCAGTAATTAGTATCTTTGCTGATATATCTCATGAATGTATGGAGATTTACATGGATGATTTCACTGCCTATGGAGTCACATTTGAAGAAGCACTAGTAAATTTAGAAAAAGTACTGAAAAGGTGTAGAGAGCAAAATTTGTCTCTAAACAGTGAGAAGTGTTTTCTAATGATGGAAGAAGGTATTGTTCTAGGTCATCATGTTTCAAAAAATGGAATTTAGGTCGACCCTGCTAAAATTGAAGTAATTCAGAATTTACAAACTCTTGCAAAATAGAAAGATGTCAGAAGTTTTCTTGGTCATGCAGGATATTATAGAAGGTTTATAAAAGACTTCAGTAAAATTGTCAGTCCACTTTATGCTTTGTTAACAAAGGATTCCCAATTTGAGTGGACAGAGGCCTATGAAAAATCTTTCCTACAACTAAAGGACTTGCTTACTAAAGCCCCTGTTCTTCAAGGTCCAAAATGGAATTTGGCTTTTCACATACATGTTGATGCTTCTGACTTTGACATAGGAGCAGTTCTGAATCAAAAAGAAAATTCAGTTGAACATGCTATTTACTTTATCAGCAAGAACCTTCAAGGTCCTGAACTCAACTATACTGTCACAGAAAAGGAGTTGCTTGCAGTAGTGTATGCTTTGAATAAATTTAGGCATTATGTCATAGGTTATCAGATATTCGTCCATACTGACCATGCAGCAATCAAGTATCTGATGAACAAACCTGCCATCTCTAGTAGGTTGGCACGTTGGCTCCTATTGTTATAAGAGTTTGACATTACCATAATTGACAAACCAGGGAGAGCTAATGTTGTAGCTGACTTTTTATCAAGACTTCAATCAGCTGCACCTGTTGAATATGAGATCATTGATGATAGGTTCCCAGATGAACACTTGTTTTCCATCGCTACACATATACCCTGGTATGCAGACATTGTCAATTATCTAGCAGCAAACAGAATACCAGACCACTTTTCTCCAAAAGAAAAGAAATTGTTAATAGAGAAAAGTTTTAACTTTTCCTAGATTGCAAATAGTTTTTTTTATACTGGACCTGATCAAGTAATGCGAAGATGTGTAAGAGAAGATGAAACTTATGACATATTACATGCTTGCCATGATGAACCATGTGGAGGACATTTTGCAGCAAAAAGAACATCAATGAAAGTTCTTACAACAGGGTACTACTGGCCAACATTACATAAGGATGTTGTGGCCTATACAAGAAAATGTGACAGATGCCAGTGTATGAGAAGACCAACTAAGTCCGATGAAATGCCACTATATCTGCAGATAATAGTCACCCCTTTTGATAAATGGGGGATGGATTTTGTAGGGCCAATTGATCCACCATCAAATGGAAAGTCATACATTCTAGTTTGCACGGACTATGTAACAAAATGGGTCGAGGTAACAGCTAGGACTCATGCCTGAGATAACAAAGTTGCTGAGTTTCTGTATGAACAATTTTTCACAAGATTTGAAGTTCCCAGAGAGCTTGTAACCAATCAAGGAGCTCAATTTATGTCGAATCTGATCACTGCACTAATGAATGACTATAAAATCAAACATAGGAAGTCCAGCCCTTATCACCCTCAAGCCAATGGTCAGGCAGAGGTAACAAATAGAGAAATTGAGGCGATCCTCACAAAGACAGTGCAGATCCATAGAAAAGATTGGAACAATAGACTTCCTGAAGTAGTTTGGGCTTACAGAACTACATGGAAAACAACAACTGAGTTTACACCTTTTGAGCTGCTTTATGGGAAAACAACCATGTTACCCATAGAATTTGAACACAAAACTTTGAGGATAGCTCTTGAACTCAATATAGACATATCTGAAGCATAGAAGGACCGTCTCCTGCAGCTAAATGCTTTGGACGAAATGAGAAAAGCTACCCTGTAGCATATAGAAGCAATCCAACAGCAAAGGAAGAAATGGCATGATCAACACATCAAAACTAGAAAATTTTTTGCTGGAGATTGGGCTCTGTTATATGATTCCAGATATCAAGAAAACCAAGGTAAGCTCACAACACGCTGGCTTGGCCCCTATGAAGTTGAAAATGTGTTCAACAATGGAGCGGTACAGCTGGTAACAATAGACCCAGTCCGCTTTAAATTACTAGTGAATGGCCACTGACTCTGGTTGTACCACAAACCAATCTCCAAGGAAGAATTCATGTGACAGTTCATTTAGGTTCCTCTCGCTACTCTTCTTGTAGCCGAAGGCTTTAGCCTTTCTCCTGCAGCATTACCGTAATTTTCAAAAAAGCATGCCCATAATAAAGGTTTTCTTTTTAAAAAAAGGAAACCCCTTTTTCTCCATTCTCATTTATCGCCCCCATTTCACTTCTTTATCTTCCATCCATCCATTCCATCCGTTCATTTCATCCGCCCACCTCACCGATCCATGTCATCTATCTGCATCAACCTTAATTAAGATATCTTTCCCACTTGTCAATTCATGCACACGTCATCATCTTTCTTCACACGTACGTGCAATTATCAAAGGTACGCCATATCTTTTCTTATCACATATTTGATTTATTTCATTCTATTCATTTACTACTATGCATGTACCAGTCATTATTACCCGAATCTCTACCTGTTCTTTACGACATGTGAGGACACATGTCATACTTTAAGTAGGGGGCGGGGTAATCCATGTTTTAAAACCTGTCTTTTCGCCGCTGCCATAACTGCAAAATAATCTTTCTTTAATACTTTTTTGGTACTTTCCAAATATGATCGCATGTCCTTCTTTATTGCATAATTATGATTAAGACTGCTTGTTCAAAAAGTTCATTTTTGGAAAAAAGAAAGAAATGTGACGGCATGAAAGAAGAAAAACCAGAGCAGAAAGGGAAAGAAAGAATTTGAATCTTCAGCAAGGAATTGAGTTCAGCTAAAGGAAAACTACAAACATGGGTGGTCAGTTGGTGCGACATGAGCCTGTAGCTCATGAAATGTTATTGGAAAATCTGCAAACAGTCCACGCATTCAGCCTCTATGGATGGTTAAATTATTTCTTGAGCTTAAATGATTTTGATGAGCAGGCTGCTGGAGAATTTTTGAGAACCCTTTCTGAAGGTGAAGCCACCATATGGGGTTTAACGGTTGTTGCAACCGAAAATAGAATTGCTGAAGTAACTGGGCTTCCAGCCGTTGGAGAAAACTTTTCTTCAGATGCTGCAGCTGCAAGGGCTGAGTTTTCAATGCCTATTGATAGACCTCTGGAAGTCTCCAAGCAGGGATGCAAGCGCATATCATTGCCTCCTCCTTATTCAGAGTATGCTACTTACATAGTCAGGTATTTGACCTGTGAAGGCCGTTTTTCCTATTTGCATTCTCATCATTTTAAATTATTGAGCCATATGAGGCATGGGTTAGTTATAAATGTTCTGAATTTCTTGTTAAAATTTTTAGAACAAAGTGCCCACGGAACTCAACAGAGGAAAGATAATTATGTCGCTCATCATGGCCTTATTAAATTACTGATTGAGTGCTCTTTGAGGGATGTCTCACCTCTCTCCTGGCAACAATTTGTTGCCCAAAAGAGTTTGCAAATTCCACAACCCCCTAGGGTACTTACCCCACGGCCTCAGAAAAAGAAGAAAGAAATTGCATCTACTAGTAGAACAGGGCAAGGGTCATCTACTCCTGTAGCACCTGGTCCTGCAGCTTTCGCACCTAAATCCTCTGCTAGGGTACAAACTAGGTCTGCCACTAGGAGAGAGAAGGGAAAAACAAAGGCAGAAGGGTCCCCAGAATCTGACCCTCATTCTCAAAAAAGGCAATGCCCTTCTCCTGCAGCACCTTCCCCTGCAGCTGTTTCTCCTACAACAACACCTGTTGCTATTACTAGTTCACCATCATCCTCTTGTAGGGCAGAGCCCTCTGAACAAATAAGGAAGAGGAAAGCTACTAGAACACCTCCTGCAGCCGCATCAGTGCCAAGAAGGGTTTCTGCAAGGAAACAATCTAAGACCTCCCCTGCTTCACCGCAACCAGAGGTGATTGTAATTTCAGAAGGGTCTGTTGAGTCCGAATTTAATGTTTCTCAGAATGTATCCGAGAATACTGCCCAGAGTTCATTCGTTCCTGAAGAGGAACAAGTTGAGACAAAAAAAACAGGGCATAATGAGCAAGGGTTACCAAATCTTGATGATTTGGCTACTGTTGCTATGTAATTTTCGAAGGAAGCACAGACTTCTCCACTACAGCAACAAGAAGAATTTATCTTGCAGCAAGAGCAAGAATAGACTGAACAATTGAATGTGCCTAGTGAAGTTGTATTTCACCCTGCAATTTGTAAAGCCATTGTTGTGTATAAGAGAACATTTTTAATTGAGTTTCTGGAATATGTTAAAGCTAATTGGGAAACAGTTACATTGCAAACCCTGACTTTCCGATACATAGTCTAGACTGACATGCAACAAAGTCTATGGGAAATAGAAAAGAAGAAATTCAAAAAGAAAATTGAAAGTCAGAAGTAGGAAATTGCTGAGCTGAAAGCAAAAATGGACGAAATGTTAAAAGTAACTGGTCAGATTATGAAATGCAGACCACCACCCAGAGTTTATGCTCTGTGCCTTAAAGAACAGTTTTTATGGTTCCAATTGATGAGAATTTCCAGAAACCAAGATCCTATAATTCATACTACTAAGGAATTCTATGAAGCATACCAGACAGCCCCTAACTGGTTAAGGAATTCTCTGTGTGAATTCTATTTGCTTGGCTTTTTAATACCATTTGAAACAGAATTGAATCCTCTTCTATATATTGGTGATATTCATTTGAGAGCATTTATGTCATGGGCAACAAATGAGGGGAATTATGGCAGGCAGTGGGAAACATATGAGGAAGCTAAGAAAACAGAGCCTGTTCCATTACGTTCTCAAAGTTCAAACCCCCATGCAATGTTGAAAGATTGGTTTGCTCTGACATATGGTATTAATAATGTTTTTGCAAGAGAGAAAATATTTGATATCACAAAACAAGTATATGATGAATTCCAGGCACAACAATATTCATTTTGGAAATTGGCATACACCAGAAGTGAGAAAAGATGGGAGAGATTAATTGTTGGGTTAAGAAAGTCGGAACCACATGGTCCCCTAAATTTCACAGCAGCTCTCAAACGAACCAGCAGATATATTCAATTGGGACTTCAAACAAGATTTGAACTATGGTTGCCACTGACATTCAGATCCCCTGTGCTAATGTGGCCACTTTATCCTCACTAGGCTACAAATCTTAACAATGAATTAGAAGACCAAAGGTATGAAAAATGTCGGGATTTCAGAAGATTTTATTACAAGTTTAAAAATCCATTTCAGAGTCATGCACCAACCACCGACTTCAGAGAAACCACCAAGAAAGTTAATGCTAGAGGACCAGCATTGGACTAAGTAGGGGGCAATGATGAGCTTAAAATATGCTCATAATTTGGATGTTATGATAAACTTTTAAATGCCTTTACTTTTGTCATTTCATGGATGTTCAGACTTTGTTGAAACCTTTTTGGGATATCCTGTAGCAAGATACTTTTATATTCCTGCAGCTCATTATGTTGACTTGATTGCATTTATTGCCCCGTTGACTCCCTAAAATGACTGGTATATCATATATAGTGTTTGAATGATGAAGTAGATTTAAAATGTGTGATTAATGAATAGATATCATGTATGTGCCATACGCCTTTTCTGTTGCTTGTTACCTTTTGTTTCGCAGGTTGTTGAAGAACGATCGAGTCAAGCGCAATCGATCTCGGCCTTGCAGTAAAGTCCATTTCCTATACGACTTCAAGGGAGCTCCGACGAAGACTCTGTGACCGAAAACATTGGGAAAGAATTTTAATGACAGTCAATCTGGAAAGAGTGGAGTGCTAGATTCTCTTTGGATCGGGTTGAATGCATAAATTCATTTATGAAGTTTGTTCCTTGATTTAGGGATATATTTTACTTCCATGTCTTTCTTTGATGGGGTTAGTTAGTTAGTTGCTCTCCTATTTTTAAATAAAGTTTTCCTCCTGTGCGAGAGAAGAGGGGGAAGAAGAGAGATGAGAGTTAGAATAAGATACAATCAGAGTAGTAGATATCATGTAAGAATCAATATGATAATGAAAGATAGAATCTGTTTAACCAGAAACAGAGTTTGTTGTTAGTTTCCATATCAACAAAACAATGTATATCATTCTATTTTTATGAATAAATTTCAATGAAGTTCTGAGTTTAGCATCTGCGTAATCAGTAGATGTTTGCTAAGGGGGCCCACTTAGTAAGTAACTGTAGCTAGTTAGTTAGTTGTTCTTTCCTGTTAAGCTTCAGTTTGCTTTCATCTTTAAAGTTTTTATACAAACTCAGCTTTACATTGCTCTTGCAGCACAAGGAATCCATCACTGTGCCTATTCCTACAGCATAAGGCCAGTTCATAGTTTGTGTTTTAGTTGTAGTTATCATGGTTTCTGTTTTAATCAAATCATAGTAAAGTTAAAGAGCTTTGCATTACCTTCCTGTAGCGTAGGTAGAATTTCTTTCCAGTATGTATTTCTACTAAGATTTGACCAAAATGAGTTCCTAGTGCATATATTTTGCTGCGCCATTTAAAGTATACGTCCCCTGGTTTGATAAGTAAATGAATATCTACAGAGAGAGATATTGGTCACCTGTTGGAATGCCCAATTCTCAGGAAAGGTTTTACTGTGATTTGCATATCCTTTTGTGTGCGCAACCAGAGTGGATGAAATGGTAAGGCTATGTGAGTTCTCAAGAGGACTTGTGATATGCTCAATAGATTCTTTGTTGGAACCACTATTAGGACTATTCATATTAAGAGTTTCTTGCACCACTAGAAGAGATTCACATTCAGACTTAGTAGCCACAATACTAGGTTCTTTGTACCCAATTCCTTGGCATTGCAAATTGTTTATAGGTTGTTCTTGTCGACTGAATGTTAAAGCTAATTGGGAAACAGTTACATTGCAAACCCTGACTTTCCAATACATAGTCTAGACTGACATGCAACAAAGTCTATGGGAAATAGAAAAGAAGAAATTGAAAAAGAAAATTGAAAGTCAGAAGCAGGAAATTGCTGAGCTGAAAGCAAAAATGGACGAAATGTTAAAAGTAACTGGTCAGATTATGAAATGTAGACCACCACCCAGAGTTTATGCTCTGTGCCTTAAAGAACAGTTTTTATGGTTCCAATTGATGAGAATTTCCAAAAACCAAGATCCTATAATTCATACTACTAAGGAATTCTATGAAGCATACCAGGCAGCCCCTAACTGGTTAAGGAATTCTCTGTGTGAATTCTATTTGCTTGGCTTTTTAATACCATTTGAAACAGAATTGAATCCTCTTCTATATATTGGTGATATTCATTTGAGAGCATTTATGTCATGGGCAACAAATGAGGCGAATTATGGCAGGCAGTGGGAAACATATGAGGAAGCTGAGAAAACAGAGCCTGTTCCATTACGTTCTCAAAGTTCAAACCCCCATGCAATGTTGAAAGATTGGTTTGCTCTGACATATGGTATTAATAATGTTTCAGCAAGAGAGAAAATATTTGATATCACAAAACAAGTATATGATGAATTCCAGGCACAACAATATTCATTTTGGAAATTGGCATACACCAGAAGTGAGAAAAGATGGGAGAGATTAATTGTTGGGTTAAGAAAGTCGGAACCACATGGTCCCCTAAATTTCACAGCAGCTCTCAAACGAACCAGCAGATATATTCAATTGGGACTTCAAACAAGATTTGAACTATGGTTGCCGCTGACATTCAGACCCCCTGTGCTAATGTGGCCACTTTATCCTCACTAGGCTACAAATCTTAACAATGAATTAGAAGACCAAAGGTATGAAAAATGTTGGGATTTCAGAAGATTTTATTACAAGTTTAAAAATCCATTTCAGAGTCATGCACCAACCACCGACTTCAGAGAAACCACCGAGAAAGCTAATGCTGGAGGACCAGCATTGGACTAAGTAGGGGGCAATGATGAGCTTAAAATATGCTCATAATTTGGATGTTATGATAAACTTTTAAATGCCTTTACTTTTGTCATTTCATGGATGTTCAGACTTTGTTGAAACCTTTTTGGGATATCCTGTAGCAAGATACTTTTATATTCCTGCAGCTCATTATGTTGACTTGATTGCATTTATTGCCCCGTTGACTCCCTAAAATGACTGGTATATCATATATAGTGTTTGAATGATGAAGTAGATTTAAAATGTGTGATTAATGAATAGATATCATGTATGTGCCATACGCCTTTTCTGTTGCTTGTTACCTTTTGTTTCGCAGGTTGTTGAAGAACGATCGAGTCAAGCGCAATCGATCTCGGCCTTGCAGTAAAGTCCATTTCCTATACGACTTCAAGGGAGCTCCGACGAAGACTCTGTGACCGAAAACATTGGGAAAGAATTTTAATGACAGTCAATCTGGAAAGAGTGGAGTGCTAGATTCTCTTTGGATCGGGTTGAATGCATAAATTCATTTATGAAGTTTGTTCCTTGATTTAGGGATATATTTTACTTCCATGTCTTTCTTTGATGGGGTTAGTTAGTTAGTTGCTCTCCTATTTTTAAATAAAGTTTTCCTCCTGTGCGAGAGAAGAGGGGGAAGAAGAGAGATGAGAGTTAGAATAAGATACAATCAGAGTAGTAGATATCATGTAAGAATCAATATGATAATGAAAGATAGAATCTGTTTAACCAGAAACAGAGTTTGTTGTTAGTTTCCATATCAACAAAACAATGTATATCATTCTATTTTTATGAATAAATTTCAATGAAGTTCTGAGTTTAGCATCTGCGTAATCAGTAGATGTTTGCTAAGGGGGCCCACTTAGTAAGTATCTGTAGCTAGTTAGTTAGTTGTTCTTTCCTGTTAAGCTTCAGTTTGCTTTCATCTTTAAAGTTTTTATACAAACTCAGCTTTACATTGCTCTTGCAGCACAAGGAATCCATCACTGTGCCTATTCCTACAGCATAAGGCCAGTTCATAGTTTGTGTTTTAGTTGTAGTTATCATGGTTTCTGTTTTAATCAAATCATAGTAAAGTTAAAGAGCTTTGCATTACCTTCCTGTAGCGTAGGTAGAATTTCTTTCCAGTATGTATTTCTACTAAGATTTGACCAAAATGAGTTCCTAGTGCATATATTTTGCTGCGCCATTTAAATATACGTCCCCTGGTTTGATAAGTAAATGAATATCTACAGAGAGAGATATTGGTCACCTGTTGGAATGCCCAATTCTCAGGAAAGGTTTTACTATGATTTGCATATCCTTTTGTGGGCGCAACCAGAGTGGATGAAATGGTAAGGCTATGTGAGTTCTCAAGAGGACTTGTGATATGCTCAATAGATTCTTTGTTGGAACCACTATTAGGACTATTCATATTAAGAGTTTCTTGCACCACTAGAAGAGATTCACATTCAGACTTAGTAGCCACAATACTAGGTTCTTTGTACCCAATTCCTTGGCATTGCAAATTGTTTATAGGTTGTTCTTGTCGACTGAATGTTAAAGCTAATTGGGAAACAGTTACATTGCAAACCCTGACTTTCCAATACATAGTCTAGACTGACATGCAACAAAGTCTATGGGAAATAGAAAAGAAGAAATTGAAAAAGAAAATTGAAAGTCAGAAGCAGGAAATTGCTGAGCTGAAAGCAAAAATGGACGAAATGTTAAAAGTAACTGGTCAGATTATGAAATGTAGACCACCACCCAGAGTTTATGCTCTGTGCCTTAAAGAACAGTTTTTATGGTTCCAATTGATGAGAATTTCCAAAAACCAAGATCCTATAATTCATACTACTAAGGAATTCTATGAAGCATACCAGGCAGCCCCTAACTGGTTAAGGAATTCTCTGTGTGAATTCTATTTGCTTGGCTTTTTAATACCATTTGAAACAGAATTGAATCCTCTTCTATATATTGGTGATATTCATTTGAGAGCATTTATGTCATGGGCAACAAATGAGGCGAATTATGGCAGGCAGTGGGAAACATATGAGGAAGCTGAGAAAACAGAGCCTGTTCCATTACGTTCTCAAAGTTCAAACCCCCATGCAATGTTGAAAGATTGGTTTGCTCTGACATATGGTATTAATAATGTTTCAGCAAGAGAGAAAATATTTGATATCACAAAACAAGTATATGATGAATTCCAGGCACAACAATATTCATTTTGGAAATTGGCATACACCAGAAGTGAGAAAAGATGGGAGAGATTAATTGTTGGGTTAAGAAAGTCGGAACCACATGGTCCCCTAAATTTCACAGCAGCTCTCAAACGAACCAGCAGATATATTCAATTGGGACTTCAAACAAGATTTGAACTATGGTTGCCGCTGACATTCAGACCCCCTGTGCTAATGTGGCCACTTTATCCTCACTAGGCTACAAATCTTAACAATGAATTAGAAGACCAAAGGTATGAAAAATGTTGGGATTTCAGAAGATTTTATTACAAGTTTAAAAATCCATTTCAGAGTCATGCACCAACCACCGACTTCAGAGAAACCACCGAGAAAGCTAATGCTGGAGGACCAGCATTGGACTAAGTAGGGGGCAATGATGAGCTTAAAATATGCTCATAATTTGGATGTTATGATAAACTTTTAAATGCCTTTACTTTTGTCATTTCATGGATGTTCAGACTTTGTTGAAACCTTTTTGGGATATCCTGTAGCAAGATACTTTTATATTCCTGCAGCTCATTATGTTGACTTGATTGCATTTATTGCCCCGTTGACTCCCTAAAATGACTGGTATATCATATATAGTGTTTGAATGATGAAGTAGATTTAAAATGTATGATTAATGAATAGATATCATGTATGTGCCATACGCCTTTTCTATTGCTTGTTACCTTTTGTTTCGCAGGTTGTTGAAGAATGATCGAGTCAAGCGCAATCGATCTCGGCCTTGCAGTAAAGTCCATTTCCTGCACGACTTCGAGGGAGCTCCGAAGAAGACTCTGTGACCGAAACCATGGGAAAGAATTTTAATGACAGTCAATCTGGAAAGAGTGGAGTGCTAGATTCTCTTTGGATCGGGTTGAATGCATAAATTCATTTATGAAGTTTGTTCTTTGATTTAGGGATATATTTTACTTCCATGTCTTTCTTTGATGGGGTTAGTTAGTTAGTTGCTCTCCTATTTTTAAATAAAGTTTTCCTCCTGTGCGAGAGAAGAGGGGGAAGAAGAGAGATGAGAGTTAGAATAAGATACAATCAGAGTAGTAGATATCATGTAAGAATCAATATGATAATGAAAGATAGAATCTGTTTAACCAGAAACAGAGTTTGTTGTTAGTTTCCATATCAACAAAACAATGTATATCATTCTATTTTTATGAATAAATTTCAATGAAGTTCTGAGTTTAGCATCTGCGTAATCAGTAGATGTTTGCTAAGGGGGCCCACTTAGTAAGTATCTGTAGCTAGTTAGTTAGTTGTTCTTTCCTGTTAAGCTTCAGTTTGCTTTCATCTTTAAAGTTTTTATACAAACTCAGCTTTACATTGCTCTTGCAGCACAAGGAATCCATCACTGTGCCTGTTCCTACAGCATAAGGCCAGTTCATAGTTTGTGTTTTAGTTGTAGTTATCATGGTTTCTGTTTTAATCAAATCATAGTAAAGTTAAAGAGCTTTGCATTACCTTCCTGTAGCGTAGGTAGAATTTCTTTCCAGTATGTATTTCTACTAAGATTTGACCAAAATGAGTTCCTAGTGCATATATTTTGCTGCGCCATTTAAATATACGTCCCCTGGTTTGATAAGTAAATGAATATCTACAGAGAGAGATATTGGTCACCTGTTGGAATGCCCAATTCTCAGGAAAGGTTTTACTATGATTTGCATATCCTTTTGTGGGCGCAACCAGAGTGGATGAAATGGTAAGGCTATGTGAGTTCTCAAGAGGACTTGTGATATGCTCAATAGATTCTTTGTTGGAACCACTATTAGGACTATTCATATTAAGAGTTTCTTGCACCACTAGAAGAGATTCACATTCAGACTTAGTAGCCACAACACTAGGTTCTTTGTACCCAATTCCTTGGCATTGCAAATTGTTTATAGGTTGTTCTTGTCGACTGAATGTTAAAGCTAATTGGGAAACAGTTACATTGCAAACCCTGACTTTCCAATACATAGTCTAGACTGACATGCAACAAAGTCTATGGGAAATAGAAAAGAAGAAATTGAAAAAGAAAATTGAAAGTCAGAAGCAGGAAATTGCTGAGCTGAAAGCAAAAATGGACGAAATGTTAAAAGTAACTGGTCAGATTATGAAATGTAGACCACCACCCAGAGTTTATGCTCTGTGCCTTAAAGAACAGTTTTTATGGTTCCAATTGATGAGAATTTCCAAAAACCAAGATCCTATAATTCATACTACTAAGGAATTCTATGAAGCATACCAGGCAGCCCCTAACTGGTTAAGGAATTCTCTGTGTGAATTCTATTTGCTTGGCTTTTTAATACCATTTGAAACAGAATTGAATCCTCTTCTATATATTGGTGATATTCATTTGAGAGCATTTATGTCATGGGCAACAAATGAGGCGAATTATGGCAGGCAGTGGGAAACATATGAGGAAGCTGAGAAAACAGAGCCTGTTCCATTACGTTCTCAAAGTTCAAACCCCCATGCAATGTTGAAAGATTGGTTTGCTCTGACATATGGTATTAATAATGTTTCAGCAAGAGAGAAAATATTTGATATCACAAAACAAGTATATGATGAATTCCAGGCACAACAATATTCATTTTGGAAATTGGCATACACCAGAAGTGAGAAAAGATGGGAGAGATTAATTGTTGGGTTAAGAAAGTCGGAACCACATGGTCCCCTAAATTTCACAGCAGCTCTCAAACGAACCAGCAGATATATTCAATTGGGACTTCAAACAAGATTTGAACTATGGTTGCCGCTGACATTCAGACCCCCTGTGCTAATGTGGCCACTTTATCCTCACTAGGCTACAAATCTTAACAATGAATTAGAAGACCAAAGGTATGAAAAATGTTGGGATTTCAGAAGATTTTATTACAAGTTTAAAAATCCATTTCAGAGTCATGCACCAACCACCGACTTCAGAGAAACCACCGAGAAAGCTAATGCTGGAGGACCAGCATTGGACTAAGTAGGGGGCAATGATGAGCTTAAAATATGCTCATAATTTGGATGTTATGATAAACTTTTAAATGCCTTTACTTTTGTCATTTCATGGATGTTCAGACTTTGTTGAAACCTTTTTGGGATATCCTGTAGCAAGATACTTTTATATTCCTGCAGCTCATTATGTTGACTTGATTGCATTTATTGCCCCGTTGACTCCCTAAAATGACTGGTATATCATATATAGTGTTTGAATGATGAAGTAGATTTAAAATGTATGATTAATGAATAGATATCATGTATGTGCCATACGCCTTTTCTATTGCTTGTTACCTTTTGTTTCGCAGGTTGTTGAAGAATGATCGAGTCAAGCGCAATCGATCTCGGCCTTGCAGTAAAGTCCATTTCCTGCACGACTTCGAGGGAGCTCCGAAGAAGACTCTGTGACCGAAACCATGGGAAAGAATTTTAATGACAGTCAATCTGGAAAGAGTGGAGTGCTAGATTCTCTCTGGATCGGGTTGAATGCATAAATTCATTTATGAAGTTTGTTCTTTGATTTAGGGATATATTTTACTTCCATGTCTTTCTTTGATGGGGTTAGTTAGTTAGTTGCTCTCCTATTTTTAAATAAAGTTCTCCTCCTGCGCGAGAGAAGAGGGGGAAGAAGAGAGATGAGAGTTAGAATAAGATACAATCAGAGTAGTAGATATCATGTAAGAATCAATATGACAATGAAAGATAGAATCTGTTTAACCAGAAACAGAGTTTGTTGTTAGTTTCCATATCAACAAAACAATGTATATCATTCTATTTTTATGAATAAATTTCAATGAATTTCTGAGTTTAGCATCTGCGTAATCAGTAGATGTTTGCTAAGGGGGGCCACTTAGTAAGTATCTGTAGCTAGTTAGTTAGTTGTTCTTTCCTGTTAAGCTTCAGTTTGCTTTCATCTTTAAAGTTTTTATACAAACTCAGCTTTACATTGCTCTTGCAGCATAAGGAATCCATCACTGTGCCTGTTCCTACAGCATAAGGCCAGTTCATAGTTTGTGTTTTAGTTGTAGTTATCATGGTTTCTGTTTTAATCAAATCATAGTAAAGTTAAAGAGCTTTGCATTACCTTCCTGTAGCGTAGGTAGAATTTCTTTCCAGTATGTATTTCTGCTAAGATTTGACCAAAATGAGTTCCTAGTGCATATATTTTGCTGGGCCATTTAAAGTATACGTCCCCTGGTTTGATAAGTAAATGAACATCTACAGAGAGAGATATTGGTCACCTGTTGGAATGCCCAATTCTCAGGAAAGGTTTTACTGTGATTTGCATATCCTTTTGTGGGCGCAACCAGAGTGGATGAAATGGTAAGGCTATGTGAGTTCTCAAGAGGACTTGCGATATGCTCAATAGATTCTTTGTTGGAACCACTATTAGGACTATTCATATTAAGAGTTTCTTGCACCACTAGAAGAGATTCACATTCAGACTTAGTAGCCACAACACTAGGTTCTTTGTACCCAATTCCTTGGCATTGCAAATTGTTTGTAGGTTGTTCTTGTCGACTGAATGTCTTAGGAGATTGTGGGAGTTGATCATCATGAAACATATACTCACCACATCCCATGTCCTTAATCTTGAACTTTTCTTTGATCTCTGCTTGTTTTGATGTAGAAGCTTTCAAGGATTCTGGATCAACATATGATGATGAAGGAATATCCTCTCGATTGACTAGAATTGTTATTTCTGATCTAGGTTGTAGATTATTGCAATATATGAATGGGTTTGGGTCAACTTTGATGGTCACTTCAACTCTATTATGTGGGAACCTGATACATCAGTGATATGTAGATGGGACTGCGCTCATCTCATGAATCCATGGGCATCCTAGCCATATGTTGTACGTAAGATCGAGGTCTAGGACTTGACAAACCACATCCTTTGTTACCAGCTCAACTCTAAGAGGTAAAGTGACTATGCCCTTGGATGAACACTCTTCATCATCATATGCCTTGATGGTAATTTTTTTTGTATCATTGACAACTTTACCTGAATATCGCAATTGTATTATTATGTTCAAAGTACATATATTGAGACCAACTCCTCCATCTATCAGGACTCATTTTATTCAATGTTTGTGTAGGAAGGATTCAATGTGTAAAGGTGCATTATGTGGCTGGCTCACAGAGGCGTCGTCGGCTTCTTTGAATGTAAGAGAATATGGAACGAAAAGGTATCCCACCATGGCATGAAATGGGTCCACATTCAGATCAGTGGGGACAAAATTATCTCTCAAAGTTTTGTCAAGAATGGCTTTATGTGTGGGGGATATGTATAAAAGCTCAAGGATGGAGATAAGCATGGGTGTTCTCCCAAACTATTCTACCAGATCATACTTAGGTTTGGTTGCTGAGGGAGCGGTGTTTTTAGCTGTAGCATGTTGCAAAGTGAATTTACCTCAAAGAGTTGTAACATTACATTCAGAGGTAGGTTCAAAAGAAGATCCAATTCCTTTTAGAACAACTTTAGGTCTTTGGATAGAATTTTTAGGCATTTTGTCCTTGACGATAATGGTAGAGACATAATTGTCCATCGAAATGTGATTGACAGTTTAATCATAGTTATAGGTTTCTCTAGTATAGATGGTATGTTCATCTATGGCTTTGACTTTTCTCTTGTCATGTTTTGGGAATGGTTCTTTAAACATTTCATTTTCTTGATTGGATGAGTGTCCTTCAATCCTAATGTCACCTCTATCAATAAGATCTTGTATGATGTTCTTCAGTCGATGGCAATTTCCTATTTTATGTCCCTTGCTCTTGTGATATTCACAGTATTCATCGTCATTCCATAGATTTGGTTTGATCTTTGGCTCATATGGAGGTAAATTTGGATTTGTGATTATCTTATTTGCCACTAGCTTCTTGAAAGCTGAATCAAGTGGTTCTCCTAATGGGGTGTACTTCCTTTGTGATTTTGAAGTTGTTTGAGTATTCAATTGATTGTCTGTAGAGCTTGATCTAGAAAAAATGATTTTGCGTCGTACTGTATTGGCATCAAAAACACCATCATTGACTGTGTTTTTGTTTTTGTTCCAAAATATTGTCTTGTCTTTTCCTTTAAAGTCCTCTTTGTTTTCTTTGAATATCTTAATTACTCCTTGTTCTATTAGGACCTTCTCTATGTCTAAGCCTTTTTCAATGACGTCCTTGAAGGTAGACAAACAAGATTTTCTCAGGTTATAACCAATGTCTTTGTTAACATTCTGGGTGAACATCTCTATCATTTGTTTTTGTGTAATTTGTCAACAGCATCTGCTAGCTAAATTGCTCCATCTTTGTAAAATTGATGAAAAATATTCTCCATCCTTTTACTTGGTGTTGCACAAAGTAGTGACTGATATGTCTATCTCTATGCTGTATGCAAAATGTTGGATAAAATCCTTTGCTAAGTCACCCAATGACTTAATTCCAGGTGGAAATTGGGAGAACCATTCCATAGCTTGATCACCTAAGCTTTGTGGGAATAATCTCATCAAATATGTCTCTTCTGCTGCTACCTCAATGCAAGCCTAAAAAACTATCTTATATGTACCTCAGGATCCCCTTTTCCTCTGTACTTATCAAACATAGGTGTCACAAAGTGTGTAGGAAATCTAGGCATTGGAATGCTTTTGTCAAATGGATAGGGACATACATCTCTCATTGTGTAAGCTAGCTTCAGTGTATTCATGTCCTCCACTTTCATTTGTAAGTCCTTAAATTGCTGCTCCAAATTGTTCTTAGCTAGAGACCAACTTCTTGGACCATATCCCATGCCTGAGCCATCGGGTGTGGGCGGAGCATACTGCATATATGGGTGATATTGATCATACACACGTTCATATGGAGGCAGTCTATTATGATGCTGCATATAGGGACCACTTGGTATGGAGTCATGATGAGGAATGGAATATCTGTTTTATCCCTGTATACCATACTCTACAGGCATGTCATGAGTTTATTCTAGTGTGTTGCCCCCAAATTTGATGTGGAGTTTCCTTGTGTCCAAATTTTGAGCATGCCTTTGGATATCCAATTGCTTTGCTAGTTGGTCCTTAGTATTGGTATGTGATTGAGTATATTTTTCTGCATAAGACTTCCATAATAGTATGCAAAGGTGAGTACCATATGCTTGACCATGTGTATTTGGGACCTCAGGTTTTTGAAACAAAGATGATGGTGATTCAGGTACCATATGTGGTCCTCTATTGCCTCCACTATTAGGCCTCCTTTGATCCATGTTGAGGTGAGGTTGTTGCATAGGTCGATGTTCCATTATTTGAGACATGTCAAAATCATGAGGTATCTTGGCTCCACTTTATGCCATCACTTGTAAGAAATATTGTCTATCTCTCCTCATTATTTCCTCAACCAATCTATTAAAACGGGGATCCATAATGGAGTCTTCCTTTTCTGCTGAATGCATGGAAAAGTTGTCCATATTGTCATTGTGTGTATCATTGTTGTTTGTGTTATCCATGTTGTCAACATTTTGAATGTTTCTATAAGTGTCCATGTCAGGTAATGTGGTATGATCAAAATTCAAAAAGACATCATTGTCATACTCATAGGCACTCATAGTTGCAGACTCTTGAGCCTCTTTAGTTTCTCTCCTAGATTTTTGGGAATGGGTTTCAACCATGAACTAGGTATTGACCAAGATGTGGGAAACTAGATGAAAATAGAAAAGAGTATGGAAGACCAAGAGTTGGATGGAATGTAAATGAATCTGAAGTTTACTTCCAATATCCAAAGTGTAAGACCAAGTATGTATGTAGTAGAGTAGGTGTGGCTTCCAAAGAGATGATAGTTTCTCTTGATGAGGTAAGTTGACCTTGACTTTAAGTAAGACCAAATGATACCCAAAGGTGATAGACCTTGATGAGGGACCACTTAGCAAAATGTTGTTGTATGTAGTGTGTTGACAAAGTAAGATGAGGACAAGCAAGTGACCTTTTGACAAATGTGAATGTAATGTAAGGTGTAAAGCAATGATGGACTTTGTGAGACCCAGAAATAGGCTGAATTATAGATCAAAACCCGAAGAGATAACCTAGGAAGCTGAATAAGTCTGAAACTGACTGCTCTTGTTTCTTGGACTATAAATTTTTCCAATTCTCAACATAGTGTGCCTGTATACTTCACAAACACAGCTAAATGACACAAATGTTGTTTAACACCGCATTGACGCATTTTTGAGATTTTGTTAATGTAATGTCTCTTAAAAGAACATAGACCCGTTTCTTCCCTTCACAGACATGGCTAAATGACACAGACGTGTTTCTGTCAGACACAAACGCGTTTCTGGAAACTGAGTGCAATTTTTCCAATTTGTGAAGTTGTTGGTGTGAGCAAATTTGAATTTTTGACTGTTTTTCTATGACAAGAGGACACAATTTTGATGAGGACTCAAAATCACTCAAAAGAAAGTGTGTTGTTTGATGTTAAAATGTTTTGCATAGACTTGAAGACACAAAAGACACAATGTTATGATGTTTGGTCTTCAATGCTTGAATGTTCAAAAGAAGACAAGCACAATTCTTATGGCTTGCTAGGACAATAGTTGTTGTTCCCACATGGGGTTTCCCCTGAGGCTACGCTATTCAGAGCAGCTACTTAGATGCTTGACTCCACTGGCTTCACCCTCGGCACTCACTTCTCTAGGGCAGCCAAGCATCTGTCCCCATGAAAACTCCCCATGGTGAACTTTGTGTCTCTACTAAGAACAGTATGTGTGTTGGCCGCTCTAGAGGTCCAACCTCATACCCCAACAACTAGAAGGATTTTGGATTTCTAAAACAAAAAGGTGCTAGTAAGGGCATCCACTCATGTTGCCATACATGTGACACTTTCAGCTCTGTAAATACATAAGGCTCCCAGCTGGTAGGGGTTACGCCCTACAATTGATCAGATAAATTTCATCAAACGGGTTTATGGGGAGACATAGTGTTGGTATGAACTAATCAGCACATGTTACCCATGGCTTTCACCATGGATACAGTTATTTATAGTGGTTCGAAAGAGGTGGCTTTTCCTCGCTAGTAGTCGTAATGACCACACGTGGAGATAGGCCCTCTAGAGATTAAACAAAAAAGAGCCTATTTCCCAAGACACAAAAGATACTGGTTTAATTTTAGTGTACCAATTGAAGTGTTTGCTAGTCTATGAAAACAAGGCACACAATAAACATAAAAAACCCTTGCCAAGATCCTGCAACAAAGATTTGTTAGTAGTCTGGGTTGTTTCAAATGATTACCCCTTTCCTACAAGCACAAAAGTTAGGTAAATTTTATATCCAAAAGACTTTGTGAAATAGGGGCCTTGGACAGGACGTTTTCTTTTTTTTTTCAAGACAAGCTGCACCAATTTTGTTAGCTAGATCACAAGATGTTAGCCCAAAATAAACCAGATCTGAGATCCAAATGATGAAATAAAGCCTCAAAACTGGATCAAAAATTGAAAATGCAAGATTTGAGACACAAACGCGACTAAACCTAACTCAGATTCGGCAGAAAATCACAAACACATCTCAATTTAGCTTCATACTTTTTCCCTGAAGAAAATTTAGATACATCCATATCAAATGGACACAAATCACTTTTATCACATGTGGCATCATATAATGAAGATTGTGACCTTAGATTCCCATTTTCCTTCTTGTATGTTGCAAGGAATTGATCTAAGTAGACATTTTGCTCTTTCAAATTTTTAATTTCACATTTCTGAAAATTATTTTCCTTTGCAAACAACTTCATATTTTCATCCAATTCTTTGTTTCTCATTTTAATTTTCACTAATTCATTTCACAGAATATCTTTTTCACATACTAAATTTTCATTCTCTTGCTTCATTTTTTACCAAACTTTCACATTGATAAATGATTTAAATTCACCTTTTATAGCTACTCTACTTGATTTCCTTCATGAAGAAAAACATTCTCTCACTCCTTTGTGAACTGACTAGAATAGCAGAGAGAGCTAGGATTGACAATACTGTGATAGAACATAGTTTGCCAATCCAGAAACTACTCAAGAGGATACACTCAAGCAGAGTCCCTACGATAGGATAGATCGAGGCACTTTGTGATAAATAGAGAGTACCAGGATTAAAAAGTAGTACTTTGTGATGAACAGGGAGTACTTAAAAAGAGTAGCACTTTGTGATGAACAAGGAATGCCACTAGGATAGAAAGTAGTACTTTGTGATGAGCAAAAAGTACTAAAAAAGAGCATCACCTCGTTATGAATAGGGAATACCACTAGGATAGAGTGGCATATGATAGATATAAGCACTAGGAAAACAAGCAGCACTTTGTGATGAATAGGGAATGCCACTACAATTGACACAGTTGATTTGCTTGACTGTAGGAGGACCTACCGATGTTGGAGTCACGGGAGAGATTCCCTTCGACTCAGAGTTTACAACTAGAGCTGACACTTGAGGATAGAGCAATAGTTCAAGCTATGGGACTGCAACATATTATGTATGTGCCTGAGTTTCGGGCGAACATGGGATTGCTGACTGCATTAGCCGAGAGATGGCACTTGGAGAATTGCACATTTCATTTGTCGATAGGTGAGATGATAGTCACCTTGGAGGATGTATATAGGTTATTGTGGATACCAATCGATGCGGAGTTAGTTCCTTATGATCGAGAGGGAGATAGGGATACACTGAGATGAGTGTTCTAGGATCCAAGACTACAGATGAGGGCTGGATATGTGGCTTGAGACACTATGACTGTGACAAGATTGGCACTACTGGCGGTACTGGCAAGAGTGATCAGTGGGTTCCTGTGTCCGGATAGGTCGACATGAGGATTGGTGGTGGGATGGGGGAGGACTTTGGAGATATTGGTGATTGAGCATACCAGGTTTACATGGGGATCATGTCTGCTGACACACTTGTACTATGAGCTGCATCAGTGTGTATGTCATGGATCAACATAATTGAGATGCAGAGTGACACTATTACAGGTATGGGCATATGAGCATCTATCGGTTACACATCCAATACACTTCAAAGGTAGAGGACATGGGCGTAGTTATGCACACTTGTATGATATGATCACTTCTCAGCCATGGATTGGGAGACAGCTGAGGGTAGGGAGGCAGGCAATAGAGGACACAGGTGCTAGATACGTCTATGTTCTACAGGAAGGGAAGGAGATAGCCTATTGGAGAGACCTATACTTTTGATTGGTACCACCAAATCAATAGGTTAGGAGCTTTCGAAGACTATCACAGACTACAACAACCTTTGCAGGGAGAGACAAGAGACAGGCATCTAGCGGCGGGGTCATGGGTCCTCCACCACCAATAGATAGAGGGGACATGAGAGATGATCCTAGGGTGGGTCCTTCTAGGGATCAGACTCCATCGAGGCCAGCTAGCTCCAATGGTGGGAGTTCATCATTGCCTTAGAGGGATCCCTATGTATCATTTTGTATGATGACACCTTTAGGTGATTGTAGCCATATGATTTTGACATCATTGTATCATGACACTTATGATTATATATATGAGATGATTCATCCTTGTGGTAGCTATATGCATATGTACCTATGTGATGTTTCTATATGTCTTATGATGTATGTTTCTATGTGGTGCTTATCATATGGGTGCAAATATTTACATGAGGAAACTGCAATATTTTTGTTCTTTTATGTTTTTAAATGTTATGCAAATGCAAATGTGAATGTATTAAATGCAGATGAATATGATAATGCAAATAACTATTTACATGATGAGAATGTAGAAAGTGATAATATGTGTTGTGTGCAGGATGTGATGTAATTGTGATATCTATATGTATGTATGAAATGCGAATATATGGTAATGCAGGTGCAAACTATATGAAATGCAAATATTTTTTGGTGTTTCATTATATTCAGTCATGTGATAAGAAAGATGACGGAGGTCAATCAAGAAAGGGGGATGAAAGATAGAAGATATGGAAGTGAAAGAGCTTCTTGTGACCTATCATCACTGAGCTTTATTATGGTAAAATAGGTTATGACAATCCAGATATATGTTCGACCCAGAAAGTCATTGTACCTGTTTCCATGGAGATCAGACAGTCACAAACAAGGAATGCCCCAGTTCACACTAGACTCATAGTGCCCTCATATCCTTGGACAAGTCATAGCATTAATAAGAGAATCTATAGACAACAAACAAAATAGGTGACGATACCCCATCCTCCCCTTTCTAGTCAAAGACATCTTGGAGATAAAATCTCTAGTCAAAGACATCTTGGAAAAGCTAAAAGACATGTCACCAAAATGATAAAATCAAAAGAAAACCAAGACTCGACACTAACATCCACTGTAGTCTTCAAGTTTAGTGTCTCTTGTCACTTGTATAAGTCTTATTTTATTGTGGTCACAATATTTTCGTTCACAAAAGGGCAGATAGCACTAAACCATAATGTTGTCTGAGTCTGTTAAAAGATTTGATTTGTTGAAGCCCATTGTTGATGCTTGTGTCTCATTTGAAACTGACTGGATCCATGAAATTGATACTTTATTGCAGAGAAGACAAAACTTTATTGCGGATCGGCGATGCAAGTGTTGCTTTATTGTGGATTGTGCACGGATAGACTAAAGAAAACTAGAAGAAACTATACTCCTCAAAGCATGTGATGCTCTCAATTCCACACCCATCACTAGACGTAGGATTTGCCTTAGCCACAGATAGGAGCTAATTTATTATGAATGGAAAGGGCTGAAAAGGAAGGGATTATTATGAATGGCTAACCAATTTGAGGTAGATCAATAACAAGCCAGGATGGGAATAGGTAAGTTTATTATGGATGGATAGGCTATGAGTGTGTGCAAAGTGAAGAATGAGATGGAATCCTGAAGGAGGGAGGAGAAATGTCTCTACACACGGTGCCAATAACCTGGTTTTCACCATGGTTCTTGCCCAGGGTGCCACCGAAGTGGTTTTCACAGTTGAACTAATTTATTTGTCTTTACTTTTTTGAATTTTTTAAAAAAATTTTGCATTTTTAAATTTTATGATTTTTTTGTATTTTTGAATTTTTTTGAGTTTTTTTACATTTTTGATAATTTTTTTGATTTTTTTGTATTTTTGAATTTTTTTTGAATTTTTTTTGTATTTTTGAATTAGGATATTCTGAACAGCTATGTGTAAAACCTACGAAGGTGCATGTTGTTGATAGGATCCTCCAAAATTTCTCCCTGTAGTGTCGAAAGCTGATATGCACCTGATCCATAGACTGTTGTGATGATGTAGGGACCAAGCCAATTTGGTTTGAACTTGTCCTTCTTCTGTCTGTCTTGCTGATTTTTAGGATTTTCCTTGAGAACTAAGTCACCCACCTCAAGTGTATGAGGCTTAACCTATGATTGTAGCTACGTCATTCCTTGACTGAATGATGTGTATCTCGAGTGACTGTCTTCCTTGATGGAGGAACTAAGGAAAAATTACTAGAGTGTGAACCACATAGGCCCATATGCGTGTCACCTAAAGAACTTTGGGCATCCCTAATAACAAAGTCTTTGGAGGAAGATCCATTAAAGGTCCATGATGTATCGCCAGAAGGGAGAGGATGTGTGGAACAAGTGGATGAGTGATGAAGGCTTATGATTGTGAAAAGAAGTGAAAGTAGGATAGCATGATGGAGACTTAGGATCAACAAGTATGTTTTTTGACTTTAAATTGTAGAACTTTTTCCCCCAGTTATTTTGATATTAAGGGAGATCAACTCTTTTTCTATTTTCTTCATAGGAGTTTTATCCTTGACTTTTATTTTTGTAGAGTCCAATAGATTTTGATTTTGATTTGGACTAAAGGACTTTTCTTTACTTTTGACTTTTAGGTTTTTCTTCTCAAAGCTTGATTTTTGATGCCCAATGAGTAAGGGCTTTTGTAATTCTTGTTGATCCAAGTCTGGAAGTGGAGTGGAAATGGAAGGAGTGGATGGAATAGTAAGGCTATGTGAGTTCTCAAGAGGGCTGGCAATACACTCAATAGATTCTTTGTTGGAACCACTCTTAGGACTATTGATATCAAGAGTTGCTTGCACCACTAGAAGAGATTCACATTCAGACCTAGTAGCCACAACACTAGGTTCTTCGTACCCAATTCCTTGGCATTAAAAATTGTTTGTAGGTTATTCTTGTCAACTGAATGTCTTAGGAGATAGTGGGAGTTGATCAACATGAAAGATATACTCACCACATCCCATGTCCTTAATCTTGAACTTTTCTTTGATCTCTGCTTGTTTTGATGTAGAAGCTTTCAAGGATTCTGGATCAAAATATGATGATGAAGGAATATCCTCTCGATTGACTGGAATTGTTATTTCTGATCTAGGTTGTAGATTATTGTAATATATGAATGGGTTTGGGTCAGGTTTGATTGTCACTTCAACTCTTTTATCTAGGAACTTGATACATCGATGATATGTAAATGGGATTGCGCTCATCTCATGAATCCATGGGCATCCTATCAATAGATTGTATGTGAGATCGAGGTCTAGGACTTGACAAACCACATACTTTGTTACTGGCCCAATTCTGAGAGGTAAAGTGATTGTGCCCTTCGATGAACACTCTTCATCATCATATGCCTTGATGGTAATTTTGTTTGTAGCATTCACAGCTTTATCTAAATATCCCAATTGTATTATTGTGTTCAAAGTACATATATTGAGACCAGCTCCTCCATCTGTCAGGACTTGTTTTATTCAATGTTTGTGTAGGAAGGATTCAATGTGTAAAGGTGCATTATATGGCTGGCTCACAGAGTCGTCGCTGGCTTTTGTGAATGTAAGAGAATCTGGAACGGAAAGGTATCCCACCATGGCATGAAACTGGTCCATGTTTAGATCAGTGGGGATGGAAGTGTCTTTCAAAGTTTTGTCAAGAATGGCTTTATGTGCGGGGGATATGCATAAAAGCTCAAGGATGGAGATAAGCATGGGTATTCTCCCTAACTATTCTACCAGATCGTACTCAGGTTTGGTTGCTGAGGGAGTGGTGTTTTTAGCTGTAGCACCTTGCAAAGTCAATTTACCTTTACGAGTTGTAACATTACATTCAGAGGTAGGTTCAAAAGAAGATCCAATTCCTTTTAGGATAACTTTAGGTCTTTGGGTAGAATTTACAGGCGTTTTGTTCTTGATGATAATGGTAGAGACATAATTGTCCATCAAAATGTGATTCATAGTTGAATCATAGTTATAGGATTCTCTAGTATAGTTGGTTTGCTTAGTTGTAGCTTTGTAGCTCATTTTATGTTCTTGATTGGATGAGTGTCCTTCAATCTCAATGTCACCTCTATCAATAAGATCTTGTATGATGTTCTTCAGCCAATGATAATTTCCTATTTTATGTCCCTTTCTCTTGTGATATTCGCAGTATTCATCATCATTCCACCAATTTGGTTTGACTTTTGGCTCATATGGAGGCAAATCTGGAATTGTGATTATCTTGTTTGCCACTAGCTTCTTGAAAGCTGACTCAAGTGATTCTCTGAATGGGGTGTACTTCCTTTGATTTTGAAGTTGTTTGAGTATTCACTTGATTTTTTGTAGAGTTTGATCCAAAAAAAATGATTTTGGGTCGTACTGTATTGGCATCAACAGTACCATCATTGACTATGTTTTTGTTTTTGTTCCAAAATCTTGGCTTGTCTTTTCCTTTAAAGTCCTCTTTGTTTTCTTTGGATATCTTAATTACTCCTTGTTCAATTAGGACCTTCTCTGTTGATAAGCCTTTTTCAATGATGTCCTTGAAGGTGGACAAACAAACTTTTCTCAAGTCATAAAAAATGTCTTTGTTAACATTCTGGGTGAACATCTCTACCATTTGTTTTTCTGTAATTTGTCAAGAGCATTTGCTGGCTAAATTCCTCCTTCTTTGTAAAAATGATGAAAAAGATTCTCGATCCTTTTACTTGGTGTTGCACAAAGTACTGACTGATATGTCTGTCTCTATGTTGTATGCGAAATATTGGAAAAAATTCTCTGCTAAGTCACCCCATGACTTAATTCTAGGTGGAAATTAGGAGAACCATTCCATAGCTTGATCACCTAAGCTCTGTGGGAATAATTTCATAAAATATGTCTCTTCTGTTGCTACCTCAATGCAAGCCGTGAAAAACTGTCTTATATGTGCCTTAGGATCCCCTTTCCATCTGTACTTATCAAACTTAGGTGTCACAAAGTGTGTAGGAAATAGAGGCATTGGAATGCTTTTGTCAAATGGATAGGGACATATGTATCTCATTGTGTAAGATGGCTTCGGTGTATTCATGTCCTCCATTTTCTTTTGTAAGTCCTTAATTTGCTGCTCCAAATTGTTCTTAGCTAGAGACCGACTTCTTGGACCATATCCCATGCCTGAGCCACCGGGTGGGGGCAGAGCATACTGCATATATAGGTGATATTAATCATACACATGTTCATATGGAGGCGGTCTAGAATGATGCTTCATATAGAGACCATTTGGTATGGATTCATGATGAGGAATGGAATATCTATTTTGTCCTTGTATACCATACTCTACAGGCGTGTCATAAGTTTCTTCTAGTGTGTTTCCCCCAAATTTGATGTGGAGTTTCCTTGTGTCCAAATTTTGAGCATGCCTTTGGATATCCAATTGCTTTTCTAGTTGGTCCTTAGCATTGGTATGTGATTGAGTATATTTTTCTGCATAAGACTTCCATAATAGTCTGCGAAGGTGAGTATCATATGCTTGACCATGTGTATGTGGGACCTCAAGTTTTTGAAACAAAGATGATGGTGATTCAAGCACCATATGTGGTCCTTTATTGCCTCCACTATTATGCCTCCTTTGATCCATTTTGAGGTGAGGTTGTTGCAAAGGTCGATGTTCCATTATTGGAGACATGTCAAAATCATGACGTATCTTGGCTCCACTTTGTGCCATCACTTGTAAGAAATATTGTCTATCTCTCCTCATTATTTCCTCAACCAATCTATTAAAATGGGGATCCATAATGAAGTCTTCCACTTTTGCTGAATGCATGGAAAAGTTGTCCATATTGTCATTGTGTGTATCATTGTTGTTTGTGTTATCCATGTTGTCAACATTTTGAATGTTTCTATAAGTGTCCATGTCAGGTAATGTGGTATGATCAGAATTGAAAAAGACATCATTGTCATACTCATAGGCACTCATGGTTGCAAACTCTTGAGCCTCTTTAGTTTCTCTCCTAGATTTTTGGGAACGGGTTTCAACCATGAACTAGGTATTGACCAAGATGTGGGAGACTAGATGAAAATGGAAAAGAGAATGAAAGACCAAGAGTTGGATGGAATGTAAATGAATCTGAAGTTTACTTGCAATGTCCAAAGTGTAAGACCAAGTATGTATGTAGTAGAGTAGGTGTGGCTTCCAAAGAGATGATAGTTTCTCTTGATGAGGTAAGTTGACCTTGACTCTAAGTAAGACCAAATGAGACCCAAAGGTGATAGACCTTGATGAGGGACCACTTAGAAAAATGTTGTTGTATGTAGTATGTTGACAAAGTAAGATGAGGACAAGCAAGTGACCTTTTGACTCAAGTTTTGACAAATGTGAATGTAATGTAAGGTGTAAAGAAATGATGGACTTTGTGAGACCCAGAAATGGGCTGAATTATAGATGAAAACCCAGAGAGATAACCTAGGAAGCTCAATAAGTCTAAAACTATCTGATCTTCTTTGTTGGACTATAAATTTTTCTAATTTTGAACACAAACATGCCTGTATACTTCACAGACGTGGCTAAATGACACAAATGTTGTTTAACACTTTACAAACGCATTTCACAGATTTTGTGAATGTAATGTTTCTTAAAAGAACACAGACACATTTTTGCCCTTCACAGACGCGACTAAATGACACAGATGTGTTTATGTCAGACATAGACGCATTTCTGGAAACTGAGTGTAATTTTTCCAATTTGGGAAGTTGTTGTTGCGACCAAATTTGAATTTTTGACTGTTTTTCGATGACAAGAGGACACAATGTTGATGAGGACTGAATGTTTGCAAGTGTTTGGACTCAAAATGACTCAAAAGAAAGTGTGTTGTTTGATGTAAAAATGTTTTGCATACACTTGAAGACACAAAAGACACAATGTTATGATGTTTGGTCTTGAATGTTTGAATGTTCAAAAGAAGACAAGGACAATTCTTATGGCTGGCTAGGACAATAGTTGTTGATCCCACATGGGGTTTCCCCTGAGGCTACGCTATTCAGAGCGAATACTTAGATGCTTGACTCCACTGGCTCCACCCTCAGCACTCACTTGTTTGGGGTAGCCAAGCATCAGTCCCCATGAAAACTCCCCATGGCAAACTTTGTATCTCTACTAAGAACTATATGTGTGTGGGCCACTCCAGAGGTCCAACCTCATGCCCCAGCAACTAGAAGGATTTTGGCTTTCTAAAACAAAAAGGTGCTAGTAAGGGCATTCACTCGTGTGGCCATACATGCGGCACTTTCAACTCTGTAAATATAGAAGGCTCCCAGCCGGTAGGGGTAACACCCTACAACCGATCAAATAAATTTGATCAAATGGGTTTATGGGGAGACATAGTGTCAGTATGAACTAATCAACACATGTTACCCATGGCTTTCACCATGGATACAATTATTTATAGTGGTTCGGAAGAGGTGGGTTTTCCTCGCTACCACTTGGGTCATTCTCTCCTCACTAGTAGTCCTAATGACCACACATGGAGATAGGCCCTCTAGAGATTAAACAAAAAGAACCTATTGCCCAAGACACAAAAGACACTCGTTCAATTTTAGTGCACCAATTGAAGTGTTTGGTAGTCTATGAAAACAAGGCACACAATAAAAATCAAAAACCCTTGCCAAGATCCTGTAACAAAGGTTTGTTAGTAGTTTGGATTGTTTCAAATCATTACCCCTTCCTGCAAGCACACAAGTTAGGTAAATTTTATATCCAAAAGACTTTGTGAAATAGGGGCCTTCGACAGGACATTTTTTTAATTTTTTTTTCAAGACAAGCTACACCAATTTTGTTAGCTAGATCACAAGATGTTAGCCCAAAATAAACTAGATCTAAAATCCAAATGATGAAATAAAGCCTCAAAACTGGATCAAAAACTGAAAATGCAAGATCTGAGACATAGATGCGATTAAACCTAACTCAGATGCGGTAGAAAATGACAAATGCATCTCAATTTAGCTTCATACTTTTTCCCTAAAGAAAATTTAGCTACATCATCCATATCAAATGGACACAAATCACTTTTATCACATGTGGCATCACATAATGAAGATTGTGACATTAGATTCCCATTTTCCTTCTTGTATGTTGCAAGGAATTGATCTAAGTAGACATTTTGCTCTTTCAAATTTTTAATCACATTTCTGAAAATTATTTTGCTTTGCAAACAACTTCATATTTTCATCCAATTCTTTGTTTCTCATTTTAATTTTCACTAATTCATTTCACAAAAAAACTTTTTCACATACCAAAGTTTCATTCGCTTGCTTCATTTCTTACCAAACTTTCACATTGATAAATGGTTTAAATTCACCTTTTATAGCTACTCTACTTGATTTCCTTCCTGAAGAAAAACATTCTCTCACTCCTTTGTGAACTGACGGTTTTATTTGCTATGATCTTCACCCCGTCAATCCTTGATGACTAGGTGAATTTTGGGGCGCATGATGCTCCAATCAGCCATGAATAACTACAATTCTATCTATATAGGCCTTTACCCTTTCAATTGTTTCCCCTATCTTTTCCAGATCGGTGGGTACCTCTATTGATTGGGGTGATTTTCTTTTAGGATGCCTCCAAAAGCTTCAATCAATAAATTTTTCTTTGCTTGGTAACTATGACTTGGTGACTCTTGTATTCTCCCAGGATGCAACCATAAACCCCTATGTCCACACTCATCAATTTTCTAGCGATCTCCAAATTATGTTATCTTGAACAAACTTAAAAACAATGATTTACCTTCACCTTTGTGGGTTCCTATGTCAATTGGATTTATATTTCACACATGGAGCAACTTAAGATGAGTCTTGTATTACACAATAAGCAACATATTTAACAACATACATTAAGCAACATATTAAGCATGGAAAATGCCAGTCAACTCTTAAAGTTTAACACTATTAAGCCTAGAAGTGTAGACTTAATGTGTGTGATTTAAACCACTCCATAGCTTCGTCATCAAGTAACATTTAACTTACCCTTGTTCTTTTTTTTTTATAGCTCAACTTTTAGTTTCTGACAATATCTTCTTTTCAAGGTTCTATGTTCTAAAATCTCTCCAAATGGAAAACAATTTCTTTGACCAACACACTTTTGTCTTCAGCTTTTTGTAATCACTTGTTCAAATAATGACTGCAATAACACCTTTAATCTTTCTTTTTTATGACTTCTAATGGGTAGACATTTTACTAATTGCAAATATTTCCTTAGATCTACTCACAATGTCATGCCCTTTACATCATATGGCTACAGTTGCAACTAGTGGCTGCTCCAATTGTTCATCTTCTATTTATCTTATAGTGGATTCACAATCTTTTGAAACTATTAGCAGCCAACACTCTTGTAAACTAGCATTTCTATCTGTTTATGGTGAAAAGTGGAAACAACAATATCGAAAGACTAAATGAATTTAACCACCAGACCCTAGCCTAACAACAACAAAGATCCACCATAACATATGAAGATTACCTAAGACAATGCAAATCAAATGAAATCACAAAGATTATACCATCACATGTCCAATAGAGTTTGGATCTCCATTCTTCCTATCTCCATTGATCTTGCTTGATATAATTGCTCTCAAATTTTATGTGTGCACAAGAGCTCAGCAAAGAATGGAAATGTGGTTGCAAGTAGGCTTGATCGCATATGAAAGTTTGAATGCTAGAAGGGTTGATTACTTGATTTGTTAGGGTTGATAATGAAGGAAGCATCTCCTTATATAGAAGACACTATAAGAAATGGAGGGATAAGATTGAAAGGTGTAAAAGATAAATGATTGGCTAGAAATAAAGGGTAGGTAAACGAAATAAGAAAATAATGAGAGGGTGGGTAGTATTGGAATTAAGAGATGAATGACATGTGTCTTGGGTAGAAAAGGATAATGAATTAATTAAATAAATAAATATTCCTTTAATTAATAGAGGAAGTGAGATTAATTAAATAAATAAAATATTTATTTAATTTAGGAAAAAGGTAATTTAAATAAATAAAAGTATTTATTTAAATGAGAAATAATGCTACAAGAGGATAAATGAATTAATTAAATAAATAAAGATTTATTCAATTATTAGAAAAATTAGGCTTAAAATAATTAAATAAATAAAGATATTTATTTAATTAGACAGGACAATTTTAGGTGTCTACAGTATCTATAGGAGGTTCAAGGGATACGTCGATAGGATATTAAGATAAAATTTATATATATTTTAACATTGCATTATTAGTTGTATAATAATTAAAATCTATACATATGTTTTGACATATTGTTGGAGGATGATTCTTTATGTGAAACACCCCTTTAGAGTTATTAAAAATTATTATAATAATGTGATAAAAAAAATTTAAAAAATAATTATAATAACAAATTAAAGTTGTTTATTAAATTCTATATTAAATTAGTAATATTTTTAAATATATCAATCTTAATTTTGATATATAATTTAAATATTATAAAATGTTAATTATATATTTTTTAAGTTATATAATATTCATATGTAATGAAATTGTTATTTTTAAATTGTTTTTATTTAATTTTAATAAAATATTTATATACAAATAATCATAAATGATACAATCAAGGGCAGGCTATTGCATAGAATTACATTGCTACTCTTGGAATGGAAATCCATCAAAGTATATGGGATAAGGGGGTCTATCAAATGCAATTGTCGTGCTAGATGCGTATGCAAAATGTGGAAGCATAGATAGGACACTTGAACTGCTTAACTGAATGCCTCAAACTCGTGAGCTAAGTGATTGTAGGATATGCACAAAATAGATTTGTCGAGAAGACCTAAGACACTTGAGAAAATAAAATTGGCATGCAGATCCAGCAACCTTTTTCAGCTTCTTCGCAAGCGGAATGGGGGTCTTGGAGTAGGGTATGTACATCCATTGGGCCATTGAATTCGTGAATTGCAATTGACAAGTTTAAAACCGATTCAATTCCCATATGAAGCAGTGAAATCGAAAGGAAAGAAATAGGAGAGGATGCAGAGGTTGAAAGGAGACAAAGAGGCATCTATTAGTTATTGAAGGCAGACTATCGAATGACAACAAGAAGCCAGATTGAGACAGATGAGAGTTTTCAAAGGCATCGAACATTGAGAAATTGTCTTGTCTTCAAATACAGATTATAAAAATGGAATTTTAAGTCAGTAAAATACAGAGAAATGAATCGTAGTACAAATGTCCCAAACGAGGGCATTGTGGGCTATGAAATGCAGAAAAGATATAATCAATGGTGGTATCAGTTTAGAGAATTAAAGTTTGAAAAGTCTGTTAGAATATAGAAGGAATGTGTGTGAATTGCCCTACGTAAGAGAGAAGTGATGTGTGAGAAGAAGAAACAGAAGAGTGTGTTTTGATTGCAGCGCATCTAGAGGAAGAAAAACACAAAGGCTAAAGGAAGAATAGAAAACCAATGAGGGAAAGTCCATTGGGAGGCCAATACTGTGAATAACATATTGCAGATTTAATAAATTTTAACCATATTTCTTTGATCTAAGTGTTAATTAATAGTGTATCTGTTTTGTAAATTTTAACATTTAAAAAGCGTTGTGAAACCTCTTCAAAACTTACCGCCAAACGTCTAATCTCGTAATGATTCAGCATCGAACAATTTCAAGAGGTGCAAATCAAATCCGATCTGGAGAAATCTTCGCTAGTGTCGAGTATATATAACACATTAATGACTTCACCTGCAATGTTATTTCAAGCGGAAAATATGACTTCCAGAGTTGCATCATTCCTCACCTCACGCCTTAAAAGAAATTTCTAACTCGCAACTAGAATTTCTGTTAAAGACTGTAAAACTCGTTTCTCGAGCTCAAGAATCTAGCAGCTCTAATGCCCAGATATTTTCCTATCTATGTTTTGTTTATTGTGTGAGAGGATATTGTTTTTGGTTTGTCTCATTTTTTGAAATTTAGGTTTTGCTAGGGTTCCATAGTATTTTTAGATCTTATATTACAACTAATTAAATTAATGTATTATATGTATCCACATGTTATGTTTTCAAAAATCATATATATGACACTTCAAATTATTAATAAGCCCTAAAAAAATATAATAGATAATATATATTGATATATATTATTTTACAACGTTTATTATAAATATATGAATTTATTTAGAATATTTTAAAATGGTAGGATTAAGATATAATTGTTTCTAATTTTATATTATTTTAATATGAATTTTTAGTATGTTTTTTCTTATATAAATTTAGAAACTTTGTCAATTTATTTTTTAATATTTATTATAAGATTGTCTTAAATATCAATATAGAAACTTCTAACAATTGAAATGATAAGATATAATCATTTCTAATTTTTTAAAATCTTGTAATTAAAAATCTAAAATAGTTACTATTTTTATAATAAACAAGATATTTGGGTGTGAATTTAGAAACTTACAAGTAAATTTAAGATTATTTTAGTGCATTACTAATTTATCATTGTTTTTTAAATTATTACTTTTTTTTGTATGAAATTATTTCTTTTCACAGCAATTGAAAAATTTGACACTTCACATTTTTTTTAAAACATAAAACGAAAGGCATTAGAATGACTAAACCGTCATAAAATATTCATATGACAGGTAGGGGTGACCGTCAAATTCCAGGCATGTGTAGAAGTGTGGATCTTTTATGACATTTGGTAGATGTTAAACAGCAACCGGGAGCAGTTTCAGAAAGATGGAAAGAGGTTTCACGATGTGAAACAAGTTTGTCGGGAAGATATGGATAGGCAAGTCCATTTAAAACAAAGCCTATTGGCTAGTTTTAAATTCTCTTAGTAGATTTGGCAACCTTAAACCCAAGATTTGATTTGAGCAATGCTTTCAAAAACAAACACTCCCATGACCTTTTTCTATCTTGCAAATTCTTGAACTTGCAATAATTCTTGTACTCACAATTCCACGATCTTTTTCTACCCTACAAATTCTCAAACTCTTCCCTGTATCCTTTCTACTCTTCTTTGATAGAAATTGTGGATTTTAAACAAGCTTCAATACAAATTCTCAAACTCTTCCTTGTCTTTACCATTGAAGTTTCAAAATCAACATACAAAAGATAATCAAAATGCTTAGCAGAGCTATTATTGCAACCGTTTATTAGATTTAATGGTTGTTTTCTTTGGGAATGACTCTTAATCTTTTTGAAATTGATTTATCGCATTTTAAAGACAACTAAGTGCCTTTACACGAATTTCAAATCCTTTCTCCCAGAGTAAAAAATATGCTTGCCTTAATAGGCCCATCTAATCAAGTTATTAAGAGTTTGCTTGCAAACATAACAAAATGACTAATTGTTATCAAACACATGTTGTCTTTAGCAAGGATGTCCAAACCATAGGCTTATGTAGCTCGTACTGGTGAGTGTTCCACCATCATGACACGGTGTATTATTTAAAGCTATGAAATGTTAGAAACTCTTAATACAAATTGAAGCATTGATCTTGTGTATGCTATCATGTGCATGAAGAAGTAATGGGAGTGTTTGGTAGTGAATAAGGATTTGGTTGGTAGGGTTTAGATATTCAGCCATTGATACACATGTTTGGAGCTGAATTTTTTTTTTTAAAATCATTTAATTATAAAGTATATATGTATATAAAAAACCTAAATTATATTGAATTTATTAAAAAAAAGTTGAAACTAAAAAATTTGAATAAAAACAATAAAAATTCACATAGGTTTCAAGAAATTTGACAAACTGATAAATAAAAGTGAAGGATATCAATTATAGTTAGGGATCTCTCTTCTCACCATTGCAATTACAGATTAGGGAAAAGCGACCACTTTCGACTATATGTGTGTGAGTGTGTGTGTGTGTATATATATGTATGTACATATAAAAGTACATATTTCTATGGTAAGAACTAAAACAAAATGGATATCTATTAATAACCAAACCATTGAAAAATAAGTAAATAAAACAAATCAAATCTCGAGAGAGAGAGAGAAGAGAGAGATTTGATTTGTTTTATTTACTTATTTTTCAATTGTTTGGTTATTAATAGATATCCACTTTGTTTTAGTTCTTACCGTAGAAATATGTACTTTTATATAGCACAAGTAAAATGTTAAATGGTATTTCAATTTTTTGGGGTGAATGAAAAATATATATTTTATTTTATCACCACTTTTTTGACCTCCATGATTCTACAGTCACCCAAAAGAAGCAACATCCTCAAGAACAATGAAACTCGTATACAACTCAACACTCCCAAAAGGAGAGACAACAACCCAAGAAGAATTCCCTGCATAGCTATTCAATGAAGTATTCAAAATCATAAGGGAAATAGGAGGAGTTGCATCATCCTCTTTAATATTAGATAGACACCCTTTCACTTCTAGAGTAGAAGATAAGGGCATTAGAAGATCCACAAAATTGTGATTCATTTTAGCGATTTTTCACTCATGTAAGGTGAGAAACCCTTTTCTCAGACCCAAACACTTACCACCATTACAAACCACCACATCAAAAATCTTAGCACTCTTATTTGTCTTCAAACAAGCTTCCATTAAAACATCTTAAAGAAGCTCATCCTCATCATCTAGAACATCCATAGAAACTTCTTCCCCATCACAAAGGGAGAAAACAAATAATACGAACGAGAAGTAAGATCTACTTTCTCCTTCAAAGTAAAATCATTCTCCTCTTTCAAGACATATCAGTCCCCCATTAATAAAATTTAGTTTAGCTTGAAGACAGGCATACCAAAGAATATCTAGCATAGTTTATCATCCTAATCAGTCCAAGAGCATGAACAAGGGTGATGTAGGAGAATACCTGGTCAATGAGAAATCTTGCATCAACCAAAAATACTTGTTTTCAGTTTTGTTCCCATTCTGTTCTATGTAGAAACTTCTATCTTCCTTTCAACATTCTCCGATAGTTGTTCATTTTCTGTTGCAGATCAGATTTTTTGATTCAAGACTTGTTCTTGTTCCTTGTTTTATATTTTTAGTTCATTTGGAACCTTTTTCATGAAGTTGTCGCTTCTGGATTGTCTATTTCTTGGTACCAGAACAATTTGAGAGTAGCTTCTAGTTGAAGATTTTCTCTCTTGCAAAGAGTTTTATTGGCTTGCGAATCTAATTGACACCATACATGATGTTCCTAGGCTCTTGGCTAATCTTCTTTTATGGCTCACACTTCATATTTGTCCTTGGTGGAAGAGATATTCATACTTTGGGTCTGACCTATTTTGCACATTTCATTTTCTTGTCTTGAAGAATGTAATCTTTTGTGGTTGACTTAGATGTGTTCTTGATGCTATATATTATTGCATTTGATTATTTGGGGATAGCGAATATATATGAGGATTTTGATTCTTTATCTGTAATTAGAACACCTCTTGGAGGTTCGGATGGATTGCAATCTGGGATGTATTCCATAACTAGACATGTAAGCCTGCATGTTATTGGCTAATTTATGATGAATCCATGATATTGGAGATGTCTAATCTTGCATTTTCTCTATCCTGTGTTGGTGCTTTTGTGGCATTACTCTTGCTGCATGATCTCGATTGCTCTCCATAAGAACCCTCCAGGCCATGGCTGCATCAAATAGTATCAGAGTTGGTTGCGAACCTTGAGGCATTCCTTTGGGTGAAAAATTTGCCGATTTAAGGCAGACTACAACCGTGTTCAATAAGCAATTGGAACTTTGTAGTTAGAATGTTGAGCTAAGGCATTTGCACCAGATCAAACAAGAAGATGTCATTGTGAAGGATGAACCCTCGAAGGGTAGAAAAGATGATGGAGGATTTGAGAAATGAGATGAGGAAAGAGATCCAAAATGCACTGGCTAGTTTGCAAAAGAATCCAGAATCAGAGGATGAGTACGAAGAGGCAAGGGAAGAGCTAGATGTCAAAAAGGTTAAACGATTGACAGATGAGGGGGAAGTAATATTCCTTAGAGCGGTGGCATAAGTGAGTAAAATTCATAAAGTTGAGGTTCACTAGTACATTTGGGTGCATTTTCTGATGAACTATGGGATTTCTTTTGCTTTGTCGGATTTTACAACGCAATTTGTGTCAAATTTCCTATTTTTTGAAACCTTGCCCGCATTTGTCAGAATTCCGACGATAATGGTGTTCGTCGGAATTCCTCGTCGAATTTGGAGCAATTTTTTTATGAGCATTTTCGACGACCTATGACATTTATTTTGCTTTGTTAGATTAATTTTTTTTTTTCAAAAATTACCCCGTGTTAGTCGGAATTCTGACCTGTTAAACTTTCATGAATTTTACTTGTTGATCGACATATGTTGGTCTGATAATTTTCATAGCCTATTGATTTCTTCTTACTCATCGAGATAACATAAGCTGATGACCTCTCTTCCTGTTGATCGGTGTGAGTTATCTTGCTAGTCGTATTTTTCTTGATGTATTTTCCCTCGTCGTAGCTCCTCCTGATGCATTATGTCTCCTCAACATAATCTTTGACCCTTTATCACCATAACCTTTGCTGATGCGTTTTACTTTTTCCAATGTCCATCGGGACAAGTATTACCAATAGCATCATCGGCTATCGGCAATACAATATTTCTCCATTGCCGCTAGTGTGCGTTCTGTTGATAGACTTCATCGGTGTATTCTATCCCGATCACATGCTTCTAGTTGTGTATTCCTATCGGGTTAACTTTTGCTGATAGTGTAGATTTCATATTTCGCGTCAGAATTCTGATGAACATGTTTACCTGTTGATCGACATATGTTGGTCCGATGATTTTCACAACCTCTTGATTTCTTCTTACTCATCGGAATAACATAAGCCAATGACCTCTCTTCTGGGTGATCAGTGTGATTTATCCCACTAGTCTCATCGGGCATTGCGATAGCTTAAAATGTATTCAAGAAATGAGCATAACTTACCCGATGTCTTTTCACTTGTTATAGCTCCTCCCGATATGTTATGTCTCCTCAGCATAAGCTTTGACCCTTTATCATTGTAACCTTTGCCAATGCATTTTACTTTTTCCAGTGTCCATCAGGATAACTCTTAGCGATAGCATCATTGGCTATTGACAATACAAGATTTCTCCATTGCTGCTAGTGTGCATTCTGTCGATAGACTTCATCGGTGTATTCTATCCTGATCGCATGCTTCTCCTTGTGTGTTACTATTGGGTTGACTTTTGCCGATAGTGAAGATCTCGTATTTCACGTTGGAATTTCAATGAACAAGTGGTATTTTAAAAGAAAAATTAATTACGCACCATCATTATATGTGGGCTTAGGGTGTCAAAATTGTGAGGAAGTGGGCATAATTGTTGTAGATAGATTCTCGGCAGCATCTGTACAAGAGGTTGGTCCTTTCATTCTTGTCATCAAGATTTTTTTAGAAGTTCCTTTTCTTTCCTTGCATTCTCTTGTTCACTATTTTTTAATGGTATCCGCTTTGGAAAAATGTCGAGGAATCGATTATATTAGATAGTTTAACAATAACATAACAACTTCAAAATTGAGGTCATTGATGGGGCCGTAACAAGAGTATGAAGGTTTCAAATAAAATCTTAGAATACAGGTGTCCTTATTTCTCTACTCTCACTTGTTTTCTTTTGTTAAGAACGGTTCTCTTAGTTTGAGGATTTGTATATGTTTGCTTTGTTGTTATTGGTATTAATTCTTTTAGCACTTTGTTTTGTAACCCTAGTTGGGGTCTTAACTAGAGCACAAGGTTTTCTTGTTTTTAACTATCTCATCAAAGAGTGCTTTCATATGTTGATTTTGTTTATTTATTTTCTTCTACCTTTAAACCCTAGTATTCCTTGTCTTTTATTAAGGGTTTGTATATTTTTCATCCTAGGGTTTGTAACTGTCACCCTAGTTTGAGCTTCATCTTTGTGTTAAGAATTTTTTCTAAACCTAGTTCAAGTTATGGAAGCTAGTATTCAGTTATTCTCTACTTTGAGTATGGGTATCTCACAACATTATTCTTAACCCAAATTCATGATGTGATTTTCTATATGAAATGATCTAAATATCGGTAATGTTATTGATCTGAATATTGATGATACCTTGATGAATTGATCTGAATATGTAATAAATTATTGTTACTTAATCTTACTAGTATCAGTTGCAGTATCCTGATGGATACTACAGAAAATAGAAAGCATAAATAGGAAGATTGAAAGATGAATAAAATGAGTTTTTTTTTTTTTTTTAAATTCTGAAGTATAGAACATTAGTTGGAAACATATAATATATAGTGGTCTATTCTTCTTCACTCATCATGGAACATATGTGATAATTAGTTTGTATGGGGAACACTTCCTATTACATTATGAAGTAAACATTTATTAAATCTTAATACTTTATTAATTTCTGCCTTCTTTTCATAAATGTTTACTATACGTGATACTTTGTTCAATGTCTTGACGATGAAACCTAAGAAAAATATAGAATAGAAGTATCTAACCTATTGAATAGACAATATTCAGCTAGAATGATGTGGGCGCTCCTAGCATGGAGATTTTTTGGCCTCAATTCTTTTGGTATTTATCAATCATATGTTTGTGCTCAACTGTACAATGTGTCTCTTCAATTGAGTGGTTGGTGCTTACATAATTATTCTGTATTCCTGATTAGTTTTATGCATTGGCTGGAAAGACAACTTGGCTTATATACATTGCTTCTCTAAAGACATACACTTGTTTTAGTTTTTCTGATCAGTCATTGTTCAACTGCAATTCAATAATACAATAATATGACCAGGTCTAATCAACATATGACATTCTCAGTTCTTTTGGTGTGGTTATCTTCCTGTTATTTGTTCAATATTTGGAAAACAATTTACATTTTGTTAAAGAATGTATTGTAGTTTTATACTATGATTGAAGGTATTTGAGTTATGCAAATTGGTCATATTATATCACAATGACCTCATTTAGGAAGAGCTATTGATGACCGCGAGCATCTTCATATTCCTTGGACTATCGATGTACAATTTACTCTCATTGAGATGTCAGTGGATATATTGTATCGAACATTGAATTTATATCAAATTTATCAACCAGATAGAGCCACCAATTTGAATTAAGGAAATTCACAAGGTTATTTGTGAATTCATCTCCATGCACATAGAAAACTAATCCTAGAAACATCGATTTATGTTTGATAGTCAATAACTTTAGTAAGGGTGATTTTGATTTTAGAATTAGCAATCTATGGGACAACCTGAGTTCAAATTGTATATAGTCACTCACCTCGAAGCCATCAAGTTGTATGAGAAAATGACCACATATCAATGCAATCAAGATGAAATGCATGACGATTGGTAGATGATGTGTGGTGGAAAGGGCTGAAGGCCACGCTCCCATCGAAGATCCATGGGCTTGAAAATGGAAAATATTAAGAACATTGGTGGATTGTGTGGAAGACTAGCCAATAAAGAGATAAGTTCTTTTATATTTGAATCATGCTCATGAATTTTCGTGTTATTATTAATTCATTCTATTGGGATGTTGAATCATGTTTGATTCTAACATTGATGTTTCTCTTGGAGATAGTCTTGAACTATTATGGTTCGAGCTTCAGAGGGAGCTTGGGAATAAACATGAGAGCCTATACAATCTTTCAGCTCATTCCTTCACTTGAGAAGATGGTTAAAGGTGTGTCATGTTCATAATGATTGTGCTATGGGTCCTTTTGATAGAAAGTGAAAGTAAGGGAAAATGAAATTAGCATTTCTCATTCTGATTTATGAAAAGTTATGATGGTTGCTTTCCTTAGTGGATTCTTATATTATGTAATCATCATAATATTTGGTTGTCACAGTTTATATTAAGGATTAAGAGGGAGTTCTATGCTCCCTACAATCCTCATTAAAATGTTTTGATGAAATAATTGACAATATTTTATAAGCTCAGGGTTTTGTAAGCATGATGCTGATCCTAATGGTTTAATGTTGAAACGATAAGTTAGTTTCAGAATTTAACAAAAAACTAGGCCTAATACATTACTCTCTAGAGTTAGAATTAAGCCAAGGATCCAATCAATTGATATCTTGAATAATGGATTGTAGTGCTTCTCTAGCTAACTTTGATTTTTGCAAATCCAACTGAGTTATGGTAATTGATGAGATTCTTGATGTATCTAGTTAAACTCTAGATGGTTGTTATGCATCGACTATGACTTCATGAAGTAGCAATTTGTCATTGTATTGACTGGGCCCTATTTGGACGATTTATGTTAAATACATATGTAAAGTGGTGTGACTTGCATGTATAACATGTAAACATTATGTAAAATATGGCTTGACACCAAAATTATTTAACTTGTAAATAGGTCACGAACTATACTTGTAACTTGTAAAATGAAATTATTTATTTATATTTTGGCGGGAATTTTCAGGGTATTTGCACAAATATGGTGGTGAGAAAAGTGGACACCACCGAAAAAAAAACATGAAAAAACAAGCAGTGCGTACACGGTTGTAAAGTTTGAAATCACCTCGTACGCTCTTAGGTCCATTGTTCCCAATCCTAAAAAAGGTAGCACGTCCATGCTTCTTTTCGAAAAGTGAGTGCGTACACGCTCATAAGCCCTAAAGAGCCGCGTACGCGGGTACCAGTCAAAAAAGTAAAAAAAAAGAAATTGGGTCTTATTTTCTTGTGACCACAGTGTTTTTCCCCCCATTTCCTCCACAAAATGGCGAATGGGGTGCATCATTTCTCCTCTAGATGCTATGGATCAAGGTTATTTTTTCTTAATTTTTGTCATTCTTTCCCATTTATTCAATTTGCTTTACGTTTTGAATTTAATTTCATTAATTCTGATTAGGTTTTTTTATTTTTTGTTTCAAAAACCAGATTCTGATAATCCACAACAAGAACAATAAAGTGCACCTCCTAAAAACCCACAAGATTCACCCGCAGTTCCTCCTTTTGACCGTACACTTGAAACACGGGAGCAATTGATTAATCAGTTAGGGCAAAACAGGTCTAAAATAAATAGTCCGATTAATAAATTGATAACATCTGAACTTGAGCATCATAAATGCCTTGCCACTAGCTTAGAAACATTATCTAGTGGTTCCACAACTGTTTCCATATAAATTACAAAATGGGGAAACTTTAGGAATAGGTGTCATCAATACTATACTGATGGGTTATCATACGAGGGAGTGAAAAACAAAAATATTAGTAAACAACAAATATGTGCCCTTTTTGGTGATCCTAAAACTGGTGAGTCGTTACCTCTTAATGCAAAGAGGTTTCCCATACATGGTATACCAATGTGCAGATGAATAATCTTTTTTGGTAAAGGTGGTGGATGGTCTTTGATGATCCACCTTGTAATAATTATGAGGTGCCATTGAATTTTTTGAGAAAAGTATACTATGAGTTTGTCCTCAATGTGCGGCCAAACTATTTTGACATGAGAGAGTTCCATGGTAGAGTTGGTGTCTCTGCCCAAGATAGAACTGTAGCTCGTAGGCGAATAGCCTCGGAGAGTTGTTGCACCCTAGCACCCAAACCCAAGGTGTATCAGGCTATACCAGTAGAGTGGAAAAGGTCGATGGAGCTACAGACTCTTCATGTGGCCACAACATTGACTCGTTCCATCATCCAGCATGGGACGTCATTAGCACACCCTATTGTACTAGATGATGAGCCGTTAGTTTCTCTAGGTGGCAATAGTGAGCCCTTTCAGCATATGTGTGTCAGTTACTCGAAGATATGCTCAGGGATGGATGACGCGGCCACTGCAGATGGATCCACACCTCATTTATGCACGATTTACGGGAGTAGATGTTAGGCCGGCACGACAAAGGATTTAGCGCTGACAAAAGAGTTTATGGACATGGTGTTTGCCCATCAGTGACAGACACGGGTGTGTTGATTTGAATTTATAGCATTTTATTTATCAATCACTTTAAATTTATAATTACATAAATGAATTTTCATTTATACATCGATTTAAATTGAGACAAATAATATGCATTTTAGGATGCAACAATGGTATCCTACACTCCTCCCGTAGTTACTACAACTACAACTTTGATGCCTGAGGTGTAAATTTTGTAACATGTTAAAATAGAATAGTACAGTTTGAATTCAAAAAAAATACAAGATATACTAATTATCTGTAATGCTTGGTCCAATTTGTTGTTTGTAGGTATTGACAAGGGACCAAATGTCCCATATTGATGACATCACGCTCTCAGCGATCGATTTTGACTTACAAGGATATACAGTATCATATTTTGTACAACCTTTTTTTATGTATTGTTTTGATGGAATATGCAAGTAATTTCATTTTGAATTTTTTAAATTATGTTTATTATATTATGTTTACTAATATCTCATGTTAATTTTATTTTTTTAGGGTACCCCCTCCGCGTCTAGGCCTCATCCTAAGAAAAAGAATTCCTCGAAGACGCCAAAATGTGGCAAGAAGGTAATTGAACATATTTTTAGTTGTACAATAGTTTGAGAATGTTGAAATCAAGTCTTAGTTGGGGTTTGTAGATTGATTAGTATGTTTTTCCTACTTTCCATGTACAACGGCCATTGAGCCATGTGGATTTGTTGAATGCACCCAATTCGCCCGTGGATGAAGAGAGGGAAAAGCTATGTATCTCTACTTTATTTTCTTGATTTCATGATTATATGCATGTGTACATGTGAACTTGTGAGAAATTATGGTCTTATAATTTTTTCATACACGAAATATCCATAGCTACTTTATCAATGGCGAGCCCTTCTCCATGCACTGGAGAAGCATCTTAGGATCCGATACACTTTTGTTTGATATATTACATTAATTGTTTGTAACCTACAATACCTATCATTATATTAATCATATTTAATCTTTGATCATGCACTAGAGAAGCATCTTAGGATCCGATACACTTTTGTTTGATATATTACATTAATTGTTTGTAACCTACAATACCTATCATTATATTAATCATATTTAATCTTTGATCATTTTTTATATAGGTAATAGCGACAGTTTCTTCATCGATGGTGAGCCATCCTCAGTCCACTGGGAAAGTATCTCAGGCACTGGTACATCATTGTTCTCTATATTAAAGTTTTTAAGTGTTTTTGATGTATTTATGTTAGTACATTGTATTAATTGTACATTTAATCTACAATAGACACCTTCATGGTTCAGCCATAACATGTGTGATGCTAAAAATGTGGTAAATAGAAAGGCATACACATATAATGAGACAATAAAACATAATGAAAAGCTTAATTGAAAACTAAATTTAAGATGCAAACCATAAGCCTTCTTTTAAATATCCCATTTTCCTCTATTCTTGAGGACCTTGAAGGTGTTGGATTGATTGGCTCTTAGCGGAGCAATGACCTCCAAAGTGGCAACTCAAGAGTTGAGTAGCTACTTGATCATCATTGATTATACAATTGATATGAAATGCATGATCTAAGAAACTAGATTAACATTCTATGATTAATCTGAAAGTCTAATTACTAGATATTTGAAATGTAAATTGCCTATAGTAATGATGCTAAAACTATGAATGCAAGGGATCCTTATTGCTCCAAAATGGGCGATATTTATAGGAATTCCAAGGCCAAAGATGAGGTGGCTAGAATCAACGGTCCAGATCTGATTTGAAGATATCAAGGGCCAAGATTGAGGAAGTTGGAGAAGAGGTTGGAGGAAGGGACACTTGTCATCTCTATGGTGACAAGTATCAAGGAGCCTTTATCATGAGAGGGCAAGTGTCCAAGGGAGGAGACATGTGGAAAAAGTGCCATGTGTCTCAAGGGGAGAATATCCACACCATAGGGGGTTAGGATAAAGAGGTTACAATGGTCAAGATACGATAGGGTTAGGCAGAATGGGTTAGGTTAGGGGATGGTTAGGTTAGTAGCCATGTGATATTTGAATTTAGAAATTCAAATAATTTGGAAAATGATAATTAATGTCAACAAACTTGAGTTGGTTAATTAATTAGGGATTAGAAAAATTGATTATCTGAGGGGGAATTAACTAATTTAGAATTAATTAATCAAAGGGGGATATGAAATGAACTATATAAATAAATCATATAGATTTATTTACTAGTAGATGAATAGAGAAATTAATCAAATTGCTTTTGAATTCAATTAATTGGGAAGAGGGATTAATCATACAACTGCATATTTAATTAACTATCTTCAAACCATTTTTCGGTGTATACATTTTGCCTCTCTTTGAAGTGATATATGACGATGTGTTGTTTCAAAGAAAACTCGATTGATGATGTTGCTGATATTTATTTTGATAGGATGCAGATTTGATCCTGATTGGATGCAAATTTGGTTTCGATATGATACTGATTTAGTTGCGAGATGATAAATCTCGATATGACACGAATTTGATGCAGTTTCGAATTTTGAGATGGTAAATCTCGATATGATGCCCCAGACACTAACTAATAGATATTGATGTGAGGATGACCCCTCGAGACATGAATTGGATAACTTTTGCAATGTTTTTGAATTTTTTGCGATTTTTTGATTTTTTTGAAATTTTTACGATTTTTAGATTTTTAATGATTTTTTTATTTTTAGAGATTTTTCAGAGTCGATCCGATTCATTTCTCGATAAGAAATTTGAAAATGCTGCCCTACCAAGTTGATTAGATGATTAAAAAATTAGTGGAATAAAATCCCAATTAAATGCCCATTGTGAGTTTAAAAAGGTGAATTCCTTTTACCACTCTTCATTTGTGCACTTCAGTTGTTTGGAAAATTTGCTTTGGAGGAAGGAATGGCAATCCCATACCACCATCATAGGTTCTAGCAAGTTCGACGACACAAGTGTCCTCCGGCCTACGCTCCATCGATACGTACTTCAAGAAAACCCATCTTTGTCAAAATTTTAGTTTATTTTTGAAAAATTTAGCTATTTATAGAAAATATCTTTTTTTAGCATTTTTGCCATGTGGGTTTGTAAAAGAATTACATTTTTTATTAGGGTTTTTCAAATTACAAAATGGGTTTCTTGGATTTTTCTTATTTTTGAAAATGCGCACCCCAAAAAATTATATTTATTTATCATGCTGAGCTTTTTGAAAAAAAGGAACATTCAATTTTATTTTTTAAAAATGCCTTTCCGGGAGTGGTGACGCCACCACAAGGGTGGCAGATGCCACCGATGCCACGAGTGCCATGGGCGGCGCCATCGCGGGTGCCATGGGAATCGAGGGCGGTGTTCCTGGTGCCACCACGGGTGCCATGGGTGGTGCCACTGGTGCCACCGCAGTTGCCATGGGTGCCGCGAGAGGCCCGATGAAAATATTTTTTTATTTTTTGGGTTTTTTTCAATTTTTTTGATTTATGGATTTTTCTCGATTTGGTGTTTGTTTTTTGTTTTTTTGGCGTTTTTTTTTTTGGGGGGGGGGGGGGGTGTTTTTTTCGATTTTTTCGATTTATTGATTTTTCTCGTTTTCTTTTATTAGTCGGTTTTTTGCATTTTTCTCGATTAGTTGGTTGATTTTTGGATTTGTTGGATTTGTTTGATTTTGGAGAAAATGGTTTTATTTTCTCAATTTTGGAGACAATGATTTTTATTTTTCGATTTTGGACATTTATTGAATTTTTCGATTATTGATGGATTTATTTGATAGAGAGGTTGGATTGTTGTCGATTTGATTTGATTTTTGATTTCGATATTGTCATATTTGATTATCTATCTAATTGATAAAATTAGACACTCTTGATTGACGAAATTTCATGATCAGTTCTGATTATCTCGGTGCACACGGGAGATGATATAGGATTGATAATGACCTCATGATAGATGAGCGTCATTGATATGGGCCCAGCGAGATTTGATAAAAATATCAATTGAGAAAGATAGACTAATAAATAGATTTATTTGATAGATAGATAAATCAAGAGACTGATATGATGAGATGCTTTGATTGTAGGAGCACTTTAATGTCCTTCAGTCTCTGGAGCGCTTCCCGAAGACATGGATGTTGATACCCCACCTTATCCAGGCAAAGCGAGACCACATTGACAGGTGTGGTTTATCTTGCCTTCTCAACATGCCCCGACCCTTGATAAACCGAGGATTATTGATAGCCTTAATAGAGCATTGGCATACTGAGCACAACACTTTTCACTTACTGACGAGCGAGATGACAGTGACACCCAAGGATGTATACCAGATACTGCACATCCCTATGATCAATGAGCTAGTGTACTATGATCTTAGCGAGCAGGGTGGGATAGATCTACTTTGCCAAGTGTTTGAGGATGATGAGATAGGCGGATATGACACTACGTGGCAAGAGATGCTAGAGCTAGGTTATGCCACATTACCCACTATTCTTGTTGGATTTATTCGAGGTTTTGTTTATCCTGATCATAGGTCAAAGGGATTATCTATTTGATGGGGCCGTCTCCTTGAGCAGATGGTGACACAGAGGACCCAATTTACATGGGGGTCATGCATACTGGCGCACTTGTATCATGACCTGCACCGAGTTGTGCACTAGATATTGGCTACATTATCAGTAGGGGTGACCATTCTCCAGATATGGGCCTTGGAGGACTTGCCTATCACATGACCATTGGCTAAAATAGATAGACTTGTAGGTAGGCCTTATGCTGACGGGTATCCAAGCATCATTGTCCAACGAAAGCTGGGAAAATTTGAGTATTGGCGATGTACATTGGATGATTAGGATACTTTGATATGAGATCGTATAGAGATTGTGAGATCTGCTCGAGGATGCATTGGGGATGCCATATGTATTTGTGACATGATACTTGATTGGATCGACACCCTATGTTATCGAGCAATTCCTTTGTATGAGGGTGCTGAGACAGTATGGTAGGATACAGAGGATACCACAGGGTATAGCTCACTATGCTCTCAGGAGACTAGATGTGGCTACTTGGGGGCCCTCCATTTCATATGACTAGGCATGTGTAGAGTATCAATCATTGCAGCCACTGGATTGAGATTATCTTTCAGGCATGATAGATAGCGGGATGACAAATGAGTACTTTGTATATTATACTGTACACAGGTTTCTGAGGCTAACATGTCCGGATGAGCTAGAGCTAGTTCTAGATGAGGATGATGAGAGGCTATGACACAAAGATCTTAGACAACTGAGGGATGGTGGGGAGAGAGGAGGTGGGGGCGTACATGATAGCGGAGATGGATGGGATGATAGAGATGGATATGGAGGAGATGCAGGAGATCACGGTGGTGGAGATGATAATGGAGGAGATGATGATGGGGGAGATGGTCAAGCACTGATAGGCACACCGGGAGCCAGTATTTCTAGATCAGCTAGAGATGTATATATGGATTGGATGACCTAGGTAGTCAGACGAAGGAGATCAAGTCCAGTGGATCAGGGGCATCAGGTCCTAGAGCAGGAGGTTCCCTAGGTTGAGCAGGTACCTACGACAGTATCATAGGTTGAGAAGCCACAGGCAGAGGCACTTCAATGGTTCCTAATTAGGATGTCATCTCATAAACGACAGGCTCAAATTACAAACTTACAGGGTCAGGTTTAGCAGCTAGAGAGTCGACTAGTAGAGAGGGACTCTCAGATGGCCCAACTAGAGGTCTGAATGACTTCTCTTATGGTTGAGAGAGATGCAGCTAGGGATAGATGCTGGCAGGCCAAGGCGCAGGTACAGACGTCAGGAGAGTCTAGTTCAGGGAAAGTTGCCTTGAAGATTATGCGCTAGGTGGTCCAAGAGGTTGAGTATTACAGGACCTTATACTATACTGTTCTTCCTGTTGATCGGAGGGCTCAAAGATTTTCACAACTGAGTAGGAGATCGGGACAGAGCCAATCTGAGAGTCAAGGAGTGACAAGTCCACTTTAGAGATATCCCCCAAGTGGGGACCCTGGTACAGGGTTAGCAACTGGTGTTACTAGACTTGCTGCATTTGGACAAAGTTCTGCTCACTTCCTAGTGGTCACACTAATATGGGAAATTGATCCATTCATGTACACACCCTTTTGTGATGAGATATTGATAATTCCCATGATGCATATTTGTGATGTATCTCATATATTTTATGATTTCATTGGACCTTGGATATTGATCTTTTTGATGATCCTATTCGCTCTACATGACCTATGAGATGATGGATGCATTTTATTTGATATATGATTATGTTGTGCAGTTACTTTCATGATGTATGCTTTATTCTCTATATGTTTATGGATTCTAGATGATGGATGCATAATTTTTATATGATGATTCAGTATTTAAATGATGTTATGCAAATGTGAATATATATGGTGATGCTTATAAGCACTATGTGATGTAGGTGCAATGCAACGCTTTCTACGTTTATGATACTTTTATGATTTTCTCATGCATGTTAATATGAGATGGATGCAATGCAATGCAATAATGTTACTTTATATGATTTGAGATAATATGGATGCAATGCAATAATATAACTAAATGAGTGAATGATTGAATTCTTTATATGAATTATGTCTTAGTATTCAATGTTTATATGAGATGAACAAACTTATCGTCCAGGATGAATGAATTGATTAATTTTGTTATTGTCCAATGTACTCAATCACATAATAAGAGAGATAACACCATGTTGAATTCTTTGGGATTGGAAAAGATGAGTGTTGTGATACCATGCAAAATGAAATGCAATGCGGCGATCGGACCGGTCATGTGGTCATTGCTTTGTTTCAACATTGATCCTTTAAAATGTGGGAAGTCAGTGCAAACATCAATGGTATAATTGAACTATGATGACCTGAACACTACTTTCCTGAGTTTTGATATTGCAAGTTAGCACAAGCATCGAGGTATAATTGAACCAACATGACCTGAGTGTTGCTTGCATAAAATAGGAAGTATTAACCATTTCTAGATGCAAGTCCGAAATGTCTTCTATGATAATCTGATGATCATGTCCTGAGACAAGTTTGCACATATTAATGATTAATTTATAGATAGTAGACAGGAAAATATCATCTTCCTTCCTTGTTCCTCTAGTCAGAGACATCCTAGAGTCACTTAGAAATCATGATAGCAAAAATCAAGATAAAATGGTTGAGCCATTATTGTCAAAGTGTTAAAATGATGAGTCAAGAGATATCATCCATTGATATGTGTTTGTCATGTTTAGAATGATATGTGATAGTTGATGGTTTACAATGTGATCTTATGTTTAATGTTGGATGTGTCTCAGTTTTTCGCTTGTCTAGTGTTGCCTAGCCGTTGTTCTACCTATTTGATTAAGCTCAAAATGATGAAATTTTTTTCCCCCGGCTAGGTTCAGGATTTTACCCCCAGTCTAGAAACAAACTTTATTATGATATATACAATGATCCAAACCATCACGAGAAATCACCTGGGATTCTTGCGTATGTACAAAGGCTTTATTATGGATATGAACAATGCTGATGGAAATGAATGCAACTAGAAGGATGCATGAACTAATAGATGGAAGAGCTAGCTGACAGATAGTGCCTATTTGCCAGGTTTTCACCATCTGTTTTTATTGCACTTTTTCTCATTTGATTTTTTATTTTTATTTTTTCATTATTTTTCACTGTTTTTGTATTTTTTGGTTTTTCACTATGTTTGGATTTTTTGCTTTTTCACTATTCTGGGAATTTTCTTGCTTTTTTCAGACATAAAACTTTTTTAGATGCATGCTATTGATGGGTTCCTTGAGCTGATCCTCGTCCCGTGTTGATAGCTGATATGCTCCTGACCTAAATACTTTTGTGACCACAAACAGACCTAACCAGTTTGGTTCAAAATTTCCTTTCTTTTCTCGATCTGATTGGTTTCATGGATTTTCCTTTAGTACTACTTCTCCAATTTGAAAGGTTTGTGGTTTGACCTTGTGATTATAACTTTGGCACATTCTTTACTGATATACCTTTAAATGATCAAAGGCATTTTGTCTTCATTCATGGATTAATTCTAACTACTACAATCTAGATACTTGTTGTTCTTCATCTAGGATAAGACATTTTCATGATACTCGTAGAGAATGTATCTCTAATTCTATTGGTAGTATTGCTTTTGATCCATAAATAGGAGAGAAAGGTGTGGCACCTATTGGTGTGTGGATACTAGTATGGTAGACCCATAGAGTAGGGTTCAATTGAATATGCCAATCTTTGCCAGCATCGTTCACTACCTTTTTGAAGATTTTCAAAATAGTTTTGTTTGATGCTTCTGCTTTCCCATTTCCCTATGGATAGTAGGGTGTGGAAAATCTGTATTGGATCTTGAATTTTTCACATAGTTCTTGGACATCCTAATTCTTGAACGGTTGCCCATTATCAGTGATAATGGTCATGGGTATTCCATAGCGACAGATGATGTAGTTCAAGATAAATGCAGCAATTTGTTTTCCTGTCATATTGATGAGAGGTACTGCCTCAATCCATTTTGTGAAATATTTTTTAGCTACAAGGATGAATTTGTGACCATTGGATGAAGAAGGATTTATCTTTCCTACTAGAGAAAGACCCCATTGGCAAAAAGACCCAGATGTTGCCAAATCATGAAGTTCTTGTGCTGGTGCATGAATTAAATTCCCATGGATCTAACATTGTTTGCATGTTTTAGCTATCTGAAAATAATCCCGTTTCATAGTTGGCCAATAATAGCCCAAGTGTATGAGTCTTTTTGAAAGGGTAAGACCACTTGAATGAGTGCCACAAATGCCATTATGGACTTCATTTAAGGCCTTCTCAAATTATTCTTGTTTGAGACATCTTAAAAGAGTATCGTCCAGACCTCATTTAAAAAGGGTATCTGCGACAAGATTACAATGGGAGGATTGGCAAATAAAGTTTCTCTTTTGATTTTTTGACAAATCGGGAGGTAGGGTGTTATCTTTCAGGTATGTATAAGTTTGGCCATAGCGGGAGGAATCATGCCCAACAAGGTGACAGATAATTTGGGAATTGGTACAATTATGATCAGGGTAAAACAACTCTTCCACTAGGAATTCATAGCACTCTTAATTTTCATGTGTCTGAAGTAGACAAACAAGTGTTGCCATGTCATCTGCTTCTTTTTTGTCATTCCTTGGAATTTTCTCAAAAGTTATTTCTACAAAATACTTCTTGAAATCATCTACCACCTTTTTGTAAGGAATTAGTTTGTCATCCTTTGCTTGGCAATCCTCATTAATTTGATTGATGATGAGCTGAGAGTCTCCAAAGACTTGGAGTTGTCTAATGTTCCATTCTATAGCCATTTTGATACCTTTAACCAAAGCTTCATATTCTGTTGTATTATTGGTGCATGGAAAGCTTAATTTGTATGCTTTTGGAATTGTATTACCTTGTGGTGTGATGAATAGAATACCTGCTCCTGATCCATGTTGTGTATATGAACCATAGAAGTATAATTGCTATTTTTTTGTGGTGACCATTAGGATATCAGCATCAGGAAACTCAATGTGTAAAGGATGATCATCTTGAAGTGGTGCCTCGACTTGTTGGTCTGCAATGACTTTCCCCTTGATAGATTTTTTGTCTACATACTCAATATCAAACTCACTCAAGATCATGATCCATTTTGCTAATCTTCATGTCAATGTTGCTTTGCTGAGCAAATACTTCAATGGATCGATTTTAGCTATCAACTTGATAGAGTGAAATAGTAGATAGTGTCTTATTTTTTGAGAAGCAAAAACTACCACCAAGCATGTTTTTTGTTGTTGGGGAATAGTTGATCTCGTATCCCACTAGTGTTCTATTGATGTAGTAGATGGCCCATTATTTTCCTTCATTATTGTGTTATGCGAGCAAAACTCCTAATGATACTTCGATGCATCTAGCTGAAACAATGTATCCCAATAGCTTTCCTGAAGTGACACCAAAGGGACATTTTTTAGGATTTAGTCGTAGCTTGTACTATTCTAACTAGTCAAATATCTTTTCCAGTATCGCTATATATTCTTCTCTATTATATGATTTTGCCAAGATGTCATTGACATAGTCTTCCATGAATGTATGCATCCTCTCATAGAATATTGTTGTCATATCTCTTTGATATGTGGCACCAATGTTCTTTAGTCCATAAGGCATGACGTTCCAGCAGAAAGTACCCCACGAACATGTGAAAGATGTATTTTCTTGATCTTTAGGTGCTATTTTAATCTGATTGTATCCGAAGAAACCATCCATTATAGAAAACATGGAGTGTCCAGCCGTTAAATCTACAATGATGTCAATATTATTCAAAGGAAAGTCATCCTTTGGACATGCATTATTAAGATCTCTGAAGTCTGTGCATATTCTAATACTTTTGTCTGGTTTGTAAACAAGATCGATGTTTGATACCCATTCAAGATATGCTACAGGTCTGATGAATCCTACATCCAGTAATTTCTTTAGTTCTTTTTTGACCAAAAGAGAGATATGTGGATGCATCTTCCTTAATTTTTGTTTGACTGGTTTGGCTCCTAGACTAACATTTAAGTGATGCATAATAAGCTCTGGATCCAATCCTGGCATGTCTGCATATGACCGAGAGAAATTGATTTTTTGTCATTTGAAGAATTCCATATATTGTTACATTTCTTGTTCTGATAGAGAAGTTGTTGGATGCAGGATCTTTGGTTGCTTTGTTGTCCCAATGTTAACTTCCTCTGTTGGTTCGATCAAAATTCATGACCTTTCTTAATAGTACTCAAGTAAAGTGTCAAATCTCCCATCTTCTGGTGCCTCGAGGAGTTTTTCACTATTAGATGCATCCTTTCTTTTTACTTTTTCCTAATCTAATGTTGCCAAGAAATAATTTTCAGCATTAGACCTAATATTGTTTACTTTATTTCCTTTTTGGGACTAGGAGATTTGGCACCCACTTGACTGGAATATGCGTTGTATAAATTCCTAGTGAAAGTTGTTGCAAGTTCGATTGCATTAAGATATATGGATATGGAATGGTCATTCGAAAAGGTATCCATGGCAGTATGTCTTTATTTTTCCCAATCAATAAGTTCAGGGTGGATTAGAGGTAAGGGGTCCTCAGGTTGAGATGTTTCGAGGGTATCAAGGATCATGATAGATATGTCAAAGTTTTTTATATGTATGTCAATTTATAGAATGGTGCTCTCATCAGAATGACCTCACACAAGGAGATCTTGATCATCCTTGATGAAGTCCAAGTCAATCGAATGTGATTCTAATTCTTGTGGGCTAGCTCCTAATGTTTACCCTGCATACGTGTGAACTACATCGACTCCTACATCTTCTTCAAAGCAATTTTCTTCAGCTGATTATTCATAATGATAGGAATCCCATTCACATTCATTAGAATTTGTCTCACCTGCAGCTTGCAATCTACATATTTTTTCATATAGTGTTTGATTTGTTTCTTCTTTTTTTCTTGCTATATCTTTTCTTCTTTCATATTCAACTTCTTCTGGACTGAGATTGAGTTCTGTCAACCTTTCTATGAGCTCTCCTTGATTATTACTAGGTTCGTGCTTGTTTTGATTGAGATTTAAGGCTTCTTGGGAGGTACCGTTAGTTTATTTTCCCTATTGATTTTAAGCTTTCTTCTTTTGCCATTTCATGTTTGCTTGTGCTTGTTGCTTGGTAGACATTTCTTTCCTTTCAATTGCAAGTTGTTCTTGTATGTTTTCATATTCTTCTTGTTGTTGGTTAGACAATGTGTCTTCTGGTAGAGTAACTTGTCCATACCCTAATCCTTCTTTGTCTATAGCCTACTGAGTATGAGGTTGGATAGGTTCTAAGATACCTTCTTTTCTTTCTCCTATAGGCCCTACTCTAGTGTATCCCATTTTTTGAAGAATTTTAAATCCTTTTCCATACTTTTCAGTGGGTATTCTAACATTGTTGATCTTTTTTTGGACTTCTTCATCCTTGTATAGCCACTTTGTCTTTTGTTTCCTCTGATAGGGTCCTAGCACTAACAAATGCTCCATCAAAAATTGGAAGATGTTTCACAATTGGTTATTGTTTAGAGTTTGATGGTTTTTCCATAGGATTTAGGAGAAAGTGGTAATTGGGATATTGAATATTCTTTGTTCCCTCGATCTCTTAGCTACTTTTGTTTTTCCATACTTGACAAAATTGAGGCAAATGATTTTTCTTTGGTTTGTACGTTTGAAGATGATTCCTCCCTATTATGAGGAACAATGACTTCTTGATATGGTTTGAGATTACTACAATACTAACATGGATTTGAATTTGTTGAGTTCATGATGTCCTATCCATTATAGGGAAACTTTAGGCACTGATGATATGTTGATGAAACAACTTGTATGTCATGTATCTAAGGTCTTCCCAAGAGTATGTTGTATGAGAAATCCAAGTCTAGAACTTGGCATGCTATGTCTTTCTGCTAAGGTCCCACTCTAATGGGTAATATAACAATTCCTCTAGAGGAATGATCTTCTTCATCATATGCTTTGATGGTGATCTTTTTCTAGGGATCAACTACATCTTCTGAATAACCTAGAGAATGGACAAGACTGAATGAGAAAATGTTTAAGCCAGCTCCACCATCTATTAGAACATGTTTAACATGCATCTTGTGAATGAGGACTTCAATATGCAAGGGAGCATTATGGGGATGTTGCAAGGACATGTCATCTTCTTCAGTAAATTATAAGCAATAAGGGGTTGAGAGGCATCCTACCATGGTTTGGAATTGATCTATATCAAGATCTTTGGACATTATTGTATCGACTAATGCTCTTTTTATAATTTCTTTGTGTGCAGGTGAATGCTTTAAAAGTTCTAAGATGGAAATTTGCGTGGGGGTCTTTTGTAGTTGATCCACTAGACTGTATTGTTTTGTAGTGGATGACATGTTAGTTGTAGGACCTGAGAAAACAACTTTGGCTTTACTTTGTGTGATAGAATGAGTGGGTTCTTGATGTTGTTTTTGTTTAACCACGATCACATTTACCACATTGTTATGGCATGAGCATAGTTCACCTTTTCTTTACCTTTACTGTTATGCTTTGTTGATGATTTACCCTTCTCATAGTTAGGAAGTAGAGTTTTGAAAGTTGTGTGAGATTCGTTTGTTATATGTCCATCCACAATTATCACTCCATTATAAATCAAATATTAGATAACATATTTTAATTGTTGACAAGCATCTGTTTGGTGTCCTTTGTTTCAATGGAAATCACAGTAATGGTTATCATTCCACCAAACAGGTTTTACCTTGGGTTCAAAGTTTCTTGCTTCTGGCAAGGTAATTAACTTGTTTGAGAGAAGTGTCTTTAATGCTGACCAAAGTGGTTCACCAATATTTGTAAATTTTTGTCGAAAGAAATTGTTGACAGTTGATTTTTTATGATTGTTGTTTGGTTGAGCCACTATTGAGTGATTGGATAAATTCAACTCGCCTTTCTTTACCATAGCTTCTTCCATTATAATTCTATTATCAATCATTTTTTCAAAATTTTGATGACATTGCATTTTTAGATTATAACTCATTTGATCATTTAGGTTGTCGATCAATATATCCATTTTCTCGTATTCTAGCACTGCACGAGGATATAGTGAAGCTAACCATCTCCATCTTTGTAGAAAGGTCATGAAAGGTTCTACATTGTTTTGTTTAGTATTACATAGGTTGAGAATTGTGACTTCATGTTGAATATTTTAAGAGTATTGTGAAACAAACTTATCCACCAATTTTGTGAATGATCTAATCCACGTGGAAGTTTGGAGAACCATTCCATAGCTAGCCCAATTAAGCTTTTTGGAAATAATCTCATCAAGTAGGTATCCTCATGTGCAAAATCTATACTCATTGTGCAAAATTCTCGTATATGATCTTGGGGATCAATGTGTCCATCATATTTTTCATATCTAGGAGTTTCACAACTTGTAGGAAATGGTATCATGTTTATATTTTTGTCGAATGGGTAAGGACAGATTTCTTGAAGTGAGTATCTGCTAACATTTCCTCTCTACATATCTTGAATCTGTGTTTGCAGCGTTTGTATTTGTTGTGTAAGAGTTGCGATAGGATTATCAGCATGATTTGTTCTTGTATAAACATGAGTGTGTGTTTTAGTATGATCTTGATCTCTTCTTGTATCATCTCGACTCCTTCTTGTGTCCTCATTAGATTTGACATGATTGATAATTTCTATGTCATCCTTTTTGGGAATGGAGGTTTTCTCATTAGTTCTCATGTTATCAGGAATTGATGTGTCACCCTTTCTATGACTGAAAATATCCTCACGTTGTTCATTATCATGAAAATAATCACTTCTCTTTTGTCCTAATTTTCTCACATCAAAATCTTGGGGGAGTGTAACACCAGATTTAACTAACCTTAGGAACTATTTTTCTTTGTCTCCCTCCAATATTTTCTCCATAAATTTACAGAATTTAGGATCTTGTTTGATTTCTCAGAGATGTTGTTCTATTTTTTCCTCTTCTTCTTGTATTTCATTTTCATGTTCCATGTTCCTATAATCTTGAGTTATTTAAAATATTTCTTTTTCCATTTCTACAATCTTTCATCTCTGAGCCCTGGTTAAAATGGGCATACATGTGTTCACAATGTTTTGTGAGGTTTAAATATTCTATAATGTGTCGTAATAAGAGATCAATTGTTCAGGAAATGATCTTTTCAAGTATTTGTTTGTTTACAAGTTTTTCGATCTTAGTTTTGGAGTGCAAATTTTGTGATTTTTGACATGACCAAGTTCAATAGGAATGATATATCCTATGATAAAGAACAAGGTTATTCTAATCAAGCGTTGTAGTTTCATGATAAAGGATGATAGATCCTAATGAGAAACTATGTTTGAACGACCAGTTTATCAAAGAAAATATGATGTTTCACTTTAAGGTGTTAGATCTTTAAACTTGTTTGAGGTGAATACTTGAGAACCTTTAGCATGTCTAGCCTTGAATCTATTTTAACATAAGATAACCTAATTGACTGACCAAAAAAGATGACCCAGTCTCTATGTTTGACTGTTTGAGAAATAAGTTGTTTTTGTTTTCTGATTTTGGTGCAGTTTACCAGAAACGCTGACAAAATGACCAGGAATGCTGGTATACTGACCAGAAACGCTGACAAACTAACCAAAAAAACTACTATACTGACCAAAAACATGGAGGAACATACCAAAAATTCTATTATGTAGTGCAGTGACTCTAAAGCTCAAAACACTGATATTTAGACTCAGCAAATTGGGTGTTTGAACTTAGGAGATTGTTGTTTTGAGCTGAATTTTTTATTTTCAAAATCAAATAACTAAAATTTAGACCTAGAAAGTGAAAACTGGGAGATCTAGTGTTGAAACATAAGCAATTTGAAATTCAACCCAAAGAGCCATTGTTTAGACCAAGAGAGCTAACATTTAGACCAGAAGAGCTGACGTTTAGACCAAGAGAGCTAATGTTTACACTAGAAGAGATGACGTTTAGACCAAGAGAGTTGACATTTAGACCAAGAGAGATGACATTTAGACCAATAGAGCTGACGTTTAGACCAGAAGAGTTGTCATTTACACCAAGAGTGCTGACGTTTAGACCAAGAGTACCGGTGTTTAGACCAAGAACTTTGAAGCTTAAACTAGTGATGTTAGAACTTAGACAATGTTATTTTGACTCCAAGAGTTAATGTGTAGACTAAGAAAATTGATGCTTATACCTAGCAAGCTCAAACTTGGAGAGTTAATGTTGAAATATGAGAAAGCTAACATTCATACCAAGAGAGCTGGCATTTGGACCATGAGAGGGACTATTGGACCAAAAGTGCGACTCTTTGGACCGTAAGAGCTACTGTTTGGATTAACAGTGCAACTGTTTGGAGTGAAAGAGCTACTGTTTGGACCAAAAGAGCTATTGTTTGGACCAAAAGTTAGACTGTTTGGACCGTAAGAGCTATTGTTCAGACTGAAAGTGCGACTATTTGGACAAAAAGAGCTATTGTTTGGACCAAAAGTGCGATTGTTTGGACCAAAAGTACAACTGTTTGGATCATAAGTGCGACTGTTTGGACCAAAAGAGCTAATGTTTGGATTGAAAGTGTGATCATTTGGACTAAAAGAGCTAATCTGCTATGAAACTTGTAAATTTGACAATTTGAAGTTTGAGTTTGCAATTTTTGTTGTATTTCAATGAATGATATCTTGACTTGACTTACAAACGCAAAATTCAGATTGTATTTTTGTCCCGAAGGACACATAAAGTGTATGTTCAAGAAGCTTTAAAGAAAGCCCAAGTTTTCATGGGTTTTGAACAATTGAAAACAAATCATTCAGTATATCCTAAGGAGATTGGCTTCATTATTATTTCTTAGCCCATGCTTGGTAGCCTGTCAGCTCACACAGCCTTGTCACCCCCTAAAGGGTGCCAATATTTTTGCCTTTGCGAGAGCTAGTGGGGTCCCATTATGATCCTAGCAATAAGGTCTCAAAAGGAGAGTTCGCATATATGCTCAAGAGGGACATATGGTGAGTGTCTTAAGGAGATATTCTTCCCCCTCCATGCACTAATAATTTAATAATGTTTGGACGTAAACCGGGTAGCTTCTAATTTTAATGAGAACTAGTAAGGGATTCCTTCGGCATGTCAGGGTATAAAATCAATTAAGAGCTCTCCCGGCCTTGAAAACCAAGGTTTGATATACCCAAAGGTATGGAGGAGAGCTATTATCGAGCACTTCCATTGACTTTATTTTAATCAAATCACATTTATTTTATAGTGGGTTGGAGTACTTGGCGTTAGCTGTTCCCACTTGGGTTGTTCCCCTCTCACCGACCTTAGTGGCTTTGGCCTTATAGGCTCCTCGGGAGGGCAGGCCTACTAAAGATATGCACTATTGAAAGAAAATATGAGTCTATCTTTCTGATCACCTAAGAAAGGTGAGAGCATACTCGTCTATCATCAAAACAGATAAGACATGTTTGTTCATTTCCATTGTAATTAGTCTATGTGCCTAATTTAACAAAAATAAGTGCAAAATCCCATGGCTGCAAACAAAGCTATTAGTTTATATTGCATTATTTGATGAAAAAATGGTTTATGACTGCAGTCTCTCACAATGTAATAAGTACCTACAAAACCAATAATTTGCAAGTTATGTTAAGGAAAATGACAATCCAGAAGCAGAAATAACAAATGCAAAATACAACATTTGAAAAATTAATAAAATACAGGAAACGCCATCAAATTGACCAAGAACGCCATCATATGTGCCAAGAACGCTGCCTAATTGACCCAAAACACTATTCTGCACACCAGAAATGCTACAAAATTGACCAGAAGCACTGCAAGATAGACCAAAAACACTGCAAGATAGACCAAAAGCACTGCAAGACAGACCAGAAGCATTGTGAGACAGACCAAAAAAGCTAAAGTACATATTGAAAGCACTAAAGTATAGAAAATCATAAAAAAAAAGTTGGTAAATCTCCCAAAAATGCCATTTGAGGTACCAGAACACTACAAAAGAGGCCAAGAACGTGAATCTAGAACCCAAGAGAGCTAATCTGTGCGCCAAAAGAGCTAATCAACCCGTCAATTAAATTTTCTTCAAGAAAACTTGTAAAAGGTCAAAGGGCCTAGGCCCTATGGTGGGTTGGGCAATTAATGTGATGCTAAAAATGTGGTAAATAGAAAGGCATACACATATAATTGTTAGTGAATGGATTTTTTCCTTTCTTTAAATTAATGAATTTCACACTTTGTTGCCTTCCTTAAAAGACAAAAGTTCACTATATAGTTGGATAAGTGTAACATATACTACTTCCCTCTAAATTTTTGATAGGTACAGCTCCCTCCATTACTTATTCAGGGAATAATCTAATTAATTTCAATTGGTATGATTTTTACCTGAAAGCACATAAGGCTACCTACTTCATTCTTAGACTAGAGGCTAATGATTTATACATATTTTAGAGAAAAATTATTCTTCAAAATGCTTCAACATAAGAAATGGAAATGATCGAAACAAAGTTCGAACCTCCAGTTCAACCATTTATAAATAAAAACAAATGAGAGAAATAAAATCATTTTTCAAGCACATATCTTTTGAAACCTACAAGAAGGAGTCCCAGAATAATAACAATGTTCTGCATTAGAAAGGTGATCACTATTTTTTAATTAGATAAATATATGCAAAGATATATCACTACATGGATTCAAAACTCAAAGGTTTCCCTTCTCCCAAAAACACGCGATCTTTTGTATATATATATATCTCATGTAAAAAAGACACAACAATACATTTATAAACCTTTTCAATTTTAGAGTTTTAAAGTCTGATGACTTCCTTCGACAAAATAGAACTTCTAAAAACCAGCAAGAAAACTACGTAAACTCACAAAATTCTAACCAAAAACTAACCCCTATTCTGTCTATCTTAATTTAATTTATAGTGTTTCGAACAGAGGAGGTCTCCCTGAAAACTCAACCTCCTCAAATCAGTTATGAAAACCAACAAAGTATATTTGGGACAAATGTCTCGAAGTCATTTGTATAAACATGAAAAATACATAAAAACAGAGTTTCAATCAATGCATCATGCTTCCTTTCCATCGCATTCTTGTATTATGGATTGGTTCAGATTCTTCATAGCATTGAGTTTTGCCTTGGTAGACTCCTTCTTCCATCTGTGCTTCACCATCTTTTCAGTATGCTTTGGCAACTGATCATTACCAACAAATATCATGGACTCGATCCAGGAGACCTGTGTTATATCCTCTAGAGTGAAATTGCCTTTCGCTTTGATCTTCTCCATGCATATCCTGAAAGTCTTTATCGCATCCTGCATGTTTAGCCCACAAATCCCCAACTGCCAATCGTGGTCCAGATTAAACACTTTGTTATCGTTAGCTAGACTGCATTGGAGGTCCTGAAGTTCATACACAGAAGTCTTGGCATCGGAGATTATAGATTTGAAGGTGAGTACCCGCCACATTATGGTCTTCTTTAATACAAAGAGTTGGCATTCATCACTTACCAGCTTGATGGAATGCTCTATAAGGAATCTAGTGACTCCATATTCTTCTATCCTAGTGAGCATAGGCAAAACATTCTCCCATTTATGTTCCTCTTTCTCTTATGGTGAAGTCTGGTTCTGAATTTCTGCAATAAGGATCTGTAACGCATCACATAACTTCCGGGAGCTTGTGATATATTTTTCCCCGTCTTTGATTACTCCCGCGATCCATCCCTCAACCACCTCCGCAACACTTTTAACTCGTTGAACCTACCTCATTATCTTTTTATTTTCTGGTGAAGTAGGATCAAATTTCTCTATAGCTAGGGATACGGGAAGTGCTCTGAAGCAACTGATACTATCAATGAATTGGGTGAGAATGTTTATGTGTCTCTTTAGATCTCTCTTCTCTTGTCCATCTTTTTCTGACCTGGTCAAAATTTTCTTAGCCGATACCTGGAAGAAATGGTTATCTAAATTTGTACTCATGTTTCCAAGCTCCACCTTGGTGATCTAAAAATCCTCCGTATTGACTTCTTTATCTTCATCCTTGGGCTTGTATGAGGCAGTCTCGACAACCCACTTTCCAGTTCCTTCATTGCTATTAAAGCAAGTAGTTGTTTTGAACCTTTTTGGCTTGGGGCCCTTCTCTATGTATTTAACCACCATGTCCTAAATTGGAATGGTCATGGAAATGAAACTCCGCTTTTTATTTACTGAAGTGGTTAACCACTTAGGAGTTGCGCTCGAACTGGCCATTCCCCCAATCACTTTAGAGGGTGGCGTCATGGCTAGGGTAACTGCATGGGAATCCATGGCATTGACGATATCCCTATCAAGATCTTCAACTTCAAATATCTGAGCATCAAGAATTTTATCCTTCACCTCAGCCTCTTTGGTTTGGTCCATTCTTTTCTGTGTGGGACTTCGTGACCTGGTATGTCAAAGAGCAGGGAAGTCCAGAGCCGCGTTAGGCTTGTGCTTAATATGAGATGAATTTTTATCCTTACCTTCATGAATAGGCATAGAAGCAAGATTAGAAAAAGGCTTTGGTGAACGCAAAGTAACTCCACTGTTTCTCATGGATTTAGACTTGGTGCCTAATTTCATTGCTCTTTTCCTTCCAACCCATTTTGTGGTTCTCTCCATCACCCTTTCTGGTTTTAGCTAAATATCATCTTCTTCTTCCTCATGCTAGTTGATACAGGACACTTCAGTTTTTGCTTGAGCTAAGTATCCAGGTTCAAACAACTCTAGATAGTCTTCCTCAAGCCCATTTATGTCGAGTTTCACTTGCAGCGAAATAACTTGTTACAGCACCATTCTCATGTTTTCCCTTTTGAAAACCTCGAGTTCATCACTTTAGTCTTCCCAGAAGTCTTCTAATTATGAAATTGGGAGATACAGCATTCGACCAAGACTTCGGGAGAAACCCTTATTATCAAAACTTTTTCTTTCGTGATATAGTGAGAAATTAAATTTTTTCAAATCTGCCCCAATGCTCAAAGCGTCTGACATCGAACTATAGGATAAAGTCACCAACTGAATAGGGAAGTGATCCTCCCATTTATCCCTGGGTTGTGCCTTCTTAATCACAGTAGCCAGCTGCCTACAAACCTCTACTAAGACAAAGCAATCTGAATAGAAATGAGGAAGCTTAAAGGGATCTTCCTCAAAACAACCTACTCTTATGTAGCAAAAGTGAGGGAACTAGATAAAGAAGCTACCAAATCTCTTCACCAATGCTTGTGCATCCTCAGATATCCTCTTTGCTTTCATGTTTTTTAGTTTGTAGCACAAATATCCTAGGAAGGCGTTATGTACCCTCCTGAAGTCTTGCAAGGCATTATCTTTTTGTAACATTGGATAAAAATCATATACAAAGACCTCTACTTCTCCTTTAGTGAGCTGCCTAGGTATCCTCACTATCTCCTTAACATAGGCTAGACAATATATCAGGTATGATTATATGAAGAAATTTTGTTTAAACTATTTGGCCATACTTAGCCGCTCCTTCATGGAATCAACAATCAACTCTACCCAATCGAGGTATTGCTTTCCTTCTAGTACCAGCTACACATAGCAATAAATCCAGTCATCTAAATTGTAGGGTTCTGCCGAGCCTCTGACTCGGTGCAACAGTAACATGACATCATGAATGTCAAGAAGCATATGGTTCTTATTGGGATTCTTGGGCAATATTGAACAACCCCTTTGGGGATCCTTCAACCAATATTTTTCTACATTATTCTGGTGCCCGGCCCTATCAGAGTTGAACGCCATAATGGATTGGGCGGGAGAAAAGTTCAAAAACTGGTAGTCGCGTAGTCTGAAAATAGGGGAAATTACCTTGTGATTAATGGCAAGGAGGGTTTCGCCATTATCTCTCCTGATAGTCTCAGCAATTAGATCATGCCTAGAAAAACATTCTCTAACCAGTTCTAGGCAAGGGACAGCTGGGGGAAAGGCTACCACCTCTATGAGGCCACTACTTAGAATTTCTAGACCAAAAGAACCATCGATCCCCTTGAACAACCTTTCTTTTAAAGCTTCAAGATTTTCCCCCTTTAAGTCTGTGTCATTGACTATAGGCTCTGTACATGCAAGACTAAAAACTTTCCCAAAAAGGTGCAATGTGGACTTCATAATTCGTAAATGACCAGTCTTATTTTCTCAGAAAATTCTACTATGAGAGAGAAAAAGCAGGTAAAAATCACTGGATAGGGCAGAAAACAAACTCACCTTCATTGTTGAGAGAAATTTGGCAACTACCAGCAAACAAACCTTCTATCCAAGAAAAACAACTCCGCAACAATGAAGAACAGATTTTCAAAGGATGAATTCCTTCATACCTTATAGAAAGAGAAATGATACGTACTTATTAAGTGCTTTAAATCCAATCATCAGTTTGGATGTGCTGAGCTTGTGGATTGGACATCGCACACATGCATTGAATGCATGGCAGCATTTTTGAAGTAACCGCCAGTTTCCAAAATGATTACTTGCCTCGGAAACTTAAACAGTTGATGTCACCCAAGATATGGTTCCAACTTCCTCATATTTGGCAATAAGTACACCATCATATCCTTTAGCCCATGGGACCCACTTGATTGAACACACATGAACAAACTAAACAAACTTCACTGGGTTTCAAGTAGTTCAAGACGTACACCACACCTAGGAAACTTCTCTTCTGAAAGGATTGACTATGTTAAGTGATGTTGACCTTTTGAACCATATTGAACATGTTGCACAACCCCCAACCCTTTGAACTAGGTTCAAGGAGTTCATTTCCTGGAGAGAGATGATATAACATATGGTTGAACACGACCCGTAAAAGAACTGCTGCAAAAAACACTTTGAGCAAATGTTAGTATGAAAACCTCCTAGATACCTATGAACCTGCAGAACCTAAATGAACCTCATGAACCTGCTTCAAAATGGTTCAATGATTTTCCGTGGTACAAAATTGATCATTAAAACTTGGCATTTCCAATTTAAAGACAATCTATAAGCAGATTAAGGTTTTGGACTAAGGAATCCCAAGAAAAGTGAGGACTTCAAATAAAATTTAATAGGGTGATTTACTCATGTTATGAAGGATAAATGATGCGGTAACATTGGCTCTGACTAGGGATTGTATTTTGTGAAGGAAAATGCAAAGAACTCTAAATCTCTGGTTTCACATAACTAAAAATAGACAGGGGAACAAAAGAGAATGCACACCTAAACAGACACAAAACAAGACACCTAAACTACTATATACATGGACTCTCAATCATAGATTTCATAGATTGTAAAGTTTTAGATCTTTCCCATTGTAGGTATAGGGCATAACCATTCCATCGGAATAGTTGAGTCTAAGAGCATTTTACCCCACCACTTCACAGATCTTGAATGGGCCTTTCCACAATGAGTCAAATTTACCATGACCACCCTTTGGTTCTTTCCTTTTATCCCATAACAGTACTTCATCTCCTTGAAGGAAACCTCTTGGCTGAGCTCTCATGTCAAAGATCTTCTTCACTCTATTCTGATGCTCTATGATTCTATGCGCTAACATTTCTCTTTCTTCTTCCAGCTTCATTAGATACATAACCCTCTTCTCTAGAGCATTCTAAAAAAAGGAATCTTCGATTACTGTTTGAAGTTTGGCTGCTAACAATTCCAAGGGTAAAGAAAGTTTCACACCAATCCCATACACAAGCTCAAAAGGTTCCATTCTGATGGCTCTTTTAGGCATAATTTTGTCTACCCATAAGGCTTCATATACCTTCTTATGCCAATTTCAAGCATTTTCATCAACCAGCTTCCTCATAATTGTGACCAAGTTCTTGTTGCTTGATTCTGCCAATCCGTTATCTTGTGGAAAGTAATTAGAGGAATGCGAGAGAGAAATTTGATGTTCATAGAAAAACATAGCTAGTTCTTCAGAGGAGAAGTATGATGCGTTATCTGCAACACTCTTCTGATGGACCCCAAAACGGACTAGAATACAATCCTTGAGAAAGTTACACACGAGCTCTGAATTTGCCTTTCTAGTGGGAATAGCCTCCACCCACTTAGTAAAATAATCCATTTCCATCAAAAGGTACATATGACTGGCATTGGAATGAGGATTGATTGGCCCGATGAAATCAATACCCCACTATTTGAAAGGTTCATCTATTACCATAGGCCTTTAAGGTAGAGTGGCTAAATGTGGTTTCCCAGAGAAAAGTTGGCACTTTTCACACCCCTTAACATGAACATATGCATCCCAAAACATACCGGGCCAATAAAAGCAATTTCTTAGAATCTTAAAGGCATTCAGAGAAGATGAGAAATGCCCGCCGCAAGCTTCATTATGATAAACTTCCAGAAGCTTTTGTTGTTGACGCTTATCAACACATCTTAGATAAGTATCGTCCAAACCCTTTTTGTACAGAACATCCTACCAGATAACATACTTAGCTACCTTTAACTTGAGATTCCTTTTCTCCTTGGTGGAAAAATGACTTGGGCAGCTGTTGTTAGTCAAATAGTAAGCTACATCAGAAAACCACGTATCCCACAACCCAATAAATAGGGTCAATGGTAATTCTTTTTCTGTTTCCATCTTATTTTCTGCTATTAGCTTGCATAAGCCTTGTCCTTTAACTGTCTTTGTAGGGCGAATGTCTAGATCATATTCCTGAATTTTTGTTACCCATGTCACTCTCTTATTGATTCCAACTTCTTGCTGAGTTAAAATGCTTTTCACTGCAGAATCTGGAACAAAAACCACAGAATGAGAGTGTAAAATATAGTTCTGAAATTGTTTCACAGCTTTAACCACAACAAAGGCCTGTTTCTCTGAGAGAGAATACTTAAGCTCATGCTTCTTGAGAGGAAAACTCATGAATGCTATAGGCACTTCAATACCATATTCATCTACTTGTAACAGTATTCCCGACATTGTATGTTCTGAGGCGTAGCAGTATATAATGAAATCCTTTTTGAAATCAGGGTTGATAAGAGTGGGCGCATTAGCAACTAAACTCTTGATTCTTTCAAAAGCTTCTTTGGCTTCTTTAGTACATTTAAAAGGATGCCTTTCTCTCAACAAGCTGATGATATGCTTGGTAGTTTCTACAAATTCAGGCACAAACCGTCTTAGGAAATTCACCTGGCCAAAGAAAGACCTTACTTCGATGTGGTTTGAAGGTAAGCTGAGATGTTGAATTACATTGACTCTCTCAGGGTCAATCTTAACACCTTCTTTGTAAACAATATGCCCCAGCAATTTTCCCTCAGTCACATAGAAAACTGACTTCTTTGGGTTCAAGGAGATTCCTTTCTCTCGACAACGTTGCAAAACTGCCCTCAAATCTTTGAGATGATTCTTCCTCTACTTAGAAAACACTGTCAGATCATCTAAGTAAACAACAATAATTCTATCACGAAAATCCTTAAGAGAAGAATCCATTGCCCTCTGAAAAGTTGCTCTGGCATTTATCAAACCAAATGGCATACGATTATATACGAATGTTCCTCATGGAGTGATGAACAATGTCTTTTGTTGTTCACTCTCTGCAACACTAATTTAATTGTAACCAGAAAAACCATCTAACATTGACATCATTTCTGACCCAGGTATTGTCTGCAAAATATGATCCATATTGGGTAAACCATAGTTATCCTTAAGACTCACCTGATTCAAATTGCAAAAATCTACGCATATCCGAATTTCCCCATTCTTCTTTCTCATAGGCACAATATTGGCTACCCAGGTAGAGTGATGAATTAGATATATAATTCTGGCCATAAGCATTCTATCTACCTCTTTAAAAATCGCATCAACCATCATAGGATTGAAATTTCTCAATTTTTGTTTAAAAGGAGAAACACCAAGTTTCAATGGAATTTGATGTTGAAAATTCCCATTCCTAAACTCCTTCAAATCTTCATAGGCCCAAGTGAATATATCAATGTATTCCTTTAGTAGCCCACTAAGTATTCACTTTTCTTCAAAAGAGCAACATTTGCCAACAATTACCATTTTAGGATTTGATTCATCACCAAGATTGATCTTTTCACAATTTTATTTCCCACCATCCTCAGGAGCTTTCTTGCCTACGTACACATCATTCCAAGTGAAAAATCTCTCTAGGGTCACTAGCCCTTTTGGAATTTTGTTCCCTTTGAGCTGAATGAAATTATTTTCAGAATCGATTCACGGATCTGGACTAAATTCCTTGCAACTATCTTTGGAACCTTCGAAATATGCCTGGGAAAAAGAATGGGTGCACTCCAGAAAGTCTTTGATCTACGCATTTGTATCAAATACTTGCCAATTGCTTGCATTATCAGGAACTCTAGGCCTATAGATCATTTCAATCCTATAAAAATCATCCATAAAATCTGGGTGTGGTAACAAAAGAGAAGCTGAAACTGCCAACGAATCTACCCTAGTGTTTTGATCCCTTGGTATAGCTTCAATTGAGAAAGCATCAAATTTTTTTATCTCATCCCAAACCCTATTTCTGTAACATTTCAATCTATCATTCTTAACCGAATAGACATTTCTTACCTATCCAGTTCTAGGCAAGGGACAGCTGGGGGAAAGGCTACCACCTCTATGAGGCCACTACTTAGAATTTCCAAACCAGTACCTTGAGCAGTTTAATACCTTTACACTTGGCTTCATTTAATCCTAACAATAATGCCTCATACTCTATAGTGTTATTAGTATTCTTGAGATCCAACTTGAAAGAAAAGGGAAAAATGTTACCATCAGGGGACAACAAAACTACTCCTTCTCCAGAGCTAGAGTTGGTGTAACTTCCATCAAATTCCATCTGCCACAATTCGCCATGCTCATCAACTACCTCTTCAGATTATTTTTCATCAGGTGCAAGGATGAGGTAGTTTCCAAATTCACATTCTTGAAAAAGAATTTGGGCTTTGGGATTATCAGAGGGAAAGACTGTGTATTTATTTTTTGGTTCGGGTTCAAGCTTGATTTTCTATTTCCCAAATGGAATGATAGCTTCTAACTAGTCCATCTTAATTTCACCTCCAAGATCTTTATAGAAAGTTCTACTTAAGAGCATTGCATAACTTGCAGGAATGTTTACCACCAAAATAGTCAATTTTACTCTTTTATTAGGGCATGCGACTAGCACTGCCTGAGCATCTTTTACCTATCCAATAAGAGGCACCTGCTTCCCATCCATTGAATAAAAGCTCCCAAATGTATTAGTGAGTGTTAAACCTAAAGACCTAGCAACAGATGAAGGCATTATGTTATCTGATGCTCCTGAATCTATTATACAATTGCTGAGCTTCTGACCATTCAGGAGAAGAGATATGTAAAAAGGTTCGGGCTTTAGAACTTCTATGTTAGGTCTGCCTTCAGCATTGTGGAAAGCACAAGGATTAACCAAATCAGTAGAAGGGCATGGAACAGACATAGATTTCTCAGCAGTGAACAAATCACTATCACCCAGACATTTATGCACTGAGAACTCTGAAGAAGAATCTCCTTTCACATACTTGACCAGTTTGTCTAGCTCTTTCAAGTTCAGTTTCAAATATTCAGCAGTAGAAAGTTGAACAATTGAAGCTTTACAAAATTCAATTATATCAAAGGAGGAGAAAGAGGAAGAACCATTTTTACTTTCAACACTTCTTTGTAAAATCTGAACTTCAGGAGTCTTAGTATGAGAGGAAAAATCATTACTTGTGGAGTCTTTCCCTTTGAAATTAGCTCCGGAAGAACTCACAAAAGGAGCAGGTTGAGAGGCACATTGATTTCTTATAAGGATTGAACATGCAAGATCTTCAAGGGTTTCCAAAATATTACCACCTCTTTCTGAATTTGACTCATATTCAAGGTAGAATGATCCAAAGTCGCCAGGTACCTCTTGAATTTTCTCTGCTTTAGTGAACTCACCTAGTTCATCCTTTGTGTTTTTCATTTGAACATGCCTTATCATATCCGGACAAGAACTCCCATCATGATCTGTAGTGAGGTGAAAAGAGCACATAGCACCCTTATCAGGAGGGGCCTCTATTTGCAATCTTTGCAGGGCAACAGGAAATTGCAAAGATCATCCATAATTATACTGGTTTGCTTGTTTTCTGCCTATATCTTGATATGGCTGTTATTAGGTCATCTTCGAGTTCTATAGCCTGATTTTGTGCAGTATCAAGATCGGTTGGCCTACTCCTTCTGAGATGGAAACCAATATCGGGAGGCATTGATTTTAAAAAGAAACATTATTGGTTGTCAGCAGTTGGTCTTTTCGCCTGAGGAATTTTATGGATAATCTTATTATACCTGGCTACATAGTCCCTCATTGGCTCATGAATTTATTTTTTCATTTGTGTAAGTTGAGCCAATAATGAGTGCTCATCATCAACATTCTTGAACAATTTCTCAAAAGCGGTTTTCATTGTTTGCCAATCAGTTATAGATCCCGCTTGCAGATGACTAAACCAATCTGCTACCCCCTCAGTAAGAGTTTGAGCAAAAAGCCTAACAGCCACATCCTCATGTTGTACTACCAATATCCTATTAGCTACGTTAAAAGAATTCAAGTGTTCCTCAACTATGAGTTTTCCATCACCATTAAACTTAGGTAAAACATCCTTTGCCCCTTTTGGAAGAGGATTATGTGCTCCGAGGGAAAGAGGTCCGATAGCGGCACCCCATGGTTGGGCCATAATGAAAACAAGGTAAATAGTGACAAGGGGAGGGGCTTGAACTCTAGTAAGTGTTAGTGCTTGCTAGTGGCTAGAAGATTAAGGTATAGAAGTGGTTCTAGTAGGAGAAGAAGGTCTGCTTTTAGCGTTTCTCTTGGGAGTTAAATTTGTGGCAAATGATAACCCTTGCAATTCTTCAAAATAACTATCAGTTGCTCCCTCTCTCCTTTGTGATCTGGTATAAGGACGAGAATCCAAGGTTGTCATCCCTAGGGTTTCTAAGATATTTTAAACAAATCTTTTAGACCTCAGCAATATTCTTGAGTTATGGAAGTTGTCTCAGACATAGCAAACCTGTGGATATTGTTGATTATGAGTTCAATTCTAACATGCTCGTAGCACGCTGATCTATCAATATTCAATGTCTCCTCAGCAAAGTCGCCAAAAATCTGTTAGTGAACGGATTTTTGCCTTTCTTTAAATTAATGAATTTCACACTCTGTTGCCTTCCTTAAAAGACAAAAGTTCACTATACAGCTGGGTAAGTGTAACATATACTACTTCCCTCTAAATTTTTGATAGGTACAGCTCCCTCCATTAGTTATTCAGGGAATAATCTAATTAATTTCAATTGGTATGCTTTTAACCTGAAAGCATGTAAGGCTACCTACTTCATTCTTAGATGAGAGGCTAATGATTTATACATATTTCAGAGAAAAATTGTTCTTCAAAATGCTTCAACATAAGAGATGGAAATGATCAAAACAAAGTTCGAACCACCAGTTCAACCGTTCATAAAAAAAAACAAATGAGAGAAATAAAATCGCTTTTCAAGCACATATCTTTTGAAACCTACAGGAAGGAGTCCCAGAATAATAATAATGTTCTGCACTGGAAAAGTGATCACTATTGTTTGATTAGATCAATATATGCAAAGATATATCACCACATGGATTCAAAACTCAAAGGTTTCCCTTCTCCCAAAAACAATGTGATCTTTTGTATACATATATATAAATATATATATATATATATCTCATGTAACAAAGACACAACAATACATTTATAAACCTTTTCAATTTTTTATTTTTAAAGTCTAATGACTTCCTTCAATACTATCAGTTATGAAAACTTGACCTCCTCAAATCAGTTATCAAAACCAACAAAGTATATTTGGGACAGATGTCCCAAAGTCATTTGCATAAACATTAAAAATACATAAAAATAGAGTTTCAATCAACGCGTCATGCTTCCTTTCCATCGCCATCTTCTCCTCCACTTCTCTGGGCATCGTGGACGGTTGCAAGTTCCTGTATTATGGATTGGTTCGGATTCTTCATAGCATTGAGTTTTGCCTTGGCAGCCTCCTTATTCCATCTGTGCTTCACCATCTATTATCGACAAATATCATGGACTCGATTTGCGCGACCTGTGTTATATCCTCTAGAGTGAAATTGCCTTTTTCTTTGATCTTCTCCATTCATATCCTGAAAGTCTTTATCACATCATGCATGTTCAGCCCATAAATCCGCAACTGCCAATCATGGTCTGGATTAACCACTTTGTTTTCATTAACTAGACTGCATTGGAGGTCCTGAAGTTCATACAGAGAAGTCTTGGCATCAGAGATTACAGATTTGAAGGTGAGTACCCGCCACATTATGGTCTTCTTCAATACGAAGAGTTGGCATTCATCGCTTACCAGCTTGATGGAATGCTCTGTTAGGAATCTGGTGACTCCATATTCTTCTATCCTAGTGAGCATAGGCAAAACATTCTCCCATTTATGTTCCTCTTTCTCCCATGGCGAAGTCTAGTTCTGAATTTCTGCAATAAGGATCTGTAACTCATCACATAACTTCCGGGAGCTTGTGATATATTTCTCCCCGTCTTTGATTACTCCCTCGATCCATCCCTCAACCGCCTCCGCAACGCTTTTAGCTCGTTGAACCTGACTCATTATCTTTTTATTTTCTAGTGAAGTAGGATCAAATTTCTCTATAGCTAGGGATATGGGAAGTGCTCCGAAGCAACTGATACTATCAATGAATTGGGTGAGAATGTTAATGTGTCGCTTTAGCTCTCTCTTCTCCCATCCATTTTTTTCTGACTTGGTCAACATTTTCTTAGCCTATACCTGGAAGAAATGGTTATCTGAATCTCTACTCATGTTTTCAAGCTCCACCTTGGTGATCTCAAAATCCTACGTACTGACTTCTTTATCTTCAGCCTTGGGCTTGTATGAGGCAATCTCGGCAACCCACTTTTGAGTTCCTTCATCACTATCCAGGCAAGAAGTTGTTTTGAAACTTTTTGGCTTGGGGCCCTTCTCTGTCTATTTAACAACCATGTCCTGAATTGGAATGGTCACGGGAATGAAACTCCACTTTTTATTTACCAAAGTGGTTAACCACTTAGGAGTTGCACTCGAACTGGCCGTTCCCTCGATCACTTTAGAGGGTGGCGTCATGGCTAGGGTAACCGCAAGGGAATCCATGACATTAACGATATTGCTTTCAAGATATTCAACTTCAAATATCTGAGTATCAAGAATTTTATCCTTTGCCTCAGCCTCTTTGGTTTGGTCCATTCTTTTTTGCGTGACACTTCGTGACCTGGTATGTCGAGGAGTAGGGAAGTCCAGAGCCAGGTTAGGCTTGTGCTTAGTAAGAGATGAATTTTTATCCTTACCTGCATGAACATGCATAGAAGAAAGATTAGAAAAAGACTTTGGTGAACGTAGAGTAACTTCACTATTTCTCACGGATTTAAACTTGGTGCCTAATTTCATTGCTCTTTTCCTTCCAACGCATTCTACGGTTCTCTCCAACACCCTTTCTATTTTTAGTTGAATATCATCTTCTTCTTCCTCATCCTAGTTGATATAGGACACTTCAGTTTCAGCTTGAGCTAAGTATCTAGGTTCAAACAGCTCTAGATAGTCTTCCTCAAGCCCATTTTTGTCAAGTTTCACCTGCAGTGAAATAACTTGTTCTAGCACCATTCTCATGTTTTCCCTTTTGAAAACCTTGAGTTCATCACTACAGTCTTCTAATTATAGAATTGGGAGATACAACATTAGACCAAGTCTTCGGGAGAAACCCTTATTATCAAAACCTTTTCTTTCATGATATAGTGAGAAATTAAAGTTTTTCAAATCCGCCCTAATGCTCAAAGCGTCTAACATCGAACTGCAGGATAAAGTCGCCAACTGAATAGGGAAGTGATCCTCCCATCTATCCCTGGGCTCAGCCTTCTTAATTATGGTAACGAGCTGCCCAAAAACCTCTACTAAGACAAAGCAATCTGAACAGAAATGAGGAAGCTTAAAGGGCTCTTCCTCAAAACCACCTACTCTTATGTAGCAAAATCAAGGGAACTGGATAAAGAAGCTACCAAATCTCTTCACCAATTCCTATGCATCCTCAGATATCCTCTTTTCTTTCATGTTCTTTAGTTCATAGCACAAATCTCACAGGAAGGTGTTATGTACCCTCCTGAAGTTTTGCAAGGCATTATCTTTTTGTAACATTGGATAAAAATCATATACAGAGACCTCTCCTTCTCCTTTAGTGAGCTGCCTAGGTATCCGCATTATCTCCTTAACACAGGCCAGACAATATATCAGGTATGAGGATAAGAATAAATTTTGTTTAAGATGTTTGGCCATACTTAGCTACTCCCTCATGGAATCAGCAATCAACTCTACCCAATCAAGGTATTGGTTTCCTTCTAATACCAGCTGCACATAGCAATAAATCCAGTCGTCTAAACTATAGGCTTCCACTGAGCCTCCGACTTAGTGCAATAGTAACATGACGTCGTGAATGTGAGGAAGCATATGGTTCTTGTTGGGATTCTTGGGCAATCTTGAACCACCCCTTTGGGGAACCTTCAACCAATGTTTTGCTACATTATTTCGGTGCCTGACCCTATCAGAGTTGAACTCCATGATGAATTGGGTGGGAGAAAATTTCAAAAAATGGTAGTCGGGTAGTCTAAAAATAGAGGAAATTACCTCGCGATTAATGGCAAGGAGGGTTTCACCATTATCTCTCCTGATAGTCTCAACAATTGGATCATACCTAGCAATACATTCTCTAACCAATTTTGGGCAAGGGACAGCTGGGGGAAAGCCTGTCGCCTCTATGAGGCCACTACTGAGAATTTCCAAACCAAAAGAACCATTGATCCGCTTGAAAATCCTTTCTTTTAAAGCTTCAAGATTTTCCCCCTTTAAGTCTGTGTCACTGACTATAGGCTCTATACATGCAAGACTAAAAACATTCCCAAAAAGGTGCAACGTGGACTTCATAATTCGTAAATGACCAGCCTTATTTTCTTAGCAAATTCTACTATGAGAGAGTAAAAGTAGGTAAAAATCACTGGAGAGAGCAGAAAACAAAATCACCTTCACAGTTGAGAGCAATCTGCCGACTACCAGCAAACAAACCTTCTATCCAAGAAAAACGACTCCGCAACAATGAAGAACAAATTTTCAGAGGATTAATTCCTTCATACCTTATAGCAAGATCAATGATACGTACTTATTAAGTGCAGTAATTCCAATCATTAGTTTGAATGTGTTGAGCTTGTGGATTGGACATTGCACACACGCATTGAATGCATGGCAGCATTTTTTAAGTAACCACCAATTTCTGAAATGATTACTTGCCTCAGAAACTTAAACAATTGATGTCACCCAAGATATGGTTCGACCTTCCTCATATTTGGAAATCAGTACACCATCATATTGTTTAGCCCATGGGACCCACCTAATTGAACATGCATGAACAAACTGAACAGACTTCACTGGGGTTCAAGTAGTTCAAGACGTACACCGCACCTAGGAAACTTCTCTTTTGAAAGGATTGACTATCGTAAGTGTTGTTGACCTTTTGAACCATATTGAACATGTTAAACACTCCTGAACCCTTTGAACTAGGTTCAAGGAGTTCACTGCCTGGAGAGAGATGATATAACATATCGCCGAACAAGACCCATAAAAGAACTGCTGCAAAAAAAACTTTGAGCAAATGTTAGTATGAAAACCTCCTAGATACCTATGAACTTGCAGAACCTAAATGAACCTCGTGAACCTGCTTCAAAATTGTTCAATGAGTTCACAGGGTACAAAACTGATCATTAAAACTTGGGATTTCCAATTTAAAGACAATCTATAAGCAGATTAAGGTTTTAGAATGAGGAATCCCAAGAAAAGTGAGGACTTAAAATAAAATTTAATAGGGTGATTTACTCCTATTATGAAGGATAAATGACGCGGGTAACAATAATGAGACAATAAAAAACTAATGAAAAGCTTAATTGAAAACTAAATTTAAGATGCAAACCATAAGCCTTGCTTGAAATGTCCCATTTTCCTCTATTCTTGAGGACCTTGAAAGTGTTGGATTGATTAGCTCTCAGCAGAGCAATGACCTCCAAAGTGGCAACTCAAGAGTTGAGTAGCTACTTGATCATGATTGATTATGCAAATGATGTGAAATGCATGATCTATGAAACTAGATTAGCATTCTATGATTAATCCAAATGTCTAATTACTAGATAGTTGTAATGCAAATTTCCTATGGTAATGATGCTAAAACTATGAATGCAAGGGATCCTTATTGCTCCAAAATGGGGGATATTTATAGGAATTTCAAGGCCAAAGCTGAGCTGGCTGGAATCAACAGTCAAAATCTAATCTGAAGATATCAAAGGCCAAGATTGAGGAATTTGGAGAAGAGGTTGGAGGAAGGGACACTTGTCATCTCTGTGGTGACAAGTGTCAAGGAGCCTTGCTTATGAGAGGGCAAGTGTCCAAGGGAAGAGACACGTGGCAAAAATTCCATGTGTCTCAAGGGAAGAATATCCACACCATAGGAGGTTAAGGTAAGGAGATTAGAATGTGCAAGATAGGATAGGGTTAGGTATAGGCAGAATGGGTTAGGTGAGGAGATGGTTAGGGTAGGAGCCATGTGCTCATTTGAATTTAGAAATTCATATAATTTGGAAAATGATGATTAATCTCAACAAACTTGAGTTTGTTAATTTTAATTAGGGATTAGAAGAATTGATTATATGAGGGGGAATTAATTAATCAAAAGGGGATATGAAATGAATTATATAAATAAATCATGAAGATTTATTTACTAGTAGATGAATAGAGAAATTAATAAAATTGCTTGTGGATTTAATTAATTGGGAAGGGGGATTAACAAAATAATTGCGTATTTAATTAACTATCTTCAGACCATTTTTAGGTGTATACAACGTGGATCCTTTTAAGTTTTTGTTCAAGAAAACTCCTAAGAGTGACAAGGAGAGGAGAGCGAAGACATTAGCTCTTAGATCAGCCGATGAGGTAATCTACATTTCAATTGCAAAGGAATTATAGTTAAATGCATAGTTATGTTGTTAATTGTGAACTATTTTCTACAAAATAATTCTAACTTGGCTTTTAAATTGTGGTTTTGTATCCATCTACAGAGCTGCGTACTACATCGAAGAGGCTTGATTTTGATGATCCACCACAAGTTTAGGATTATATAGTGTTAGTTGTGGTCATAGAATGACCAATACATATAGATATATTCTACATTTGTATTGTATATCGATTTGGACATGGCAAATGCCACATTTTTGTAACACTTGTATTGATTGTCAGACATGCCTTTTTATATATATATAAATGTTGATATTCAATCCAATAAATGTGTACTGAGTTCATTATTGTGTATTCATTGTATTTCATGGCTGTCCTTTTATAAATTTTATTGGTCATTTGCCTATGTAATCAACAATATGAATATAAACAACAAAAATCTATGATATAAAACATTGCAATCATGGAATATGATTTGATAAAAAATTTAAAATGTCGAATTAACCCTACAAAACTCCTTGTATTCAGTTCATTATTGTGTATTCATTGTATTTGGTGGCTTCCCTTTTATAAATTTAAATGAATATTTGCCTATGTAATCAACAATATAAATCGACAATATGAATATAAACAACAAAATGTGTGTGGTGCGAGAGCACCCTCATGCTCGCAATGGTCAAATTTTGGTTCTCGTGTGCACAAACTGACCTCACAAGCACATCTAGGTGGGCAGGTTTATGCTAGACATGCTCCTCTCATGCATCGCAAAGCACCGAAACATCGAGAGTCAAACCCTACTAGCACGATCTCTCAAGTGCCCTGAATCCAAAAAATTATCAAACTTTGACGAACTATTTCTTCCAATCCTGGATACATATGATTGATCCATTTGAACCTATGGGGTCATGTAAGGCTTGTCTACAATGGCTTATCTCAGTTTTGACGAATTGGATCCATTTTCAATTAGTAGCATTTTTTTGCTTGCTGCGAAAACCGTCAGTTGAGTGGAATGCAAAGTTGCAAGATAGGCTAGAATTGATTTGGTGCATCGTGTGCACAAACTGAATTCAGAAGAGAATCAAGGTGGGTAGTTTTATGCTATGCATTCTCCTCTCATGCATCCCAAAGCACCGGAACATCAAGAGTCATACCCTACCGATGCGATCTCTCAAGTGCCCTGAGGCCAAAATATTGTCAAAATTTGAGGGACTATTTCTTCCAATCCAAGACACATATGATCATTTTGTTTGAACCTATGGGGTCGCATGATGCTCCTCTATAATGGCCTATCTTGGTTTCTTATGACTCAGAGCCATTTTCAATCGGTAGCATTTTTTCACCTGCTGCAAAAATCGTCAGTTGCATGCAATGCAAAGTTGCAAGATAGGATAGAAATGATTTAGTTCATCATGTGCACAAATAGAATTCATGAGCACATCTAGGTGGGCAGTTTTACGCTAGGAATGCTCCTCTCATGCACCCAAAGTGTCGGTATGTCGAGAGTCATATCCTACCAATGCGATCTCTCAAGCACCCTAAGTCCAAAAAAATGTCAAACTTTGATGGACTATTTCTTCCAATCTAGGACACACATGATCAATACATTTGAATCTGTGGGGTCATGAGAGGCTACTCTACAATGGCCTCTCTCATTTTTTTACGACTCGAGGCCATTTTCAATTGGAATCATTTTTTTGCCTGCTACAAAAATCATCAATTGCATGAAATGCAAAGTTGTAAGATAGGCTAGAATTGATTTGGTTTGTCGTTTGCACAAACTGATGTCATGAGCGCATTCGGGTGGGAAGCTTTACCCTAGGCATGCTCCTTCCATACGTCCCAAAGCGATGAAACGTCAAGATTCATACCCTACCGACACGATGTAGAAGTTGCCTGACAATGTTTTTGAGAATAATGACAATTTTTGCTCAAATTGTATTTAGACCCAATCTATGACTCCTATGACCCTATAATGACTTAAATAATTCTCCATGATTATACAAGAATCAAGAATTCTCATGATTGGCCTTATCACGTCACATAAACTCAAAACATAGTCAAAAAACATAGACACAAAAATTAGTCACAAAACATTATCACATATTATTCAAAAATTTGCCTCTAAATATGATCAAATCAGCTCTTGTCTATTTTAATATACAAAAAAATGTCGTACAAATCATCTCATGGGCGTTTATACAAAATTTGGCACTACAATATGTGCAATTTAACTCATCGTCAATTTAATATACAAAATTTGGCATCTAAATATGTACAAATCAGCTCATTGCCATTTAAATATATAAAATTATGCCCCTAAACATGTAAAAATCAGCCCATGGGCATTTATATATATAAAAAATGAATATAGGACAATTCGTCGATGATATATACAAAATTATCAAAATCATTCTATTTTGAACCGTACAATCAATCAAGTGAGCCTTCAGGATTGGCTCTAACCCATATTGTGTCAAGTATTGCCTCATGGTTAGCTTGATGAACTTTCCATTAAATATTGTTATGAGGTCTACCACGATACTTCATCAAATTAATATTTGTTGCAACAACAAGGTTAGAGAAATGAAGAATATTTCTATGTGTTTCAAAGTCCTCAAATAACCAAACATCAGAATTCTTGATAAGGTATCTCCTAAACCATGTTCCTGTCACGACAACAAACCCTATTGGGTAGTCAATACCCTCTCCATCAATGACTGTGGTTGTCAATTTTCTTTTAGGCTCAACACAATGACACAAATAGTAATTCATTCCATATTCATTGTTCTCTTCCACAACAATTGCATACACATGACCTGTATTTTATAAAGTGACAATTAATACCAAAAATAAAGTGTGATGTACAACAAAATGAACCAAAAAGAATACTTGAAAAAATATTAACTCAAAAAATCACTAGAATCCACTAGGTCGGATACATGGTCAAAATCCAATGATGTCTCCATCTGGCTCAATTGTAGTGCTTTGGGAATTTGATATGTATCAATGAAAACCAATGATCTAAAATACCATTTGTCAGCCCACTCTTGTGATTCACATTCTTCCCACCAACAATACATGCATGAAGAGAAAAAACATACCATCTCTCTCATATAAATTACTAGTGAACTTGCATTTGAACTCATAAATGAGTGCATGTCACTCAATCCTAAAACTGTACAACAATCTAGATAGTTTTCAATGTTAGATTAAGTGATCAACCAAAAATATCTATAAACCATTGACGTACCTGGATTACCTAGACCCATCATAGGCTTACACCATCGCACAATTGTTTCTGCATCTATCAACTCAGCACCACCTTCCTACTTCAATTCTTCTCTAGCTAGGGCTCTTTTTACACATACTCTTGCACCATTGTGCTCTCCCTTACCATGTCTAGCCTCAATGAAATTCCAAAAATTTTGTAAACCGCTTGCCATATGCATCATTTTCAACCAATAAAACATCCTTGCATTCTTGAATTATGTAGTGCAATTATCTGACCAAATTAAGTGTTGGTTGTATTGTCTATTTCTTTCCTTTAAATTATCATAGAAAAATTTAAAGCATCCTTGTACAAACTCCGATGAATGAGTACGATCATCACTTATGTAGATGTGATACTCTCTTACAACTTTTCTATCCTCCTTTGTGCTATCATCTGCATGCATGGATGTTACGTGTACAAAAATAGAAACTTGTGTAGAATGATAATACATAGATTGCTCTTCATTTTGAGGTTCTAGTGTATAATTTTCAGCAAAATCAACGATAGAGACAACAGTGCCAAGAGGAAATGTGTCCTTACATAACTTGAATTGTTCATCTAACCATCGAGCTCTATGGATATGCATTATGTACTTATAAACTAGTTTCTCTTGAAACATTTTCATAAATTCAGCTACACATATATCATTTTTCACTACCTCACATCTCTTCAAATCTTTACCATATTTAACTCCATATGTTTTTGTCTTGTATTTTCCAAAAGAAACTAGTTTCCTACCAATTTCATGTGTGCTCTCCAAATGTACACATCTTGGTAAATGTTGCAAACCACCACATATAGCACAAAAAACTTCCAAACAAGGCATCTTATAATAAATGCAACCATCATGTCTATTACATACCACACTTGAAATAAATTATCTTACCAACTTAGGTGGTGCTTGTATATTGCATTCCTGCAAAACATCGTTAGTGTGCAAAGTAGAACAAATATGATGAAAAGTATCAGAGTGCATGGAAAATTCAATATGCATCCTACAACAACACGTTGTGCATACATGATTAATCTTAATATAAAAAGGTTTTTCTATTTCGAAAAATCTTTGAGAAATTCTTATTTGAGGAAACTTTTGAAGGAATCTTTCATAAAAATTTATTTGAGACATATCAAAATAGTGTTTGGCATGTGGCTCACGATTTGTAGACCCGATTTGCCTTCTAACAACATCTCTTTAGTTGGGCCAAACTCTTGTGTTGTCATGCCAAAAAAATTTAATTAATGCTCTTAGTGCATCAACAACAACCTTATCTTTGCATGGTAGTCTACTCGAGAATTCCCAAAGAGAATTATTGTTAGTTCCTTGATTTTTTATCACCTTTGTAATGATTTACTTAATGTTGTTCTACTAACGTTTAATGATTTACTTGTTTTTCTTATCAAATGATTTTTTTATTTTCTTGCTCATTATGGTTGATGTAATGACACATCGATTAGCATTAGAATCTTTAGTACGTTATTTTGAACCAATAGCTTGATATGCATCAAATAGATTTCTCACAATAGTTCTTTCACTATTACATTCAAATGATCTTAGGCCTAGACTTTTCATTGTCTCTCTAAAATTCAATTTTTTAATCATTTGAACAATTAATTGACATCTTGCAATTTGATTGAAGTTTTCAAAATAGTTTTGCCATATTATTTTAGCCATTCTCCTACAAGTTTGTTCATTCATTTTATCGGGCATTGGCTTCAATATTTTATCATCAATGTCAATTAGATACTTTGGTTTCCTATGAATATTTCTAGGAGGTGTTAACATCGGTGCATTGTGTATATTCAATTTATCAAATAGAGAAGGTTTATGTTCATAATTTAATTGATAATTCAATGTGGTATCTTCTTCAATTGTATTAGGTTCATATGGTAAATCAAATGTCTCTTCTTCAATTGCATTAGGTACATTATGTTCGTTAAGTTAATTGAATTGAGATGTTGAGGATGACATACCTTCTTCTCCCATTGTTCTTATGTCACGTAATTTCTTCATATGCTACCTTTGTCTTTCCTTTTCAGCCTCTCATTGTTCCATCATTCCTCGCTTTTTCTCTCCTATGGTTGATATCGGTTGTCCTAAATAGAATCATATTACATATATATGTAAACAAATATTTGTAAACAAACAAATAACCATAAATATGCATCTTATCATTATTTGTTTGAATCAAAACTATTAAACAATCACAATAATATTGACAAAACTAATAAGAACAACAATTCAATCATTTGAAATCATGCAAAAAAAAAAATTCACTTACTTCTATTTATAAAACAGTGATATAAGTGTAGACACAGTTGCAGTGGGGCCTTCAATGACCTCAAAAACTTCTTTTGATCCCGTTGAGGCTCTTGGACAAATAAAACTATGTCTAAGCACCTTGTACACACTATATTAATAACCACGTGCATGCTCTTAGTCCCTAAAATGTTGGCAAGCCCAACGGTATTTTTTTTTCACCTTGTACTAATAATTAGTGTGTACGCACTCATACGCCTTAAAAATGTTATGGAAGGGCAGTGAACTAATAGGATCAACACCTCGTATGCACTTACAAGTAATAAGTTGTGCGTACATGCTCCTACACCTTAAAAATTTTATGGGAGAGTAGAGATCAAATAGGATCAGTGCCCTGTACGTGCTATTTGTAGTAAATAAAATGTGAAGGAAAAGGGAGGGAGGGAGAGAGGGAGAGAGAGTGAGGGAGAGAGGGAGGGAGGGAGAGAGATGGAGACAGAGAGAGAGGGAGAGGGAGAGGGGGGAGAGAAGGGGGGAAGGATAGAGAAGGAGGTGGGGAGGGATGGAGGGAGGGAGAGAAGAAGGGATATGGAGGAAGGGAGAAAGGGAGAGGGGGAGAGAGGGGTACAAAGAGGGGGAGAGAGAGGGAGGGGAAAAGAGAGAAGAGAGAGAGAGAGAGAGAGAGAGAGAGAGAGAGAGAGAGAGAGAGAGAGAGAGAGAGAGAGAGAGAGAGAGAGAGAGAGAGAGAGAGAGAGAGAGAGACAAGAAGGGGTATGGATAAAGGGAGAAGGGGAGAGAGAGAGAGAGAGAGGGAGAGAGAGAGAGAGAGAGAGAGGAGGGAGGGAGGGAGAAAAGAAGGGGAATGGAGGAAGAGAGAGAGAGGTGGAGGGGGGAGAGAGAGAGGGAGGGAGAGAGAGAAGAAGGGGTATGGAGGAAAAGAGAGAGAGAGAGAGAGAGAGAGAGACATAGAGAGAGAGAGAGAGATGGGGTATGGAGGAAGGGAGAAGGGGAGAGAATCAAGTCTTTATTTTTCACTTAAATCTCTCGGCCTCTCTCCCCCATTCTTCATCTCTGAAGTCTCTCCCTCTCATACTCTATCTCTCTATCTCACTCTAACCTTCTCTTAGGTGTATCTCTCTCTCATTATCTCCCTCTCTCCTCCCCCTCCCTCTCTCCCTTTCTTATTACCTATCTTTCTCACTCTCTCCCTCTCTTTGCACCTCTCTCTCTCTAGTCTCTTGTACTCTCCTTCCATCCCTTCCTCGCTCACTTAGAATTTCTCTATCTCTCACCATCTCTTTTTCCCTCTCTCACCTTCCATCCCTCCACCTCTTAGGTCTCTCTTTCTCTCCCAATCCCTCTATCCACCTCTTAGATCTCTTTATATCTCCTCGCCCTCTCTCTCTCTCTCTCTCTCTCTCTCTCTCTCTCTCTCTCTCTCTCTCTCTCTCTCTCTCTCTCTCTCTCTCTCTCTCTCTCTTTGAGTCCCCTTCTCTATGTTGCCCTCTATCTCTATCTCTCCATCTATTTCCCTCTCTCCCTCCATATCTATCTCCCCCTCCCTTTCCCTTTCTCTATCTATGTCTCCTCCCCTATCTCTCTCTCTCCATCTCTCTTTCTCTCATTTATCTCTTATCTCTCCCTCTCAGTCTATATCTATCTATGTTACTCACCTCCTCTCTTACGTGTATCTCTCTCCCATCCCCTCCCTCTCCTCCCCCTATCTCTCTCTCCAGGGTCATATGGTATTCTTAGGGATCATATGGTATCCTAGGATCCATGCATGTGTTTAGAGGGCTCACATGACACCATATGACTCCTTACGACACCATATGACCCATAACGACATATAAGAGGTCGTATAGAGTCCTAAGCAGTCATAAGACACCATATGACCCCTTAAGACACCATATAACCCCTAACGACACCATATGGTGTCCTAAGGGGTCATAAGGTGTCGTAGGGGTCATAGAACACCATAAGACACATAATGACACCATATGGTGTCCTAAGGGGTCATAGGACACCATATGACCCTTAGAACACAATATGACCCCTAACAACATCTAAGGGGTCATAGGATACTATATGATCCCTTAGCACATGATAGGACCTATAACGACACCAAATAGTGTCCTAAGGGGTCATAGAACACCATATAACCCTTTAGGATACCATATGGTGTTGTTATGGGTCATATGGTGTCCTGAGGGGTCATACGACATCCTATGACCCCTTAGGACACCATATGGTGTTGTTATGGCTCGTATGGTATCTGAAGGGATTATATGGTGTCCTATGGGGTCATAGGACACCATATGACCTCTAAGGAAACAATATGACCTCTAATGACACCTAAGGGGTCATATAGTGTCCTAACAGGTCATAGAACACCATATGACCCATAACGTCAGCATATGGAGTCCTAAGGGGTCATATGGTGTCCTAAGGGATCATAGAACACCATATGACCCCTTAGGACACCATACAACCTATAACGACACCTAAGGGGTCATAAGACACCATATGACCCCTTAGTACACCATACAACTCATAAATATTATCCAACCAATACATCCACACAATCCAAAGAAACCAATACGTTCATCTACATCAAACATTCTACTTTATATCCTATCTTCTTTATAAAACAAAAACAAAATCGACCACCTTGTCAATCTTCTTATCACGTCATCTATATGCAAATAAAAAGAAGACATATTGGATGAGCCTACCCATAACTGTTTATAAATTATGTCATACAAATTTTTTGATTAACAAATGATATCTAATAAAACGATATATTATTTAAAGTTATGAATAGAACATCGATAGTTTAGTTTTGATATAGCTATGTTAGACCAATGTCAGCATAAGAGAGACTCCAGGCGAACATACAATGAGGCTTCGCTAAAAATAAAGTGTAAGAGCTTGACCTAACCCTAAGAGTACTGTCTTTCTAAAATATATGGTGTTCTTAAGTTTGCAAGGCTATAGGACTGATCTTGATTGCGACTATAGGAATTACACACTTGATTTCTTTCATGGGTATGTACCCTTCCAGGCCTTTTGACAGCTGATGATCATCATATACTACCACTGACATGCTTACAACAAACTTCAATTTCTTTAGATGACAAGTGTTGTGTAATAGCATGAGAACTTTCACATACCCACCACTATCATTCTTTATGACATCATCTATGTTACTATCCCTCTTTCTCTTCCTACTAGTTGTTTCCTTCTGAAAGACATATTGTAGGTAGTCACACTCATCTTGTTTCTTTTTTGACACTATTTTCCACATCTTCTTTTCTCATTAAAAACACATTCGAGAAGAATATTGCTGCAGGTTTCCTTGTTTGTCACAGTAATGCATCCGTGGTTCAATTTGAGACCATTCTTCCTCCTATTTAATATACACAAACAAATCCATCAGCCAATTTTCTTAGGATAGCACACATGATAAAAATCAAAGAGGAAGTTGTAGACAAGAAATAAATTCACTTACTTCTATAGAAGTGTAGACACAGTTGCAGTGGGGTATGGAGGGAGGAAGGGAGAGAAGAAGAGAGAGAGGGATGGGGTATGGATTAAGGGAGAAGGGGAGAGAGGGAGAGAGGGAGAGGGAGGGAGAGATAGAGAGGAAAAGGGAGAGAGGGGAGAGAGGGAGAGGGAGGGAGAGAGAGAGAGAAAGAGAGAGTGGGAGGGAGAGAAAGAGAGGCACCTTGTACACGCTTGAGGGGGGGGAGAGAGAAAATATACTTACATACACACTTATGTGTGTATATATACTTAATATATTATATATATATATATATAAATTATATATTATATCTATATACACATATTATATATACAATATCATATTATACACCCAAAATTTAAACAAACATAGCGCGTACGTGTTGTTTATAGTTAAGATAGAGCATACATGCTTCTTACATCATAAGTACCCCCGTACACGCTTTTGACTGTTCAAGCTTGGAAATAGGCCTAGATGATAAAGCTACGGTTTGGAAGTTTGATTTCCCTCCGTTTCCCCCCTTTTTGATGTGTTTAATTTTATCAACTTGGTTTCTTGACTTTGTCATCATCAAGTTTACACTTCATTAAGTGGGTATTTCTAAAATTTTGACCATATTTTCACCCATCTTCTGAGCTTTCTAACCATATATTATTTTAAAATTTGAACAACAATACCATATTATTATTGAAATTTCTTTTACCAGTGTCTCCATAATTCTCATACACATACGTGAACCATTTTTTTAATAACTTTTGATATACTTATCCAAATTTTTTTTAAAATTATATATTATTGTTGTGCACTTGATTCTTTACAATTTAAAAAAAATTGTATTTTCAATTTTTTTAGTGCAACTTATGCTTTGCGCACGAATAGGTACCTAATTTTTTAGGATGTGCTTGATTGGAAAAATCATTAAAAATTAATATTCAACAAAAAATTACAAAAAAATATAGATCTTCTAGTGCTCACTATGAATTTTTTGATGCGCACATTAGACACTATGTTATGTTTTTAAGAAAAAATCAGGGTCTGTTTTTCATGCGTGAAGGATTTGACACCCTTAGTATTATCCAATTTTGAAAAAATTTAGTAGTTTGGAAACTAAATTCAGGGTACTACGATATTTGTCTTTGATTATCTTCATATTTGTTAGTCCACCCATAATTTTTCCCTTTTAAATATTTAAATCCATGGGTTGCCTTTTGTGCCTTTACTTAAGTCGGGTCATTTGTTTTCCTTCGTACTTGAACCGTTGAACTCTTTTTAAAAAGTTCGGACGGTTCAAGGTTCATAGCGTGTTTTGAAAGAGAGTCATTTTTGGTCTTTGTCATCTTGTGAACAAGTGCGCATTTGTTCGTGGTCTTTGAAGTTTTGAACCCGTTGAACCAAATCTCAAGTGGTTCAAAAGGTTCAAGGTTCAAAATGCCTTTTGTGAGTTGCGGCAATGTATTGTTATTTGACGAGTGTGAGTCCTTATGTTTCATGTTAATATGCGGTCTTTTACCTTGAACCAAATCTCAAGTGGTTCAAAAGGTTCAAGGTTCATGTTTAATAGTCCTTTTCCTTTGTCACTCGTTCTCGGTGTTGTTGTGTGTGCCGCCCACTCACTGTTATATTTCTTAAGTGAACTTGAACCGTTGAACCTTTTTGTCAAGTGGTTCAAGGTTCATGGGTTCATTTCAAAATTAACTCTAAGGCTTTTTGGTGAAAATAAAGACAGCGCGACAAGAAGGAATATTCCCTTTTCAGTAGTTTAAAATTTTAAATATTCAATGTAATCATGAGTGCATCAAGCTACTAGTGCGAAAGTGATAGGTAATTAAGAAGGTATCATATTTTTGTCATTTCTCCATTACTTCGCATGCTTGGATAAATCATGTTAAAGCATGTGTAGCTCTAAAGACATTTATCCATCCGGTTGAAGGAAATGTGTATGAATTTATTTCCATATTTAAGAAGTTCACAGCTGCCATACTTCAGTAAAATTGGAGGCGCCGAAGGTAAAACCAGCTCTATTCTCTGGAAGAATTTCCAGTTTTCATGGTGTTAATGAGTAAGTTCAATTGATTTCTCCTAAGTTGTGTTTCTTTGAGTTCTAAGGATTTTATCAGTATAGAAAAGGGAAATCTCTAAATTGCTGGGGTAGGATACTGTCTTGTTGTTAAATTTCCTAGTTAAGGGGGTAGATAGTTAACATGAGGCCTGTGCTGCCAAAGCTTGGCCAGACCTCATGTCTAGTGAGTATTTTTCCGGAATTGGAAGACACCTCCTTAATTCATGTAGATTTAGGGGATTTCCTGGAAAGAACCAAGAACCCTTAGACTGGATCATTAATGGAAAAGATAGTTAAGAGTGGTCTTGTGGAAGCTGTTGCATTCCCGCTCATCGCACCATGCCCTGATTTAGTGTTGGCATGCATGAACAGATATGACTCTGAAAACAGATGTATCAGAACCTGCGATGGTGAGGAGCTGGTCAGAATTAATAGAGAAATGGTGATGGCAGCAATGGGTATTCTACATAAGGATGAGTATGAGGATTGGACTATTGGGAGTTCATTAGCCTATTTCTCCGAAAAGAAGAGAAAGTATAGGAGTGTCATTTCTAGAAATTGGCTCTTGAATATTCAGAAAGGAGGACCACGGTTACCCAAGCCCCTGACCAGAGAACACTTCATCCCAGAGGTGCGGGACATTGTTATACTTTCGAACAAAGTGAAGGGGAATTCATATTCCTTCTACGGGGAGGATTGGATGTACTTTTTCATCCAAGTGGTTTTATCCAGTGACAGATTTATGGATTGGTCTCAAGTAATTGTAGAGAGAGTTAACAAAGGATTGAGCAATTTTGTGGGGATGACAGGGTTTTACATGTCTTCCTATCTTTTCTACATTTTAGCTTGCACAAGGGATTGGCCTGGACTACCTAATGAACCTTGGATTGATGGAATGAGGGTTTATAAATTTTACCCTCTGTTGCAACTACAGAGACATATTGAGTAGATTGACAGGTGGAACAGAGTCTTCGAGGGGAGACTTGCCTTTGAGCTTCAAGGTGATGCAAATAGGAGAATTTTAGTTGAAGCTGTGGAATTTGTGAGTATATATGGAAGTTTCTTTATCCAATTTCCTCGGTTTACTTACATATGGGTAGGTAGCTTTGAAAGCCAACCATTTAGGTTACCCAGGTATGCTTTTGATAGCTACATGCTTATAGAAGTGAGTAGGTAGTTGACCTACACAGACAAAAGATTAGAAGCAAAGGGCGAGTCTTGTGTGGTATTTCCCATTGAGCTTGGATATTACAGTTGCCAGTCTATATCAGATGTCTTGAACCTGGAACTGGAGTTCAAAAGGATGAACCTGCAGCCATATGTGGCAAGGCAAAAATTTGACAGCAAGGGTTATGTAAGGGAGAACCTTAAGGTAGATAGTCATTTTTTCCATGAACCTCAAATAGAGGATTATTGGGAGAACTGCAAGGATGAGTATGAAGTTAGAAAGAGATTGTGGTCCAGATTCACTTTGTAGAAGATAACTACCATGAGGTTCCCAATTAATATATCTGGCATATCAGAAGATACATAGAGGAATGCTTTGGATCCTGAGTTTGATATTGAGATTGAAGGAAAACCGATTCTAGAAATTGATTGGAACAAAAAGGAAGATGACAATATCCAAACAAGAACCTTCAATGTTGTCAGGAGAACAGAGAGATGGTTGAGGAATCAGAAGTTCAAGGACGGACCCCACATGTCCTCACATGAATCGAGAATTGATTCAAACATTGTGGTTCAATTTCTTGGTTCTACTACTAATGAAATTACTAATGTTGTAGGTGTCTCAAAGCCCGTTGTAGAGAAAATTCAACCAAGAAGGACAAAAATGTAACCACCCAGTCTCATAGCTGCCCGAGTAACTCGGTTCAGAAGCAAAAAGAGGAGTAAAGCACCTGTCCTGAAACAGGTCATTGTAGACTTGGACCCTAGTGAAGAGCTTGAACAAACAATGGATTCACAGGATCAAGGCAAGCCTAGGACACAACGAATGGACACAGATAAAGAAGTGGAAATTCAAAAGGATCCCATGAATACCTTAGTAATTGTTACTTCACCAGATGCACAGACCACTCCGCCACCTAAGGAACCTACAATTGCACCAAGATGGCTAGAAGGCACCATTGGGAAAAAGAGGAGTGTGGTGTCGGTCATAATTCTGATAGAGGACATGGTTAGTAGATTCTTGGGAAAGACATCAAAACCCAAAAATCTCAAAACATAGGCAATGCTTGATGTGGATGACACAATAGGTCACTGGACAGCTGAAGTTGCCAAACCCATTCCTAGAAGAGATGCAGACAAGGCTACAAAGGAGGATTTCACTATGGAGAAGATAGATTTGGGGGTTGCTTCAAGGGCTGTGGATGTTAAACATCTGGAATCCTCCACAAAGAGGATAATTTCAAGGACTTGGAAAGATGAAAAGCATGAGAGAGAATTGAAGAAAGTTGTCACACAGGTGGTTCAGTACATCAATGCTATCCACGACCCAGACCCCCAACCATTATCACAGATACCAGTGTCATTTGACCCTAAATCGCCAACAAACCAGAAGATGCTAGATCAATTTCAAAGGAATAAGGTAGTGACGGAGATGATTAATAAATGGTTGGGCCTGATAATACAACAAGGGTCAGATTATATTTGTAACCTAGTTAAAGTTTATAAGGATGCTAAAACCATGAGTAAAGAACTTAAACTGGAAACAACCACCTGGGAAAAAGAAAGCATTAAGTGGGTAGTAGTGCTCATGCAAATGAACGATATTCAGAAGTATGGACTGATGAAATTCCTAGCTAAGAAATCGGTGGAGAACTTGGATGACAATGTGTTGTACGTACCAAAGAAAAATGTGTAATGACGCAATTCTATCATCAAGCAAGGCCATGAAGAATCCACCAAGCTACTCAAAGGACTGACTGACTTGGTTGACACGATGCAGAAGGACCTCAAGTGTATTGATATTCAACTCATGAAGGACCACGGCAAGGTAATCGAAGAAGTTGCAGACATGACTAAGGTATTTCAAGAAATGATCCAGTTCATTCAGACAACAAAATCCTTCACCACTGATGACTTTTCAAAAGTGGCAAGGATTGAATCAATGCTCTTTGCCTGTTTAGACCATTCAGAGATTCACAAGGGAAAAGTTACACAGGTAAATATGGACAAAGATGTGTGGAAGCTGAGGACCTGCACATTGATCTGCCCTATTTCCAATTCATCTTAAACTTCTTGGTAGCGTATCTTGAATGGAGGGGTTCTGTGGCAAAGCAGGAAAATATCGTAACCCCCTCTGCCATGATGGAAGCCTAGCTGATCTGAAAATGAAATGTCAACCTTTTAGTGGCTGTTAGTTTAGTTTTCTTTTATGTTGCTTTAAATGGTTTCTTTCACCTGGGTGAAAGTAAATTTTATTTGATCATGTAAAAACAATGGCCTAGTGGCTATTTAAGAGGAAGAGCTTGTCTTTGTAAGGGTTCCAAAAACTGTGATATTGGGAGCAGTAGATAAAATTTTGATATGAATTATTTGGATGATACAATGACTGTTATTAATGAAATGGTGTGTTATCTTTGAATCTGTGCGTTCTTAGATTTGCAATCTTTCTTAAGCTGATTATGGGCATAATATAATTTGATAATCAGTTACCTCTGTAATCCTTTCCAATTCATGTTTATTATTGGTTGTTGGACAACTCACATTGTATTGATTTGCTTGATCCCCCTTTCTCTGTGAAGCATGAGAGAGTATCGATTGAGCCATTAGTCTTCGTTGAGTCCTTATTTTGCTTTGAATTTATACAGCAAGAATGTTATGAATCAGTGTTTGTGAACTCTCCTTTGAATATTCTTTTCAGAAATTTCCTATGTGTGCAGTTTTGAAGGCATTTATTTGTGTTGATTGATAAATGCTGAATCCTTTCGATGCTTTTTGGTTACAAGTGTTAGCATATCAACTGTATAATAAATTCATTTATAAATCATATGAGGAGCTTCCCTCTAATGCAGAGGTTGATTTTTCAATAATTCTTCCAACTGTTGGTATATTTATTTCTTTCTAAAGGGTAAAATGAAGTCATATTTTGATTTGAGAAGATAATAGTTAAAATTTCAAGAAGGAGACAAATCTGTTAACCAACAATATCTTGATGGATGACTTTCAAATTTTTCTTCCATGTTTAGGTTCACTTGATTTCAAAAAAAAAGTGTCCACTTATACCCCCCTTTTTTACCACCATCTTTGTGCACTTACCCTTCATATGGAAGATCTAGTAAACTTAAGGCATTGTAACTCATATAAAGTCAAGGCAAGTTGAATCCTTTCACATAGATTTAAAATACCTTGAAGATTAGTGAGTCCCTCTACAATATCAATGAATATTCCTTGGAGGTCAGTGAATCTATCCAAGGCTTAGCAAATAAATATTGAATGACAACAACCATATCTTGGGATCTGTGAAATCTTTAAGAAGACAAGCGATCACATTAGACATCAACAGCGAATGTCATCTTAGTTGAGTGATTTCATCCAATGTGTAGCTCTGGAGACCTTTGATCAAGTATTCCCTACTTGGTGGTGAATTATGAGTAAAGGATATCTGCCCTAGAGACTGTCCTATATGTGATTGTGATTTGGTCAAGTTCTGATTAGAACTTGTTATTTAGATAATTTTATTTTCTCAAGCCCTAGGTGGGTGTACTTGTAATTAGTTACATTCTGACATTAATATAATCAGATCTGAGTAGTGTTGCTGGGTTTTCTCGCCAGCAGGGAGGTTTTCCCAGGGTACTGTTGTGATCTTGTGTGTTGCATTCTCAGTTTTTGTTATTTACTCTCAGACTGATTACTAAAATTAATATGGTATCAGAGCCTACTAAGGGGTGTGATCTGACCCAAACTACTATTCAAATTGCAACTGCCATAAATACACAACCAATCATCATTGGTGCAATCTGATCTTTATTTCTATTTTTGCTGATTTCTTCATACTGTCATAAGGATGTGAAACTGCTATTAGTAATTTCTTATTGGTCAACTGGTTATCATATTGATTAGTAATCAGCTTTGAGATCTTCCAATAATTATAGTGGCATTATTTATCACTAGATTTTTTTGTACTACTATCTTGATGACTAGATATTGTATTGTCAATACTTTTCTGAAGGTTTCAAGACCTAATTAAGCATCATTAATCAAATCAATTTCTGCATCTATGTAATTTATTGTATGAGTGTTTACTTTGATTTCATTTCAGTCTATCATAAACTAAAAAAATTCAAGATTACATTTGCTTGCAGCTGCTTTTATATCATTGGAGTAGATTTTATGTCATCTATATGTGTGTGTGTGTATGGACATACCCATACCCGTGCTCAAGGATTTGTTTTTTTCTAATTTTGTGAATCTGTACCCGATTCTGTATCCGTATGTGTGCCCAAATTGGTAATGTAGCTATTAAATTATCTAAAAGTCATCTTGTCTCATGTATGACCTATGAGGGGCTTCTAACTGATGTAGAAATGATGAAATTATCCTCAAAACTCAACCTTTTGAGACCTCAAACTGATGATGAACTTAGAAATCCACATTTTCTCTAAAAACTAATGCCTAAACTGATGAATGATATGGAGAACTAGAATTCTAACTTGAAGTTCACTTAACTGAAACTCCCACCCTTTAGTCATTTCCATGTGCATGTTTATGATAGTCCAATCTACTAAAAAATACTATCATGAATGCACTTTTGTTTCTCATAGAAGGTGATCATATCTCCATGTTGCATTATCTAATCTCAAACTTTCTGTCATGTGCTTCTGTATTTAGAACCTGATTTCTATCACAATCCTTATTCTTCACTCCTTATTACTGGTCTACAACACTATATCACCATTATACTAAGCCTTTGTGCATGCCTTATGACTATTACATCTTTGAATGCCTTTGAGTTCTTTTTTTTCTTTGATAGACTTGATCTTCTTATCTCTCTATGACTGTGCTTTGTCTTTGATTTTCTTTGTGATAAGGCTTTTATGGACTATAATTGGCATTGATGGAATCTCCTTGTATTGCGCTTAAGTTTGGAGCCTTCAAATGGAGTGTACGCCTTATGATGGAACTATTTACTTTGTGTTCTACAATATTCTCATGTATCCAACTTAGATGATTATCTTTTATGACTAGATATATCTTTGTAAGTTCTTTCTTTGTTAATCATTATCTTCTTGAGTTGTGTATGCCTAAGACTAAAATATTGTTCTTGATAGTCTTGTTGCTCACTATTTTGTAGAGTTTTCCTTAGGCACATGCACTATCACATGTTGCCCTTTAAACAAGGTCTAGGACTATACCTAACCATACAATATTATCCATGAGTGCATACTGAGTTCTAGGTCTCTATCTTTATAATATCCTCCTTTGATAGTATTTTTAAACAACAATATGACTATCTGTATGAGTATTTATGAATGCTTTATGTACTGGCTATAAGACATTTTTGGCATTTACTATTATGATTCCTTATGATAAGTCTTCTCATGCATTCTTGTAGCTATTTCATCTTTATCTTCCTCATAATGAAGTACCTACTATGCTTAATCCTTTGTAAGCTTAGTGATATTAATGTTGCTGATATTAATTCTTTGTAATCGGTAAAAGTCAGCCCGATTGTAACACTGACAAATAGAAACATATGATTGGGATAGCATACACTGTTTAAGTCCATCAGCAGAACACACACTAGTGACAATGGAGAAATCTTGTCTTGTCGATAGTGGCAAAAAGTAAAATTCATCGAAAAAGGTTACGGCAATAAAGGGTCATCAGTGTAGACAAAAGCAATCGGGATTTTTTTTTTTAAATGTTGGGGAAGGTCATAATTTGGATGAACACCACAAGACAACCGACGATGTTGCCATACTTGCGATGACAAAATCTTCGCAGGATCCACCCTCGTCCATGATTGTCATTGTTGAAATTACATCTCCTTGAAGATGGTCCATCGATAGAACACACACTAGCGGCAATGGAGAAATCATGTCTTGCCGGTAGCTGATGAGCCTATTGATAAGACTTATCCCAATGGACACTAGCAAAATTAAAATGCATCAGAAAAGGTTATGATGATAAAGAGTCGTCAACAAAGATTACGATGATAAAGGATGCAACAAGGTCAAAATTTCAACATCTCCTCATCAAAAATACATGTCGCGGGTGCATAGAAATTTCCGACATGGTGGTGTCAGAATTTTGACGTGAATCACGTTGTCAAAATCACCAAAGAAAAAATAACGACAATTATTTTCTCCCCGAATACCTCTAAATTCTAGCATTTAGTTGTCTGAGTTCCAATGAACGGTCGTCAGAAAACCACTCCAAATATAATAGTGGTTTCTAACTTTTTGGGTACATTGAATCTGGAAGACTTGATATATTAGATTTGAGATTTGGAGGACTAATTTGAGTTTGAAGTTATTAAAGGTCCACAGAGGTTTAGGTTAGCATGAACTAAGTTGAAAGGGCATGTTTCTTTATGATGTAAAGAGTTGCAGAGGGATAGAATGGAGAATGGTGAGTTCAAAATTACCCGGTGGAGGCACATAGTTGCAAGATTCAAGGCTAAATTTTTTCAGGAGACTATAAGTTGGAATTGGTCAAAAAGTTAGAGAGCTTGAAGCAAAAGGACATGAGTGTGAAAGAGTATACTGAGGAATTCCACAAGTTGATGATCAGATCTAGACATCGAGATATGGATAGGGAGAAGGTGGGTAGATACATAAATATACTTCCATTTAACATTCAGGATGAGAAAAGTATGCTGAAGATTTCTACAATTGAAGAGGCTTACCAATATGCTTTGAAGGAAAAAGTTAAAGTGAAAAGAAGACAACATAATAACCCTAGAGGAAGAGAGAGATATGCAGCGAGTAGAGGGCAGATGAGTGGCAGTATGGAGAAGAAGACTACTGAAGAAGAATCAAAATATAAATTAGGTAAAGAACTAGATCAGAAGACACAAAGAAAAGGTGGGAGTAGCAATAGGGAATTCTTGGGTAAATATTTCAAATGTGGAGAAACTTGACATAGATCTTATGAGTGTTCTTAGGGAACTAGTAAGAAAGTAATGTCAAGGAATTTTATGAAACGTGAGAACCGGGAAACTCGAGCTACAGATGAGAGTGTGGTAGAATTAGAACAAGGAGAATTGGTTGAAAGATGATCACACAGATGAAGTGAGAGAGTAGTGATGGATGAATTTTAATATTGGACCTTACAAAGATGAATTCTTTCATGATGTCGTGTCTATGAGTGCTTGTCATGTTTTGTTGGGTAGACCTTGGCAATTTGATAGAGGATCTATCAATGATTATAGAAGAAACCTTCACTATTGAGAAGGATGGGGAGAAGTTTACTTTGACTTCTTTGAAGGGGAAGGAGAAGGAAGTGAAGAACTTGAGTCTTGTAAAGAGTTGTTGTGTTCAAAAGTAGGATGCAGAGGATGACATGGATTTGAAGAAGGATCTTCTGGATGGGTCTGATCTAGCAAGGTGGTACCAGATGGTAGTAAATTTAGTGTCATGAGAAGAGAAGAAAAAGTTGGAGAATCTATCAGAGGTACAAGAGGAGGTAAAGAGAAAGAAATTTGCAAACAAGAAAGACATTTGGATCAGAAATGAACATGGGGTCTATATTCCAAATGATTTTATATGTTCATAAGCATCCTTTCATGGAACATATTTCTCTACTTGGGGCGTCTAAAGTAGGAGCATCCTCGTTTGATGAGCAATCTTGCATCAAGCAAAAATACTTGTTTTCAGTTTTGTTCCTGTTTAATTCTATGTTGTATCTTTTGTGCTTCTTTTAGCATTCTCTGGTAGTTGTTCATTTTCCATTATGAATCAGGTTTTTGGCTTCTAGATGTGTTATTGTTCCTTGTTTTAGATTTTTAGTTCATTTGGAACCTTTTTCGATAAGTTGTCGCATCTTGATTGTCTGCTTATTGGTACCATAACAGTTTGAGCTTAGTAGCTAGTTGGATATTTCTTCTCTTATGGAGCATTTTCTTTGCTTGTGGATCTAATTGGTAGCACACACAATGTTCCCCATTGGCCGACCTTACTTTATGGTCTGGACATTATTTTTGTCCTTGTCGGAGGGGATCTTCACACTTTGGGTATGACCTATTTTACATGTTTTATTTTCCTATCTTGGAGAATATAATCTTTTGTGTCTGACCCGAATCTCTTCTAGATAATATATATATTGTTGTATTTGATTCTTTGGGGATATCGAATAGATATGAGGATATATATTCATGATCTATAATTAGAACACCTCTTCGAGGTCCGGATGGATTGTAATTTGTGAAGTATTTTGTAACTAGGCTTGTAAGTCTGCATGTTTGCTCGCATATTGCAACTAATTTATTATCAATCCATGATATTGCATTTTCTCTATTATGCATTGGTGCTTCTGTGGCGTTACTCTTGTTGTATGATCTAGATTGTTCTTCTTGAGGGCCCTCCAAACCATGGCTGCATTAAAGGGTCAACAAAATCATTCTCATTGACTGCACTAGCACCACTAACAACAAAAACCATCTCAATTCAATATACCTTAATTGGGGGAGAAGAGGTTTCAAGGAGCCATCAATAGAAACCTCACCCACAATATATCATTTAAAATATCCCACACAACAGCCTTTATATCCCAACGTATGGGAAATATCCACTATCGCCTTTTGAGAGTGAGAGATCCTAGGGGAGCAATCTACCATAGATAAACCCTCCAACATTATACCCTCTCATTTAACCACTTCAACACCAACCACCCAACCATATTCTCTAGCTCATGTAGTAGTTTGACAATCAATTCAATGACTAGATAAATGGCTCCCCTTTCCTAATATATAGTGCAAGCAATGTGAGAAAGGGTAGGAGTTAAAAAAGATGTTATTAAAATAGCATTGGACATGCTAGCAGGGGCAAGGAAAAATAGGGCAATCATTTTATAAGTACATGTCTAAAGTGTAACACATATGTGTGTTGTGTTACAAGACATATTAATCTATAGAGGAGATGAACACAATGATAACATCATATAACATCTCCTTGAACTCTTTTTCATCCTGATGATGGATCACAAAGTGTGATCCAAAACATTGATGATTAAAAATCTTGCACACAAATTCACAATCAAATCCATAAACTATTTTCCTTTCTATCATGGATTGTAGAAATTTAATAGAATTGATTGACATAATATAACTTATAGAATTGACACCATAAACTTGTATAATACATAAATCATAACAATTTGTAAAATTGATAAACTTGTTTATCATATCTTTACAACTTGACCCTACAAGCATGTTTCTAGGAATTTATTAGAAAACAAGCTGACATGGTTCATAAAATACCCTCTCACTCCTCTATATATTATTGTGACTAAATATTTCTACTACTTTTTCCAATGAAATTTCTCAATAGAATGTGAAACATAGTTCCCAAGCTCCCCACTCAAATATCAAACATTTTTAATGCCCTCTTTACTAATGATTCACTTCTCATCCTTTTTGAAGAGAAATTAACTATTTGTCAATCCTTGTAATATCTTAATATTGTTTCCCTTACTTCTTACTCTAGTATATAATGGAAAATAACTTAGTGCTATAATTATATCTATTTTCCTAAGCCTCTTAATCTCGATTGGGTTATTGAATAAGATTTGATATTAGAGTTGAAGTTTCTAGGAATTTCTTTTTCTCTATGATCTTCCTTTGTAGCTTCATGGCAACATACTCTAGAATAGATCTAAAGCCTCTAAACTATTTTTAATATATGCTTATAGCCAAGAATTTTTATTTTTCCTCCTCCTTAGTTTTTCTAGAAGCATGTCACCAAAACCTTGAGAAATTGCACTTAGATATTTTCCTTAGGCTTCTTTTCACTAGAGAAGGATTCAACCATGCTGCTTGTGAATTTTGTTGTCTTTTATATGAATTTGGTGGTCTTCTCATTATTGAAATTCATGACAAGGTTCAAGAATTGTGTGATAAATGAATAATTAGTGTGTTTGAGAAAAATTGAGGCATGAAGAAATTGCCTTTAAGAATTTCTTGCTTTGAGAACATAACATGACATGTAACCCAATAAATTTACAATTCTAATGCCCATTCTCATAATAGGGCTTATACTAGTTCACAACAATTTATTTTTTATAAGTATTTTAGTGATTAGGATGTCATTGTACCATTTCATTTATTGAAGAAGAAGAATTTTAGGAATATTATTTGCATTTGCCATTAACCTCTTTAGATGTTACCTATGGTCAATTTTCTAGATTATACTATTGCCAAACATATCTAGGTTCATAAACTAATTTTATAATAGATGAATTTGGTATATTTAGGACCTATTTTTGAGAGCTAGTAAGTGTTATATTTTTATAACCATTATAATTTAAATCTAAACACAAACTTGAGAATCAATATTCAAGATTACAAATTATTTCAAATAATTGCTAACTTTTTTCTCTAGACATAATTCATAAACTTGGGGAATGGTGTACCAAGTCTTGGTGGTCCAATGAATGTAAGATAGATGCAAGAAAGATTTTTTAGAATTATTATAATTTAAAATATTTCTCTATTTCTCTCTTCACAATTGTAAAAGGTTTCAAAACTCAATTATAGGTGGAGTCTCTATACCTCTTAAAGTCAATGGCACTACAAGTTTGAAATGGTTTGGTTAGCTAATATAAAACTTAAAATATAGGAAAAGTTTTCATAGACTAACATGTGTATTAACCTAGGATCTATTTCTTTTTCTTGTACAAAGTTAGAGGTTAGTGGGGTTGGCTTACTATTAGTAGGGAACATGGATAGTATCTTGGACTCACACTTCTATTAATTGCATCTAATTAGGATTGATTTAGCATGTGTAGGTGGACTAGGCTAACAATTTTGAAATGACATAATTTGTTAAAATATAACAAGTATATCATATAAGAAAGAAATAATAAGGTAGATCTATAATGAGGATAGAATGAAGAACCTAAAATTGAAGTCTAAAGTCGTCTATGTAGGAAATAAGTGTGAGGCACCTATGTCTAAAGGTTATGGATATATAGGAGATGATTATAAATGAGATAAGAAAAATATAGACATCTATCTCCTAAAAATATAAGTCAACTATCAAGACATGGACGTTGGTTACCTTGGTCCTAGGGTTTTCATTGTCTCAAAGTTTGGCAATGTCTACCATTGTCTTTTCCAGTTGTTTTTAATTATCTCATAGTAAGATTTAAATCCACACAAAGGGAAAAAGGGAAAAAATGGTTGTGTTATATAGGGGATTCCCCAAGTCACATCCAATATTGGTGTTCCCACTTGGACAATAGAAATGGTGAGATAAACTGCATAACCCCACAAGGAAAAATGAAGAAATAAATGATAAATGCTAAAATGAAAAACTTACCCTAGGTATGAAACCCTCTCAGAGAGTTCCACATAAATTCTTGATGTAGGGCTCCTTGAAATCCTAAAAGAGGGCATGACATGATAATAACAATGAGCAAGAGACAAGAAACAATACTTGAGTTTACTTTTTCTATGATATTATTATAGATGTAGATGTTTTTGTAGCTTTCTACTCATTATATGATTGCTCTAGACTAAATTGGATTGTAGCGCTAGTTATAATGAAGGATAGCAGATGTTCTCTAAATAGGGATCATGAGGTTATTTCAAGTATAGGCAAAAACATAACAATCAAATGCAAAGATCAAGACAAAATCATGAGTAACAACCCAAATTTGAACTCAACTTTGTGGGACTAGGATACTATTTATTCTTGGGTCTACCTAAAAAGGGCCCTCTGAAAGGAAGATCCAAGTATTGAGATCCATAACATAAGAGCTAGTCTTAGATTTTTTATTTGATGATGATTTAAGTGTAGGGAGATTCGTGAAATTTTAGGGTAGCATATAGCATAAGTGGTCTTAAAATTTACTAGGGGAATGCTAACTAAAGTGATCACCAAATGGAGCATTAAAATATTAGGGTAAATAATTTACTACACCACAAAGCCAAATTAGTTCACCTAGCTTGGTATCTACTTTAATAAGGTCTTCCCATTGGATGTAACCTCATCAACTAGAATTTTTATGGCATTGTTTATGGCCCCTCTTTTACTTTTTGTAGACCTTTAGAAATCCTCATGTGCTTGTTGTGATTTCACTTGCATGCTAAAGCTACATGAATTTTGGATGTGTGGTTTTTCAATCACTTCTAGATAGAGATATTATCCTACCACATTATTCTTTTCAGAAATAGGCTGAAAATTTCATTTAGACTTACTAGGGTTGGACATTCTTTTGAGTGGAAATTACATTAAATATGTGGACAAATAGGAATACTAAATTATTTTAAGTTGGTTTTTTGAATATTCATTTTCCCATGTAGACTAAAGTCGTAATATATATGTTTACACATAATCTTATGCACTTGGATGTTATCATTGCATGGTTCCTTATATGGACAATTTTGGTGCCACACCCATTTTTTTATTTTAGCAATTATCATGAGTGCCTTGTGTTGGTTCATACTAGAACATGGTTTTTATGACATACCTATTGGAATCCTAAGATCACTTCTCTTCCCATATTGAAATAAGATAGATGTATGGTGCAACAAACTGAAATATCATAGGACCCATATACATGAATGATCTTTTCTTTCTTATTCAAGGTTTTCCAAGTGTATTCATAGAAAATATGGTTATGAGCCTTGTGGTAAATCTTAGGGACACACAAAGAATTAGGTTAAGGTTATTAGGGCATTTTTAATTGTTATTTATTTTTTGTAATGCTCCTAATGAAAAGAACCTATGGAGCACAACCCTTTTCCTATCATATCTCAAAGAAGAAGTTGCCTACTCTTGTGAATCAGTATAATGTTTTCCCTAGTTGATTATAAGTAATAGGTATTGTATGTTAGGATGGCATTCCCTAAATTTGGTGTAGAAGTTTTCGACTTGTAGAATCTTAATGAGAATTGGGTCAAAGTTTGATTATATGGTTGCTCTTGCACTACCTTCTCTAATTAGACATGTCTCCTCTTTACATGAGTGCCTTCATTATTGTCTCCATACTATTCATTCTAGGTGTGGCTCACACAATTATCCTTCCCATGTACATCATAGCTAGTCTCCCTTAACACACTATCAATTTCCCAACATGATTGTGGTGTCAACATGATTGTGGTGTCATCCATTGACATATTATTGAGTTCCTAATTAAGACTTACACTGTTGAATCAAGTAAAAGAGAAAGCCCAAAACGATATTATCATGGATGCAGCAATCACCCTATGATCCTCCTCCTCCTATTGATAGGATTACATTTTCGTCTCTAAAGTTTAAATCGAACAGTAAAGATGTGATTGAATTCTACAATGTTTTGCTTTTATTTAATTTTGATACAAAATGTCTACCACTCATCGCTATAAATATAAATCCAGCTTGATTGTTCTTTGAAATGAGAGATAATCTAATGTCAATTCGTTATTGTTTTCACACCAGAAAAATGTTTTAATCCGGTGCCTTTGCGTTATACTATTGACATTTTCGCTCTCTACTATTTTAAGAGTGTAGTAAACTAAAACGTGTACGCTAGACTTGAATGAATAGCCACACGTTTGACTCGGGGCAATTGACAATCCTGGCTATTAAGACTAAGTGGGGCGCACTTTGAAGACTGTCTTCAAGAATGGTCGTTTGGAATGGTAGGGTGGACTGACATATTATTATTACTATATATTCGTTATTCTGTACTGTATTTCTATTATTCGGCAATCATTAAAAACTGTAAATAGCAAAGGGACAAAGGTCTGAGCATAAATTTCATTTTTGTTTGCTATTGCAAAGGTCTTAGCATAATCTTCATTTTTATTTCATATCGCAAAGGTCTGAGCATAAATCTCATTTTCCTCGAGTAAATTATAGGTGTCAGAGAAATTCTATGGCAATATCTCGATTAAGCATCGGCGGTGGGCATCTAGCAATAGAGCATGTGAAAGGAGATGGAAAGCACACAAGCCATGTCCAGGTTGGAGATATCTGGAGATCTATTCAGGGTGGTGATGATTGGAATGGCATGGTTGACCCCATTAACCCACTTCTCAAAGCAGAGATACTCAGGTATGGTGATTTTGCACAACAGTGCTATGATTCATTTGACAACATTTATTCTTCAAAATATATGGAAATTCTAAGCGCAGCAAAAGTTCGCTGGGGCGTAGACTGGAATTGCTCAGAAGTGGGCGTGGTTATCAGGTAACCAGATATATTTATGCCAATACTTCTGTGTTAAAGTCTTTTTTCAAGCCGAAATCCGGGTATAGCGGTGCTTGGATGGGATATATTGCTGTTTGCACAGACCCAAAGGAGATAAAGAGATTGGGAAGACGGGATATAGTTGTTGCATGGAGGGGAACTGAAACACCTCAAGAATGGATGCAAAATATGAAGGATATATTAGTCCCTGGTACTTTATCTCAGAGCACACAGTGTCCCGACTTACAAACAACTTTCAAACCAGGTGTTCAAATATAGAAGGGATTTCTGAGTTGTTATAACTCTGTATATGGAGACTCTGTGAGATCCAGTGCAAGAGATATTGTGGTGACCGAAATAACAAGGTTATTGAATGAGTACAAAGATGAAGAAGATGTGAGCATAACTTTCACTGGACATAGTTTGGGAGCTGCGTTAACAACTCTAAGTGCATATGATATTAAACAGATTATCATGAAAGAAAATGATAGGAAATCAATCCCTGTCACAGTTTTTGCCTTTGCTTCTCCACGTGTAGGAAACCTAGCTTTTTCCCAACATTTGCAGGAGATCGGCGTTAAGGTGGTGCGCTTGGTAAATACATGGGACGTCGTTCCCAAAGTTCCTGGAGTTTTTCTTAACGAGAACATGGGAAGGCTTACCAGATTCCTGCATTGGCTTCCATGGACATATGTTCGTGTGGGAATCCCCATTACTTTGGACAGTAGCAGCTCTCCAGTGCTGAAGCAATCGTATAATCCAGCCAGCTTCCACAATTTAGAGGTTTATCTGCACTTGCTTGATGGGTATCAGGGATATAACAAGCTGCCTTTCAAACCATCTGGAAGAGATCCAGCTTTGGTGAACAAGTACTCCGACTTGCTTATTGAAAAGCTTCAAATCCCTTCTAAGTGGTGGGTAAGGAGGAATAAAGAGATTGTAAAACGGATAGACGGGTTATTGGTATACTCTCCTACGACTCCCACTCATGTTCCCCTAACTCGTCGTCTCCTCTATATGCGCCCAGTGATTCCAATTCACTGACAGTTTATTCGTCATCAAATTCTCTCGCTTTCGTAAATTTCTTAGAGAATGTACTACGGTTAGACATTTTTTGGGTGCACCTATTGAAGTTGGATGCTTTCAAGACTAAGGTCCGATCTCATCTGGCTACTTAGTTCAGTTTGGCTGCTCAAATTTTTGGAGTAATTTGTGGAATTATTTCTTATATTTAAATAATCATTTTTATTATTTTAATGTACAATATTTCAAATTTCTTTTTCCTTCCATTAAATTATAAACATAATTCTTCTGTGTATTCTTATATTTAATTATCATTCATTTGTTCATTTATTAGAATTCATTCTCCTTGTTTCCAATTGAATAGGAATGATAATTGAACTCAATTATGAAAACAGAATACAAAAACCACAATACAAATTAGAGCGCTGATGAATAAAAGCTCGGGTATTTATTTTATAGATAAAAATGCGCTGATGCATACGAGATCAGGCATTCATTTTATAGATAAAAATGAATTAAATGTTTGGAACAATTGTGCACTGTATTAGATGGACTTTAAATGTAATATGTGAGGATGGCGTGATGAAAACATGGCATATTGAAAGGGGCTGGCTTAAATAACACACTAAACTTTGACCACATAGGTGGCTGGTGTGGGCCCCTCCATACCTATCTTGATACTCGTTCTAAACTTCCGTTGGGAGATGTTCTCCGCTCCCATTCAAACAGTTCCATTTAACTTTTGAATTCAAATTCGCTTCCTGCCCAGAACTTCTTTTGAGGCCTGTGATCACATAAAAAGGAACAGGGTACCCGTCTTTTTTCCAGCGTACTCACGGCCTGTGCAGACTCATTGAAAAGGGGTAAAACAAACAATAAATGGAATGGACAAGCTTAGTTTTGGTGAGAATCCATTATATCGTTCATTTTTGTTTTATCATGTAATTCGCAATCTCTTTTAAAATAGATGGTTTCATACCATTGATGGGATGACCAAAGATTGGATATTTCTCAGCCGGACAAACTACTGAAATAGAAGGCTTCATATGCAATCTGGATTTAATTGCTTTAAGCTCACCCACAAAGTTTGCATGATATATCTTCTTTTTTTCTGATCTATGAATTTTATATTTCAATAGATTTTATAAATTATATATTTCAATCGATTTTGTTACTATAACCTTCTCAACTGTAATTATTTGTAGACAAGCATCTTTCAAGTAGAATAAGGATTGGATGTGGCATTTGAATAAGAAAGAATAGAATATATAATTCTTTTGACTGGTCTAGTTACTATTTTTAGTTCTATTTTTCTATTTCTATTTTTTATTTTTCATAATAGAAAATGTGTATAATAGACTTTTTAATTGTTTAGTGTGATTTATTTTTTGATCATTTAGACTAATGCTAATTTTAAATTGTCTGTCAAACTATAATATGTTTTTCATTATTTTTCAATACACTGTTTTAATTACATAAAAAAAATTTAATCACCTTAATATCTTTTTATCTTAACTAATATTATAGCTAAACCTTAAAGGATCCAACTTTTCCAAAACTTTATTTTAAGAGCCTCAATGTAATCTCTTAAAGAAATTACTGAACATTTTAAGTTTCAACATTCAAAGAAAAGAATCATAGATTAGCATAGCTATAATAAGTCCCCAATGCATGGCATGTGATCATTCCTATCTCTAGATGACATGGCTATTAAATGTTGGCTAATCCCATCAAACTGGTTATTATTCCCTCCTATTGACCTCTATTATATAGAGAATTCATGTTTAAGTGATGATCTTGGGACTATTCCTTTTTTGTTTGCATTGTGAAACTAATCCCATTAGAAGTATTTTAATGTAGAACAAGTAGTGGTGAGGGCCTTTTGCTTGGTTAGAAAAAATAAGCGATATTGATCTCTTGATTGATCATACTCTTCAAAGATGAATCTTGATATATCTTGATATTGAGGATAAATTGGAACTACTTGCATATATGTATCTCTATCATATAGGATAAAATTATTCTTTTATCAACCCGTTTTCAATAATAAACGAAGAATCCCCTTCTTTTATAGTTTTTTATTATATCTAAAATATAAAACTAAATTGCACATTTCAATAGATTTTCTTATTGTAAAATTCTCAATTAAAATTATTTTTATAGGAGACAACAATTGGAAGTTGCATTTGAACAAAAAATATTTTAACATATACAATTATTTTGGTTTCTAATGTAAGGTCCTCTTTATATATATTATGGGCCTAGTTTATAATTTCTGGCTTTTTTTTTTTTTAATAAAAGAAGATTAAGATATATAAAAGAAAATATGTATATAATTATTAAATTTAAGATGTATTGGTTAAGATTTGAATCTATTATTTATAATTTATATGTTAGATTTATTATTCAATTATTGATTTATTTTGTGGTTGGTATTTATATTTTTCAAGTGTGATTCAATTTTGTAACAATTTGAACTACTAGTTATTTTAAATTCTTCATTAAGTTATGGTATATTATTTCATAGTTTTTCAATTTAATGCTCTAACTACATTAAAAATTTGTACTCATATTGATACATTTTTATCTCTACTAATATTCTCGTCAAACACTAAAGAATAAAAGTCTCCCAAAACTTAATGTTAAGAGACTAAATGTAATCTCTAAAGGAGTGCATTATATTGATAACGATAGTGTCTCATCTAAATAAAATATAATTGCTATGTATTTTAAGGCTCAACAATCCAATACAATAGTACAGCCTAAGTAGGCCTAGTGGTAAAGAACTTGTTCTCTTGAAAGAGAGGTCACAAGTTCAAATACCACAAGGGGGTACAGTATGTACACCTTATCGGCTTTGGCCCATTACCGATAAAAAAAAACAGCAATCCAATATAATAAGCATAGATTCTTTTAAATATCAAAAGTCCCTAAATGCATGGCATGTGTTCCTTCCCATCTCTAGATGATATGATTCTAAATGTAGACCATTCCCATCAATCAATACAATGGTTATTTTTCCTTATTAATGGTATACATTATATATCCTTAAATACATTCAAGTTTACATGATAAGCTTGGTATTGTTATTAATTTGATTGTCATTATAATAACTAATATATCCCTAAATAGAATAGGCCCATTAAGAGAGATGGAATGGAATGCATCTATAAATACTATATTCTAATTTAATAGGTGGATAGAGATGTCAACATTGGCACACATCCCTTAAGTTGGCTATATCTCCAAAGTTTAATAGTACACATCATACTCTTCACTTATCATTAAAATGATATTTACCTCCTTTATGTATATTTCATAATAACACAATGGGGGAGTAAATCACTAATCCCAATGTAGGACTACTCATCACCTTATCTAATAAATTACACAAGTTTTTTACATGACCTAATATACCCAACTCAAGGGATGCATGCCAATGTGGGCATCTCTATCCACCTATTAAATTATAATATAATATTTATAGATGCATTCCATTCTGTCTCTTTACTACATGTTTCAACTATCAAACATGGGAGGAAGTCAATAGTAAGACCACTAAAATTCATTACAAGTATCATGAAATTTCCTATTATCAAACCATCCATAGGTGATCTTTGTAATAATTTTAGCTTCACGATAGAAATATCTAGGGCTTGATCATTATTTAAGATCTATTTTATTCTATCATTTTCATAGTTTTTGATTAAGGTAAACAGGTTTTACAGGGACCCGAACCCGAAAAGTTTTACAATAACGAGAAAATAAGTATTAATGTGCACGACCAGTAGCAAAAACTAAACGAACATGGGCCAAGCCCACAAAATAGCCTACCAAAAAAAAATGATTAAGAACAACAAAAATATAGACCTACTAATAAGAATGTACCGGCTTTGCATTCTTCTGAATCACTTTCTTGTTGATAGTCTCCAACTCATCCATGATAAATCTGGAGTTGCCTTGCTCCTAGTACGGGTACACGAACCTGTTGTAGTCTAAGAACAAGAAATGTGATCACCAGCACCCTTTACTTTCCTTTTTTACTTGGAATCGAGAGGAGTAACACTAGCAATGGGATCAACCCTGCAATCCGCAATCATATTATTAACCCTCATCAAACCTTTTGAACTATTATTCATGGCAGCCTTGCTGATCTGAACCAGATTTTTCAGACTTCCCTTTGATTTCTTCAACACTCACCTCCAAATTCCATATTCTACTTTCATGATTTAATTTTAACTTATCCACATCCTCACTAACTTCTGGGTCAATTGGAGGATTTTCTCAGTTTTATTAGGTCCAGGGTTGTCCATAAAAGTATCTACAATACCCTTTATGGCCTCTTTTAGGACTTCAATCTCCATGCCCATCTTCTGGAGATACTCCATCTAACTGCTAGTCACAAGGGAAATGCAATCATCCAAATCTGGGTCAATGACAACCCTCCCCTATTTCCTAGGATAAATGTCAATGTTGATTTCAATCTTAATCTCCTTTTCACTATCTATGTTGGCCCCCCCCTTTCTAGATTTGGGCTTCTCTAATTTGGGCGAGTCAAAGTCAACAGGATTGGTCCCCAGATTTTGTATTTACTAGCGGCCCACCTAGGGTGTTTGTTGTGCCTACTACTAATAGTCCCAGGGTAATGTTTTGAATGGGGCCCTCAATTGTAGGTGAAAAATGCTCAGAATCACTAGATAAATACTAATCCTACAAGTCCCTAGCAAGCCCACTATCTTCCCCTTCTGAATTCATGTCATAAACCACCTAAACCTGTGGTTTGGAAGAAGAAACATGGGCTTTCATAATAGGGGATTGCTTGACTTCATGGGCCTTAGCATTTCCATAATGAGACGGATACTGCCCTCATGAAGGTCTGAGTTATCCACATTCTCAGAATGTTTCTCCAGACTATGCTTTAAGGAAGAAAGAAGATAAAATGGAATGGAGATTTTCTTATCATGCCTGAATTGATTCAAAATGACAAAGTGATAGGAAAAAATGCTCGCATACTGACCATGAAGAGTGATGTATCTCATGATAACCTCTGCCACATTGACCCAAGGCATCTAAAGATTCTTCTTGTTGTAGCCACCATCAACCATCTTCTGAACCCTATTCTTCTCCTTATGCTTGTTGAAGAAAGTGGATATAGCTTCATCTACAGATTTCCTTTCTCTATAGAACATCCTTCCCTCCATCTGCAAGCTAGTAATTTCAGTGATAAATTCTTCATCAATCCTAAATTATGTGCCATAGACTTTAAGGATACCATTATCCCATCCACTCACTAATTCTTTAGTGGCACTTGGTGAATTCCCCTTCAACCTTTCTATATACGGCACCAGGCCTCCATCTGAAATCTCATTCCAAACTGTAGAATTCCTTTTCTAGTTTTCAAAAGAGGTGGGTTCCATCCTATGCTTGTCTCCCCCCTTGAAATGCACAATTGTGATAAAGCCAAAGAGAACACCCAGAATACTCAGCTCCAAACCTAACCAGAAATAAAAGAAGCCTCTAGAATAGCAAGAATTGGGAGTCATGAAAAACTTCCACCAGAAAAAAATATCCTAACAGTATTAAGTAATTATGAATTGGTAATGAGTGGCCGATTAATTTGACGTCCCTTCTAGTTAGCTAGCAAAGGTTTCTTGGGAAACTTTGCATTTCTGTCCACCATTTAACATCCACGTAATCCACCCCAAGATTTGGCATAGAATCGGCTGGGGCATTTCCTTCCTGATACGTGTGTGAAGCTTTAATGTCATCCAGGTTGGCTACCATGAAATGAAAATCTTTGATGCAATTCCTGATTGTCTAGCCTGGCTTACGGTGTCTATTAATGCATTTGATTATGTTCATCGAATCACTTTCCAACCAAACACGATTAAACCCTTTTCTAATCGCCATCTGCAGACCAATGTAAGCCGTGTAAGCCTCAACATAGTGGTTTGTCTGGGTTTCCAATGGGAGCACCATCATTGAGAAAAGCTTACCATTGTGATTCCTAGCAACTCCCCCACAACCAGTCAGCCCGGGGTTACCCTTATCTGCCTAATCTATTATTTCCATAGTTATTCGTTTTAATAACTTTAAATCTAGCCATTAATTCTATTCAATGTCAATACTTTTCGCAAGCCTATGTTGATTCTATGTTGATCCATAGTGATTTATTTAATTATTCTATTTAGTATCATGCCTCATGTGGGTTTCTTATATGGCTCTTTCACCTCCCAACCATGTGGATGTTTATATATTGTACCTTTTCTATCTCTATAATCCTATTTAATTCACCTCCATTTTTTGCAACTTATTTTGTTATCTCATGAAGGGCAATATTTTTCAATCTCTATTTTTATATGATTCTTTGGTGTACTCTTCACTATGTTCTTAAAATTATCCTACCTTGAATTTTATTTTGTGTTTGCTAAGTGTAATATCCTAAATATAGTTTTTATTTCCTTCCATACCAAATCTTCATAAACTTCTACACATTAATTTTTGTTGTCCTAATGATTCTAATTAAGTATATCTAAGAGAAATAGATCCAATCCATCAATATCTAAAGAATTATAATTTAAATATAAAATGTATTTATACATAGAGAGCTTCAGTTTTGGATTTTTTCTTACCCTTTATTTGACTATCCTTGATTTATTTTATTTTATTTATAGTTCCTTTGCCTTTTTTTTACAAATTAATTTATAGTTCTACTTGTAGGATAATAAAATAATAACATTTTTCTTTTGAATAAATGCATGAAATTAAAGAATTAGATCTGCCTTCCTTGAAGCTCAATTTCATGAAATGTTACCCTTTGTCTATCCTTCCTACTCATCATCTCATGCTTTTCATCCTCCTCCTCATTTTCCTTATCCTTCTCCGTAGTCTTCCAACTATTATTATCCTTCTTATCCTCCTCCTCCTTCATAGTCTCCTTCTCCTTCACTTATTTCTTTTGGTGTGTATCTATCTATAAAATCTTGTTTAAGTTCACCCTAAAAAGAAATGTTAGTACACCATGACACATCCCAATTGTTAGCTTCATCTTTATGAGTACAAAGAAAGATAATTTCTATAGAACACTGTGATCATAATCTCTTTTATACCAATAAAATAAGATCACTCCATCAAAATAACATTTCAAAAAGATCAATAGAAGTCCTTTACCACCCAAGAAATGACAACATTTATAGTCCATTAGACAAGATCTATCATGGGAATTTACATCATTTATTACTTCCATATAAATTCAAAGTCTTCATAAGAACCATGTTGAAGGAATACCTTAGTGTACACTAGGTCTAGCATATTAAAATTAAATTTTAGCTCTATTTTGAAGAATAAAATTAAAAAAAAATACAGATGAAAGAAATTCCAACTAAGTCATATTTTTCATGATATGTAGGTGCACCAAAACAAAAATATTATCACAAAGGCACTCCTTCAATCTAAGTTCCATCACATTGATACTTACCTTCATATATATATATTGCAACTCATCCACACCATGGCATGTTCCATTGTTTTATCTAGAAAATTTAGTTGACATGAAAATATCTTTATCAGTAACTAGGTCATGATTCATATAAAATTAATAGATCCACTATCATGTGCATTTTTATCCAATTCATGGATAGAAAGTTGTAATATATTACCACTACAAATGTTGAAAATATTTTTCATTTTAGACTCAAAAATAAAATAAAATTCTTCTGTCCAAGCATCATGTAAGTCTACATAAAATGTCTCTAAAGAAGGGTTAAGGATTTTAGACTTTTATCCATTTTAATTCCTTCGTAAAAAAGATTCACAATAGAACTACCCTTGCAAATAAGTTCTAGAATAATTTTGTCTTGAATTCAAAACCTCTTCACAATCAATATGATTACAATCAACATATTTAATTTAATTGATAAATTTTAAAAACAATATCAACATCATTTATAACATCAACAACTAGTATTTCTAAACCATGCTCTACAAAATTACCAAGATAAGAAGCTTGTTCATTCATAGGAAAAAATGTTCTTTTTAATCAATATTCATATTAGTAAGATTTCTATGTGAAGGTCAAATCTCTAATTTATCATCATAGAATAAATTTCAACATATAGAAATATAAGTCTTTAGTTTGAGATCTTCAAATTGAGTGCCTAAAAATTTATCTTTAATAACATCAATAAATAAACTAAACAATCTTTGTCCATAAAAACCTAATCATTTGTTAGTAATCAAAAGTCCACTTCATCATGCAAATTCCCTCAACAAAGTAACAAGTGTCATCACATACCTCAAAAAATAAAAAAATTTATGAGTACATCAAGTATCAAAGTTCATGTTCTTTGAATTGAACATCCCACACATTGGTTTCATATCATCAACCATATAGATTTATTCATTATATTGAACATCTGAGCATTTATCTATTCCTCAATTGATAGAGTTTACATGAGGTGGACATTTCCATATTTTAGCTTCCTTATCATACCTTATATTTAGATTTTCTTGTTTGCAATCTCCATTAAAACACATTCTATCCTTACACAATCAAGGCTCAGGCCTGTTCTTTCTCTTCTAATAGCTATGTGGCATTGGCAATATTTTCCTTCTTTCACTACTATCAAGTTGCCTCCTTTGAAGCAATTATTTAGTGAAAATCGGATTGTGAATGATTGTTTAAGGGAATAAAATCATTTGCTATTGTTTGTTCTCTATGAAGTTGATTCGACTTTGCATGTCTAAAGCTCCCATTTTGGCACAGGCTGGGAGGATGTTGGTAAAGGTTGCAAAATCTGGATTTACACCTGCCAAACGTATGTTGGTAAAGGTTGCAAAATCTGGATTTATGTGATCACAGGCCTCCAAAGAAGTTCTGGGTGCGAAGGGAATTTGAAGTCAAAAGTTAAAGGGACTGTTTGAATGGGAATGGGGAACATATGCCAGACAAGTAGGGAGGGGCCCACACTAACCACTTAAGCAGTCAAAGTTTTGTGTGTGTTGTTTAAGGCTACACAGGGTAGCTTCACCTGAAGTAAGTGTGGCACATAGGTCTATAATTAATTTTTTTAACATCTATTCATAAATGAATTATATTAATTATTTGAAATAACCTCTCATAATATAAAAAAGATGGCTCTTGACCTAAGTTCTTGTTAGGTACTCATATACAATCATTTATTCAAATAATACAATGGTTAGAATTCACTGTAATCCCCTCAGAATGTTGACCATTAGATACCATGTGACTACTCATAAACCTAAGAGGTTTCTAAGAACTACAAAACTTAGTCTCACTTATTGCCTTTTTAAGAATATTTGCTAGTTGATCTTCTATCATTCAATATTGAAGATGAATCACCTATTGTTGGATGAGATGCCTAATATAATGGCTATATATCTCTATATGCTTTGTTTGAGCATGAAACATTGTGTTTTTAGACAACAAGATGGCACTTTGACTATCACAATGAAGTAAATAAGGTCATTCCTGATGTTGCTCGAGTACTACTAGAATAGCTCATTACCAACTTATTTCTTTAGTTGCTTCATTTGATGTAGTATATTTACTCTCTATAGTAGATTTCTTCTAACTACACCATGAAATGAGACTAGAACCAAGAGAGAGAACATAAACTGTAATTACTTTTTGATCATTTGCACAACCTACCCAATCTAACTCTGAATAATTGCTATCCCCTCGAAGAATAATAAACACCCATAGTCAAACTACCTTGCACATGTCTTTGCATTCTCTTTGCTCTCATCCAATGTGGAACCCTAGAAGAACTCAGCTTTAAAATTACACCAAACGTAAAAGAAATATTTAGTTGAATGTGAGTCCAATACACCAAACTGCCAATCAACTACCTAGATAAGGTAGGATCAACATCGTCACCTTCCATATCCTTGGTCAACTTCAATCTTGGAGCAAGTCTTGCATCTTATAGAGACACTCTTACATTCTTCCATCCTAAACTTTCTCATCAACTCTAGATAATACTTTGTTTGAGAGAGGTAGATTACATCATTTTTTTGCCATACCAAGATGCCAAGAAAGTAATGTAGAAAACCAAGATCTGTCATCTCAAATGTATCCTACAAATTTAACATTATGTCATTTCTTTTCTTCTTATTATGAAACTTGTGATAATGATTGTGATAATCAGATCATCCGCATAAAAGAAATAATTATTATTCTACCTTCATCGAATTCTTTCGCATACAAACTTGGATCAACAAAACTATTATTGAAGCCATGAGTTTAGAAATATTCATCAATCTTAGCATACGAAGCCCTTGGAGCTTGCTTCAAGAGTGGTTACAAACAAATGTTCTAAAGGCATGTTCTCATACTTTATTTGAGACTACTTTGTTCCATTTGCAGAAGTTTCATTTTAAATATTCAGAGAAATAAGTGTCTTTTCCCATGCCTGGGTGTCTTCATTTCCCTGCAACGTGAGTCTTTCTTTATGCAGATTGTGATGTGATTCCCAATGCATTTGAAGGAGACATTTTCTGTTGGAAGTGGAAACACTCTGAGAGGGGGGGGGGGGTGAATCAGAGTGTAAAAATTTTAACAAGAACTTCTTTTATGAACTTGACAATTTTGATTCACAGTAAGCACAGATGACTGAGACTTAACACCTTGATGTAATACTTTTAATGAAGCATGAAATATACAATAGAACCAACTGAAAAAACTTGATTCAGACTTTTCAGAAAATAAAATGATATTGAATCTTTTACAAAAACATGAAACATCTAAATGAGTATTTCAAAGATTGCATTACATGAATTCAACAAAACAGAGTATGAAATGAAAAGGGCTAAAGATATGACGTATCAGAGCATAAACCAGTAAGACAAAATGAGACAAGACAATGCACATAACACCATAGTTTTCATGAGTGGAAAACCCTCCTGGGGTAGAAAAACAACTCGGTAAGATCCCTTATATTATTTCAAAGAGCACCAACTCAGTTCACAAGTTTTAGAAACCACAAGGCCTCAAGGAGCACCAACCCCTCTTCTTATCCAATAAACATTTCAACTCGAGCTACAACCACTGGTAATTTTATGCATGCACTTAAATCTTGTAGTCACAAAACCATCAGTGATTGGAGCGAGAATATTTTACCAATCTGTAAAAATGATTCTTTCTAAAAGATTTTTGCAACAATATTCTTCAAGGCTTTGAATCATAATAACATACTTTTAAAGAAATTCAACACTATCAGAGAGAAAAATTCAATCTCTAAACAGAATAATCTCAAACATTATAGCCTTATGTACTCTGCAACAAAACAGAGTATTGATTCTCAAAACCCTCGAATATCTAAAATCACTGATAATCTACAGCACTTTCTTTTCTTTTTCAACAAATGCTTTGTCTTTCACTTTATTCACACTCCTCCCTTTTCGTATCTACTGTTCTATATTTAAACTGTTTTATTCCCCCAAAAACACAACGTCTTCTAGAATAACCCTCGTATAGGGTTACCGAAATCTTACGAGTATTGCAAACTGAAAAACAAATAACCGTTTAACTGTGCAACCGAAAAACTGAGAGATAATCTAAAGATGCTTGATTTCCCAAAATAAAAATAAAGCAAGGTCTGTTTCCTTATTTCCATTTTGCATAACTGAAAAACCTGATTCAAAAAATCTGAATCTTTTAAACATATGAACAAGAATAATACCTGTGAAACACAACCTTATTGATAACTGAACACAAACTAACTAGAAATCCATTAAGCTCATGGTTAAGACCACTTTTGCATCATTCTTTTCAACCGAACAAACTGACTCGAGCTCCTTAGCTACAGCGGCGGCTGCATCTCTCATGGCGTTTTAGGGTTTGAGACGGACTTCAAACTTGTTCAAAAACAAAATGAAACACAAAACGTCTTCCGAAAAACTTTTAATCTGTCGGTCACAAAGTGTATTCTAAGGAATATGCCATTAGTCCGTAGACAGATTAAACATAATATAAATCAAAGATGCCATTCAATAAATGCCAAGTCAGTGTTATTCACTGTATCCATGTCACTAGCCTGGCTCGAGAGTAAGATGTTTTAAGCATATAACACGTCAGCAAAAATCAATGTGTCCGTGTCACTAGACTGGCCCATGAGAAAGACTTTTTAAATATATAGCCACATGCTTAATATACTTGCCTCAAAGTATGAAACTTGAACAACACCAACTTCCCCTTTTTTATTTTCTTGTCATCGAGGACAAAAGTATCAAAGAGCAACAAACTCCCCCTTTGTCCTTGATGGCAAAAAAAGAAAAAAAACTTAAACCATCATTGCCATGAAATATGTTGTCAACTGAAAGGACCAAAATCAATGTAAGGAATTCCACTGTTAACAAATACAACATATACAATCAACACTGAACCTTTAATATGCAATTCTGTACTGTCAGAATAATGAACTCCCAATCTGATCTGTATCAAACAAGAATACCAAACTGTAATACCAAAATAAAAAATGCCTATGCCACTGTAATGAAATACCAATGCCTGAAATGCTAATTGTCACTGGAATATCACTGTAATACCAATGTTACTGTAATATCAAAATGAAATACCAAAAATGCCAATGCCACTGTAATATCACTGTAATATCAACTGTAACCACTGTAATATCAACTAAAATACCAAAAATGCCAATGCCAATGAAATGCCAAGTCTGTAATGCCAATGCCAATGCCAATGAAATGCCAAGTCTGTAATGCCAAAAATGAAATACCAATGACACTGTTCAAATGAAATACCAATGACACTGTTCACTGTTGCACTGTTGTCACTGTGAAATGCCAATATGAATACCAATGTCACTGTGAAATGCCAATATGAATACCAATGTCACTGTGAAATACCAATATGAATACCAATGTCACTGTTCACTGTTGCATTGTTGTCACTGTGAAATGCTGTCACTGTGAAATGCCAATATGAATACCAATGTCACTGTGAAATGCCAATATGAATACCAATGTCACTGTTCACTGTTGCACTGTTGTCACTGTGAAATGCCAATATGAAATACCAATTTCTCCCCCTTTTTTTTACTTTTTTTTTAAAAACACAAGGACAAAAGGAAAGTAAATCAACAGAGCAACACTCCCCCTCAAATTATGCATTAGGTGGAGACAAGAGCAGATTGAGAAAACACTCCCAATCTATCCCTTAACCGTTCAAAGACTTCTTTAGACAAAGCTTTTGTAAAAACATCCACTACTTGTGCCTGAGAAGGTACATATAAAACTTGAAATTCATTAGCCAACACTTGTTCTCGTAGAAATAGCAATTTAATAGCAACATGTTTAGTGCAAGAATGCATCACAGGATTCTTTGAAAGACTGATGGCACTAGTATTATCACAGAAGATGGAGATGGGTTTGTCAACTATAATACCCATATCAGCAAGTTGATGAGACATCCAGATTAATTGCGTACAACAAGTTGTTGCTGCAATATATTCAGATTCTGCAGTTGATAAAGTAACACATTCTTGCTTTTTGCTGTGCCAGGCAACAAGGCGATCTCCTAAGAAGAAAGCTACACCACTGGTGCTTTTTTTATCATCTATACAGCCAGCCTAGTCAGCATCCGTAAAACCAACAAGAGTAAAATCATTATTTCGTGAATACCACAAGCCAAAGTCTAAAGTACCCTGAATATACTTGAATATCCTTTTTATAGCAATCAAATGAGATTGTTTGGGGGCAGACTGAAAACGTGAAACCAAACAAACTGCATGCATCAAATCAGGCCTAGATGCAGTTAAATACAGTAGACTACCAACCATTGATCTATACTTAGATTGGTTTACCTCAGGTGAGTCATCTGACTTGGTCAATTTACAACCAGTCTCCATTGGAGTGCTAACAGGTTTGCAATCTGTCATATTGAACTTTTTAAGCATCTCTTTTGCATATTTGGTTTGTGAGAGAAAAATGCCTTGTTCAAGCTGCATTACTTGAAGCCCAAGAAAGAAGGTTAATTCACCTAACATGGACATTTCAAATTCAGATTCCATGAGTTTTGAAAACTTTTTGGATACTGCATCATTATGACAGCCAAATATAATATCATCCACATAAACTTCAACAACCAAAGTATCATTACCTTCAATTTTGACATACAGGTTACTGTCAACACCACCTCTAGTATATCCATTTGTTGTAAGATGGGCATCTAACCTGGAGTACCAAGCTCTTGGAGCTTGTTTAAGGCCATAAAGAGCCTTTTTCAACTTGTATACATAATCAGGTTTATCTACAGAGATAAACCCTTCTGGTTGTTCCATATATACCTCTTCATCAAGATAACCATTAAGGAATGCTGTTTTAACATCCATTTGATACACTTTAAAGTTTTTATAACATGAATATGCCAGAAATATTCGTATTGACTCTAGCCTAGCAACAGGTGCAAATGTTTCACCAAAATCTACACCTTCTTGCTGTGCATAGCCTTTACACACAAAGCGTGCTTTATTCCTAACAACTTTACCAGATTCATCAAGTTTATTTCTAAAAATCCATTTACCCCCTATAACATTTTTATCATCTGGTCTAGGTACAAGTTCCCAGGTTGTATTCTTTTCTATTTGACTGATTTCATCTTGCATAGCATGCAGCCAACAATCATCAACAAGAGCTTCAGAAACAGACTTAGGTTCAGAATCAGTTACCAGACAGTAATGCTCAGCCATTTGAGCTTGTTCACCAGTTTTTGCTCTTCTCCTAGTCAGGATTCCAGCATCCATTTCACCAATAACCTGACTTTGAGGATGTCTTTTAGTAATGATTCTAGAAGGTGTATGTAAAGGAATTTTAGTTTTAGGACTTGGTGGAGGACTCTTTTCATTTGAAATTTCAGCTTCAGCGGATTTAGGAACTTGTTCCAGTCTTATTGAAATTTCCTCTTCAACATCCTGCATATCATCACTTAGAAAAAATTGCTCATCGAATCTTACATTAATAGTTTCAACAATCTTGTTCAATCTATTATTGAAACATCTATAAGCTTTGCTATGAGTAGAGTATCCAAGAAAGATACCCTCATCAGTCTTAGCATCAAAACTACCTAGATTTTCTTCATCTCTTTTTATATAACATTTGCAACCAAAAATTTTGAAGTATTTAATTGATGCAACTTTACCATACCAAAGTTCATAAGGAGTAAAAGTGGATTTTACCCTGATTTGCACATGATTCAAAATGTAAACTACTGTGTGAACAACTTCTTTCCAATATTTGTCAGGTAGATTTGCTTCATTCAGCATTGTGCGAGCCATCTCTTTAACTGTTTTATTTTTTCTTTCAACCACCCCGTTCTGTTGAGGTGTTCGGGTAGCAGCATATTGTCTTTTAATGCCATGTTTCTCACAATAATCTATAAACTCTTGTGATGTAAACTCACCACCTTTGTCTGATCTTAAACATTTGAGCTTTAAATCAGTTTCACGTTCAACCATTTTCCTGAAAATTTTAAATTTGACAAATGCTTCAGATTTATGTTTGAGAAAAGTAACCCATATCATTCTTGTATAATCATCCACAAAAAGCATGAAGTATTTTTCACCGTTGATGGATTGTGTCCTGGTTGGACCACATAAATCTGTGTGAACAAGTTGTAACGGTCTAGTAGATGAGTGTTCTTTAGACTTAAAAGTTGTTTTTGTTTGTTTACCTTTAAGACACTCTTTGCACACAGAGTTTTCAGGTTTACTCAAGATAGGTAAACCTCTAACATTTTGATTCTTGCTGATTCGAACCAGATTATCAAAGTTCACATGTCCCAAACGTTTGTGCCACAACCAATTTTCCTCAACTTGACCCATAAGACACATGCCTTCATTGATTTCATAGTTTGTGGAGTCAAGCAGGTTGTAAACATTGCCAATTGTTCTCAACCCAGCAGCTACAATTTTACCAGACTTAGTTTTAATAGTACAACTATGAGAAGTGAAGGACACATTATAACCACTATCACAAATCTGACTAACACTAAGTAGGTTGTGTTTCAATCCTTCAACAAAATACACATCATGTATTGGATTATCATCATTCAGTAATAATGTACCCTTACCTCTGACGAAAGCTCCTGAATTATCACCAAATCTTACAAAACCTCCATTAAAGTCTTCAAAATGAATAAATTTATTTTTGTCTCCTGTCATATGATGTGAACAACCACTGTCCAACACCCATAGTGACTTCTTACTTGAAAAGAATGCAGATTGCACTATCATAGACTGTTCAACACTAGGGACAAACTTTGGTTTCCATACCTTATGAATATTTGCCTTTGATTTGCATTGAGAAGAAGTATGTCCAAAGGTGTTACACTTAATGCACTTCACGGTGTTTCGAAAGCCATAGGTTTGATTGTATCCAATCATAGAAGTTCTATGTTGTAAAAATCTGCAAGTGTTAACCTTATGCCCAAACTTGTTGCAGTAAAAACAGTAACCATGAAAGAATCCAAGCTTAAAAGGTGTCATTCTGTTATAAGCCTAAAATTGATTTCTATTTGAAGGTTTAGTAATCTGTTTTGCTGATTTAGCACTTTCAAAGCCTACACCTGTCATATTCTTGCATAGTTTTTGTTTGTTTAAAATTTCATTTAAATGCAAGGTACTTTCATACTGCTCAATCTGCTTATGCAAAGAATTAGTTTGCTGTTCCAAAGTATTAACTTTCAATTCACTATCATCAAGTAAAACTTTTAAATCTTCAACTGTTTGCTTTGAATCTTTCAATTCAATTTGCAAAATTTGAATTTCACTTTCATGAGAAACTACAAGCTTCTTTAGTCTTTTGATTTCCTTAAGAGCACAAAGCAATTCTCCTTCAAGATCAATTTCACCTTGTTCTAAGTCATCAGAATTATCTTCTGATATGTTCATCGAAGTTTCTATTTCAGCCATAAACAAAGTTTCATCACCTTCACAAGGTGAGTCATCTGAATCATTTTCAGAATCTTCTTTTATAAAAAGACTCTTCTTTTTCTGAAATGGATTGAATTTCTTTTTAGGATTCCATTTTTTCTTTTTAAAAACTTTTTCTGGTTTTTCTTCTTCACTATTTTGATCACTCAAGGGACATTTAGCAGCAAAGTGTCCGGCTTTACCGCAATTAAAGCATTTGAAGGGTAGTTTTCCCTTATATTTCTTTTTTAACTTTCTTACTAGCAGGGCTTCTATAGCATCTGAAAGTTCAGATTCACTATCTGGTTCCTCTTTCTTTTCTACCTTAAAAGCAGTTTCTTTAGAATTAGATGAATTACTACCAATTCTCATTTCATAAGCTGTAAGAATGCTTTGAAGGCTGTCAAGAGACATAGTAGAAAAACTTTTCTTTTCTTCTAAAGTGGACACCTTAGTTTCATATTTAGGAAGTAATGTTCTAATAACTTTTCTGACAACATCTTTTTCATCAACATTTTCACCAAGACCTCTTCTTGAATTCACAACTTCATCAATTCTAAGAAAATAGTTTGCAATAGTCTCATCTTCTTTCATTCTCAATGACTCAAACTGATTCTTGAGTGTGAGAATTTTAGATTCCTTGACCTTTGCATCACCTTGATAAATGGTTTCTAGCTTACTCCATATTTCATTAGCAGATGCACAATGCATAACTTTAACAAACACATCCTTGGTGAGACCACATAACAGAGCATGCTTAGCTCTAGCATTTAACTCATACTGAGTTTTAGCATCAGGATCTGAAGGAATAGACGTAGGAACAACATATTTTGTAGTAACAATGTTCCACACATTTACATCAACTGAGATCAAGTATGTTTCCATTCTGATCTTCCAGAACACATAATCTGTGCCATCAAAAAGAGGAGCTCTTGATAAAGATGCACCTTCTTGAGAATGAGCCATTAAAAAAAAACTTCCAAATGACCAGGAACAATCCCTAGGACAGACCTCTATGAGGGACCCTATGCTCTGATACCACTTGTTGGAAGTGGAAACACTCTGAGAGGGGGGGGGGGTGAATCAGAGTGTAAAATTTTTAACAAGAACTTCTTTTATGAACTTGACAATTTTGATTCACAATAAGCACAGATGACTAAGACTTAACACCTTGATGTAATACTTTTAATGAAGCATGAAATATACAATAGAACCAACTGAAAAAACTTGATTCAGACTTTTCAGAAAATAAAATGATATTGAATCTTTTACAAAAACATGAAACATCTAAATGAGTATTTCAAAGATTGCATTACATGAATTCAACAAAACAGAGTATGAAATGAAAAGGGCTAAAGATATGACGTATTAGAGCATAAACCAGTAAGACAAAATGAGACAAGACAATGCACATAACACCATAGTTTTCATGAGTGGAAAACCCTTCTAGGGTAGAAAAACCACTCGGTAAGATCCCTTATATTATTTCAAAGAGCACCAACTCAGTTCACAAGTTTTAGAAACCACAAGGCCTCAAGGAGCACCAACCCCTCTTCTTATCCAATAAACATTTCAACTCGAGCTACAGCCACTGGTAATTTTATGCATGCACTTAAATCTTGCAGTCACAAAACCATCAGTGATTGGAGCGAGAATATTTTACCAATTTGTACAAATGATTCTTTCTAAAAGATTTTTGCAACAATGTTCTTCAAGGCTTTGAATCATAATAACATACTTTTAAAGAAATTCAACACTATCAGAGAGAAAAATTCAATCTCTGAACAGAATAATCTCAAACATTATAGCCTTATGTACTCTGCAACAAAACAGAGTATTGATTCTCAAAACCCTCGACTATCTAAAATCACTGATAATCTACAGCACTTTCTTTTCTTTTTCAACAAATGCTTTGTCTTTCACTTTATTCACACTCCTCCCTTTTCGTATCTACTATTCTGTATTTAAACTGTTTTATTCCCCCAAAAACACAACGTCTTCCAGAATAACCCTCATATAGGGTTACCGAAATCTTACGAGTATTGCAAACTGAAAAAAAAATAACCGTTTAACTGTGCAACCGAAAGAGAAAACTGAGAGATAATCTAAAGATGCTTGATTTCCCAAAATAAAAATAAAGCAAGGTCTGTTTCCTTATTTCCATTTTGCATAACTGAAAAACCTGATTCGAAAAATCTGAATCTTTTAAACATATGAACAAGAATAATACCTATGAAACGCAACCTTATTGATAACTGAACACAAACTAACCAGAAATCCATTAAGCTCAAGGTTAAGACCACTTTTGCATCATTCTTTTCAACCGAACAAACTGACTCGAGCTCCTTAGCTACAGCGGCGGCTGCATCTCTCATGGTGTTTTAGGGTTTGAGACGGACTTCAAACTTGTTCAAAAACAAAATGAAACACAAAACGTCTTCCGAAAAACTTTTAATCTGTCGGTCACAAAGTGTATTCTGAGGAATATGCCATTAATCCGTAGACAGATTAAACATAATATAAATCAAAGATGCCATTCAATAAATGCCAAGTCAGTGTTATTCACTGTATCCGTGTCACCAGCCTGGCTCGAGAGTAAGATGTTTTAAGCATATAACACGTCAGCAAAAATCAATGTGTCCGTGTCACTAGACTGGCCCATGAGAAAGACTTTTTAAATATATAACCACATGCTTAATATACTTGCCTCAAAGTATGAAACTTAAACAACACCAACTTCCCCTTTTTTATTTTCTTGTCATCGAGGACAAAAGTATCAAAGAGCAACATTTTCATGGCGTAAGTAGAGATCCCAAATCGTTTGTTGCTGTGTGAAAGGAATTTGGTTTCGCAGCTTGCCTCTGTGACCAAATAACTTCTTATTTATTTCATTCTTTGAGGTTGGTTTCTCAAAACGAGTTTGGGCCTTGGTTCGTGGCTGTTGTTGGAAGAATGCAACATAGTTACCATTGTGAGTATCTACAGAAATTGGAAGCTGCCATCTTATTTCTTTGCCTATTGTGAGTCTCTTGCACAGTATTATGATCTAGATGTTGCCTGAGTTTGTTCAGGTATTTTTGTTAATATATCTCTGAACGGGAAGCCTGATATTCCTCTGGTATGATAGTCATTCTATATTGCCTTCATCTATAGTGAGTGCCAATCTTTGCCTGTGGGTCCGCTCTTGAAGTCGCTGGGAGAAGATATCAAAGATTCTGTATTCTGCAATAAATCGGTGGATATGTTAATGCCTTGCTCCTCCCAACATAGACACTAACTCTTGTATCGATTCCATTCTGGCATCTATTAGTCACCGTCAATAAGCAATATGTAATTTTGGCATCCTTGGTTGGTCTCTCTATCATGGGAAAGAGCTCTTGTTGCCTTACATCAGACATTCATTGGTGGATTTCTGCTAAATCGTTGGACTCAGATTTTAATGCAGAAGAATACCTTGACGAAGAACTTGAGTCTCTTTATTTTTTAGAGGTCATTCCTAAGCTACAATTTAAAAACGATGTCTCTGTGGCACGCTGGGATAACAACCTGGGTATGGTAGAGGTTAATATTAGGAAGGGAAGAATGTGGTCAACTACTAGAACTGTTCGATGAGATAATATATGTTGTCACATAGAAGAGTCTATGTGATTTGAGTAATATCATTTTGGATGTTGGTAGCATTGGAGGATGGAGGAATTTCTATCATCTGAAGTTAGTTAGCTTTTCATTTTGAGATGATGTTTTTTCTTTTTATCTTCTTTGTTGATGCTAATAAATTCGAAAAATACATGTGTTGTGAAGGTCATATTTTGGAGACAGGTTTGAGAATTGGTGTTGAGCCTAATATGGATTGTTGTCGAGTGAGCTTCAGAGTATATGATCGAGAATTGCCCGAGGGGGATCTCCCCTCTGACCAAAAAAAACTCCCTTCCCCTTCAAATAGTACCTTTTGTGGTCATTAGACAATGATAGAGATCTGTTGTGTCTCTTAGGGATCATTGTTGAATAATTCAAGACTCTGTGATTCAAGAGTTTGGGATTGAGAGCTTAAGAACATAGGTCAAAGCTACACCTTTCCAAGAGTTAAGAGACAACTTGATGGAGCCCCGCTTGGTTCAGGATTTTCTTCTTCAAGAGAAGATCTTCTAAAAATATTTATTCATATAATGTAATCAGCAAGTTTCGTTGTGTAAGCCTTAAGTGGGGGTCCCTAAGGCAAGTTTTTTAAGAACAATGTAATAAAGGGGGAATGTTCGCATAACATGTGTCATCTATTACAATGTTGGTCACTAGTAGTTGATGTGGTAGTTGTTGCAACCGTTAACCACATTGAACTCATATATATATGCATGCCTACATTCAATATGATCAAGGAATTTTTACCATTTTCATCTTCATTTAATTTAATATTTGGCCACTAGTCTTGTGTTGTGTTTTTCAATGCTCCCATCTGACTTGAACTTAATCTTCTACACCTACTTTTTCTTGACCATGTTCTTTCCCTTAGGCAAGTCCACATATCCCCATGTTTTATTCCTTATCAAAGAGCCATACTCATTTTGCATAGCATTTTCCCTTTCATGTTTTCTTTTAGCCTCATCATATGTTTGAGGATCATTGGTTTTCATTATGGTGGTCACTAGATCATAATTAACTTGTTGTGTCTTTCGATAAATATCTTGAAGACTCTTGGTCTTTGGAGGGGGACAAGATTCTTCAACTATACCAGAGATTGCCTTAAAAATTACAATATTTTAAAAATTGTTATAAGATTCATCATTATTTATGACCACTTGTGGAATAGTAAAGGGTTTTATCATATCCTCAAACCATTCATTAAACAGGGCATGCCTACTTGTGAGCACAACCTCCACAGTAGAATCATATAAGATATATCCTTTCCTTTCATCGTCATAGCCCGCAAAGGTGTACTTTAATACTCTTCTTATCAATTTAATTTTCTCTAATCTCATTTCGTAAGTGAGAAAATGCTTCCCATCCAAATACTCTAAAATACTTAACATCTGGTTTCTTTCCACACCATGCTTCTTCGGTTTTGATTTTTTGCAAGCAATGTTTAGGAGATCTATTCAAAACATGAGATGTAATATTGATAGCCTCAGCCCTAAGAAATAAAGGAAGACATTGGGGCAAGCCCCGCAATGCAATGGTTTGTTGCGATCCCTGTTGATAGGGAGGTTCTCTGTTCGATCTCCTGCAAGTCCCATTGCCTTGGTCTGTGCGACACGGTGTTGACATTTCTATGGAGTCCTCGTTCTTGGTGCTCGTGTGCAGTCGGTGCATTGTAGATGTTGTACGGGTCATACCATGCAGAGAGATGAGTGGCGATCGTGTGCAGTCGGTGGATGGTTGTGGAATGATAAGGAGGGAAGGCATAAGGTTGCATAGTGATAAGGATTGTTATTGTGGAGTGATAAGGTGAGGGGAGATATAAAGAGAAATATAAGAAGTTAGCTGAGTATGAGCTCAGAGAGATAAGGAATAAGAAATATGGTTAACTCCACATGAGTCAAAATCTAAGAGTCAAAATCTAAGAGGTGTTAAAATCTCATAAATGTAATCATGGGATGGGATCTTCTAATGTGATCCCACTGGTTCAAAGCTCCAGTCAAAAGCGTTAAAAATCAATATAAAGTATCAATTATCGATCAGAAAAATAAAAATAAAGGAAGACACTTGAATGTATTATGCATTGTGTCATTTCAACTAAAGTTCCATTCTTTCTTTCAACAACACCATTTTGTTGAGGAGTATATCTATTATTAATTTCTTTCTTTATCCCATGATGCTCACAAAAAAATTTGAATTTGTTGTTCATTTAATCTCCACCATTATATGTTCTTTATCCCATGATACTCATAAAAAGATTTTTATTTTCATAAAGTGAATTGGACAATATGTTAAGGCTGCAAGATTGGGTAGTTTGATATGAACCCCTGATATGGATTGCGTCCAAGTATTAAATGTAGCAATCTTGAGTGTGTAGATAGATCACTAACTGCAAGGCAATCTACACTGAGAACTTGGGTTGGATGAAATGTGTATAAGAGCATGTTGGTTGTCCTCCAATAGGGATAGAAGCTTGGTAGAAGGTATGCATAGTTCCTCCACTAAGATAAGGGTAGAGTAAGTGAGAGGTGTGTCATCTAGAAATCTTTGTTGGGTAGAGTATAAGCTAACCATGATAGATAAATATAATTACACTAGTTCAAACTAACCCTATTCAATGGTAGACATTGCATGTCAAAAATACATTAGAGTTTAATACTTGCCATTCAAGTCCTTTAACAAATTTGCCAATTCCTCTATTGCAGAGAAGAATTGGTCCACATACACCTTCATCCACTCTATCAAAATGTACAAGTTTACCTCTCAACGAACAAAGAAGTTGATAAGAATACATAACATGATCGAGAAACTCCAACTTTCCAATGGAATGTCATTCCTAAATATTTGAAATATTTTATATTTTTTAATTCATTCCTCCCCTCACCCACTCACAAACCCACTTTTTAATAGTTGTTTTTTGCCATCCCTTAAATAATTGTCTCTTAATAAATATGTCCTAGAAATGCATATACATTTCCCTTGTCATCCCTATGTTCAAAACATAATAGATTTAATATCAATTAACAATGAAACACATATTACACTCAATCTAATTTTGACTATCATCTAATGACCAAATAGTACAAAATAAACTTTTAATTGTTCTCTGATGAACTAAAATGAAATATTACATTTGAAAAATGTATAAACTATTAGACTACCTTATTGTAAAAAGGAAGCAAATATACTAATGAAAATTAAGTTTAAAAAAATCACTACTCTGTATTATCAACTTTGATGCCCCAGTACTATTGGGTAATTTAAAACCCAAAACTAAGGTTGATGCTTCAACAATGTTGCTAGTACCCTGAGAAATATTAGCAATTGAAACAACCGGGGCCTTTCCTTTGTAGTCTCAAATAAAAATACCAACCTTTGAGACACTCAAATTACCCTGTGATGCACCATCAAAATTCAATTTTTAAAAGAATGAATTGGGGGGTTTCCACCTAGTCTCATTTCTATTGATTCAAGGGATATGATTAGTCAGTAAAAATCCATTTAAAGGGAGAGAAACACCTTCCCGCTTCATAAGAACCTCTGAATCCAAAGATGTAAAACAAGATGATATGATTTTATGCTTTGAAGTGTGGGCCTTCACTACTTCACAAATTGCTTGCACTGTGAGTTGGATTCCTTGAGACAAATTTTTTGTCTTTGTGAAATATGCATCTATTTTGTTCCCACCAAAAATTCCAAATCAAAGCTACCAAGGTAACCAACCAAATAGCTGCAAAGAAAGACTTCTTATACAATCTAGTACATGACTCAAAAACTTACCCAAAAGACTAAGAAAGGGGTATATGCCATTCTGACGTATTGATCAACAAACACCAAAACCTTGAGGATTTGTTCTTAGATATTTTGTTTAGGCTTGTTTTAACTAGAGAAGGATTCTACCATGTTTCTTATTGAATTTAGTGGTCTTCTTCTTATTAAATTTATGAAAAGGTTCAAGCATAGTGTTCCAAATGAATTATTAGTGTAGCTGAGAAAAATGAGGCATGAAGAATTTGTGTTGAACATTTCCTTGCATTGAGAGCTTAACATGAGAGTATAACCCAATAAATTTGTAACCTTAATGTCCATTATCATAATGGAGCTTATACTAATTTAGTTGAATTTATTTGTCAAGAGTAGTTTGATGGATTAGGATGCGATTATACCCTCACATTTATTGAGGAAGAATAATTATAGGAATATTATTTACATCAACCATTAATCTCTTTAGATGTCTCCTACGATCAATTAAATTCTAAATCATACTCTCAAGGCAAAATTGTCTAGGTTCATACTTTAATTTTCTAATAGAGGAATTTGGTATATCTAGGACTTTATTTTTAGAACCAGTAAGTGTTCTAATTTAAAACCATTGTAAACATATTTCTCTAGATATGATTCATAATCTTGGGGAATGGTGTACTAAATATTGGTAGAATGAATGCAAGATCTATCTAGACAATATTAAAAATAAATAAAAAATTTAAGATGCTATCTTACTCTCTTCGCAATTGTAAATAATTTTAAAACTCAATTATAAGCGGAGTCTATAGTCCCCTTCAAATCAATGGCACTACAAGATGAAAAATGGTATGGGTAGGTAATATGGAACTTAAAATATAGATAAAATGATCCTAAACTAACATGTGTGTTAACCTAGGATCTATTTTTTTTTCTCATACAAAATTAGAGGTGTGAGTGGGTTCGGCTTACCATCTGTAAGTAACACTAATAGTATCTTGGACTTACACATTGTCTAATTCCATGTGATTAGGATCAATTGAGTGTCTGTAGATGAACTAGGCTAACCATTTTAAAATGACTAAATTTGACAAAATATAGCACGCATATCATTAAATTGAAAGAAACAATAAGGAAAATCTAGAATGAGGACACAAAGAAGAACTTGACACTGAAATATTAAGATAATAATGTAGGAAATAAGTGTTAGGCACCTATGTCTAAAGGTTATGGATATTTGAGAGATGATTATAAATGAGATGAGAAAAATCTACACATCTATCTCCTAAAAATCTAAGTCAAACTAACAAGACACAGTCATTGGCTACCTTGGTCGAAGGGTTTTTCGTAGTCTCTAAGTTAGGAAATATTTGCAATTGTCTTCTCTACTTGTTTGTAACTGTCTCATGGTCTAATTTAAAGCCATGTACATAGAGAAAATTGGAAAAAAATTATTGATCTATATAGTAGATTCCCTTATTCAAACCCTATATTGGTTTTCCCATTTGCACAATCGCAACGATAAGATAAAGTGCATGACCCCACAAGGAAAAAGGCTTAAAAAATAATAAATGATAAAATGATAAACTTACCTTAGGTGTCAAACCCTCTCAGAGAGTTCCACATAAAGGCTTTATGTAGTGCTTTTTGAAATCCTTCAAAAGGTTACTAGATGGTGTGATAATAACAATAAACAAGAGACATGAAACAATTCCTAAGTATAGCTTTCTATGATGATACTATAGAGTAGAAGTGCTTATATCTTTAAGCTCCTTATATGCTTATTCTAGACTAAATTGGATTATAGTGCTAGATCTTATGAAGGATAGAAGACATTATTTAAATAGGGATCATAAGGCTATTTCAAGTATAGGTAGAAAAATATCAATCAAATGCAAAGATCAAGACCAAATGACAAGCAACACCCCAAATTTGAAGTCATTTTTGTGGGACTGAGTTATAGTATGCACCTAGGTCCACCTAAAATGGGGCTCCTAAAAGGGAGATCTAAGTATCAAGACCTTTAACATAGGAGCTAGTATTAGATTTTTTTTAATGATGGTTTAGTGTAGACATATTTGTGAATTTTTATGGTAGTATAAAGCATAAATGGTATTAAAATTTAATAGTGGAATTCTAAATAAAGTAAGTCCCAAATAGAGCATGTAACTATTGAAGTATACAATTTATATGACACCACAAAGCTAAATTAGCTCCCTTAGTTTGGTATCTACTTTACTAAGGTCTTCCCATTGGATCTAGCCTCATCAACTAGAATGTTTATGGTTTGTCTTTTAATTTTTGTAGACATTTAGAAATTCTCATGCCCTTGTTGTCATTTTACTTGCATGATAAAGCTACATGCATTTTGGATACACGATTTTTCAATCACTTCTACATAGAGCTTTTATCCTAGAAAATGGTTCTTTTGGGGAATAGGCTAAAAAATACATTTAGACTTACTAGGTTTGGGCATGCTCTTGAGTGGAAATTATATTAGACATATGGACAAATAGAAATACTAGTTATTATACGATGACATTCTGAATATTCATTTTCCCATATACACTAAAGCTATAATATATATGTTTACACATAATCTTATTCAAATCAAAAATCACATCTTGGATGCCATCATTGTCATGGTTCCTTATATGGACAATATTGGCCCCACACCCAATTTTTTATTTCAAAAATAATCATGAGTGCCTTGCCTTGATATATACTATATCATGGTTCTTATGATATACCTATTTGAATCCTAAGATCACTTTTCTTTCCATATTGAAATAAGATAGGTGTAGGGGTGCAACAAACTAAAATTTCATAGGATTGCAAGGATGAGTATGAAGTCAGAAAGAGATTGTGGTCCAGATTCACTTTGCAGAAAATAACTACCATGAGGCTCCCAATTAATATATCTGGCGTATCAGAAGATACATAGAGGAATGTGTTGGATCCTGAGTTTGATACTAAGATTGAAGGAAAACCGATTCCATAAATTGACTGGAATAAAATGGAAGATGACAGTATCCAAAAAATAACCTTCAATATTGTTAGGAGAACAAAGAGATGGTTGAGGAATTAGAAGTTCAAGGACGAACCCCACATGTCCTCACATGATTCGAGAATTGATTCAAACATTGTGGTTCAATTTCCTGTTTCTGCCAGTAATAAAATTGCTGATGTTGCAGGTGTCTCAAAGCCCGTTGTAGAGAAAATTCAACCAAGAAGGCCAAAAAGGTCACCACCTAGTCTCATAGCTACCCGAGTAACTCGGTCCAAAAGCAAAAAGAGGAGTAAGGCACCTGTCCTGAAACAAGTCATTGTAGACTTGGACCCTAGTGAAGAGCTTGAACAAACAATGGATTCACAGGATCAAGGCGAGCCTGGGATGCAAGGAATGGACACAAATAAAGAAGTGGAAATTCAAAAGGATCCCATGAATACCTTAGTAATTGTTACTTCACTAGATGCACAGACCACTCTGCCACCTAAGGAACCTACAATTTCACCAAGATGGTTGGAAGCCACCATTGGCAAAAAGAGGAGTGTGGTGGCAATCACAATTCCAATAGAGGACATGGTTAGCAGATGCTTGGGAAAGACATCAAATCCCCAAAATCTCAAAACACAGGCAATGCTTGATGTGGATGACACAACAGGTCACTGGACAGCTAAAGTTGCCAAACCCATTTCTGGAAGAGACGCAGACAAGGCTACTGATAGGGAGATTGTTAGAAAAGTACTCAACAAGGTAAATTAGGTCTAATGGTTCAATTGGTTTCTAAAAGACTTATTTGTGCCTGTCATATATGTTTGCAAAATCAATTTGAGGTTATAATGCTAAGCACCTCATGCATATCTTCCCAAACAAACTCCCTTTTTGAGTGAGCTCATACCCTTACTCATCCACTATTCAATATGTTTAACCAATACATTCTTTCCAATACATTCCTCTATCCTTTAGGCATTGCTCTAACTATTATCTGATATTACCAGCTCCTCCAAATGGTTTAGGAAACTAGGTAAAGGTTTTGTTCAAAATCTTGCTTCATTTTGTTGTTTTGGCTTTCTTGATTCACTTGCTCAAACCCAACTTCCTAGGTTTCAAAACCCAAAATGGCTTCACAAGGATGTCTTAGAGGTTTCTTAAGGTTTCTTCACTATTTTGGTCTATCCTTCAAATATCTCTCCAAACCGAACGAGCTCAAGGTAATCAGGTTCCATGGTTTGTGTGTGTGAGGCCTAAAAAGGGCTACTAGCTCGTGGAGGGCTAATTGGATGAAAATTTCTTGTAGGAGGAAATGATGCTTTACCTCACCATGGAAGTTGGTTTGGAACATTAAAAAAACCTCCAAGCTAATTGATTTTCATGGTTTAGGCCACTGCCAAGGTAAAATAGGGACTGTCCACCATTTATGGCACTTTTGTAGGGTTTCAAGAGGGTTTTCAAGCTTGCAATGTTAGATACACAACTCCTTCACAAACCAAGGCCCTAAACTAATAGATAGACCTTGCCACACCTTGGAGAACATTGTCCAAAGAGTTACCACTTGTCATTTTTCCAAACACTTAGCATACTAGCTATAGAAGGTGACATAAACAGTCATTTTCACTGTTTTCACTACTCTCCACTATCTTTGCTGCATAAAAGTGGGTTAGGACTTCCAAAATGCCTACACCATAGAATAAATAAGCCTTCAACAACAAGTTAACTTTTCATTAAACAAATATGGCTAATTCTCCATGCATGGAAAATTTCAAAGACAATTTTGATGCCAAAAACCACTTAAATCTCCAAAAACAGGGAACCCGTTGTCCTAACAGTTTGATTCAATTTTCAAGGGAAAGGTAGTTTCTACTAGAGCCTCAAATTGTTTCAAATCATTCATAGTAAAGGTGCAAAGCTTTCCTCAATGTTGTTATCTCAAATAGACTTTGAGAACAACATTTTACTCATATTTTCAATCTACTAGTCAAGTTACTCACTCAACTTGTCTACTATGATCTCACGCAAACTCTTTGTGCATAACCCTGGCCAAATAAGAAACTATATGCATTTTATAGACTCTTATCAACTTGACCAAGTCCCTCTATGGGGCCCCAATGAGTTTTTTAGTCAAGTTGACCCATTATGAAGCACAAAACCTTGCCAGGGTAGAGGAGTAGCAAAACTAAAGTAAATAAATTCAACTCTCTTCTCAATGGAAGAATAAAGAACCAATTACATTAATTGCTTTGAATTAAAATTAAAAACACTTCCTAGAAAGTATAGTATGGAAGAAGTTAGATTATTACGGACTGATACATCCAAACAAGTTCAAATTGCCATAGAAACCAGAATTTTGCATTTCTTTTATTGAGAATAACTTGTTTTCACATCTGCCAACCCTATACAAGGAAGAGGGTGGTCTATTTAAAGGATTTGTGAGTTATTTATGATGTCATGTATGGATATATAGCTGTATGATTGCTTTTGTACATTTTTTACTGTAAAAAATGACAACTTTTTAACAAGGTGAGCAACTTTTGTTGCACAAAATGACACTTTTGCTCCCCTTTACTACACCAACTCTCTTAAACACTTAAACATGCTTGAAACCACTTTAAAAACATGTCTCAATTATTTCACAAACATTATTAAGCCTATAAGGCATTTCTCACAAATTTACCCATTTTTGGCCTTGGAGGCAAAACTTGACAACACAAGGCTAGGAAGACAAAACTTGATATCTCAAAAACAAAATAATATCAAAACTACTTGAAAAGACACAAAGAAACCTAAAACAATATCACAAACCTACCACAAGACATTACAAACATGAAAGCATGAAATACTTAGAAAGGACAATTTTTACTCAACTAGGTGCTCCTGCACCATACTCCCCCAAAGACAAAGAAGTCATGTGACTCCTTGAGGAAGAAAAGAAGAAGGTATTCCATCTTTCTAAAAGTTACCTTTAGGTATGCATGTTGCCTCTGAGATAGGCTAATCCTTCCATTTAAGTAGGTGCTCCATATAGGTGTGATTCCTTGTCTTCTTGAGAACCCTGGAGTCTAGAACTTGTTCTGCTTGAGGAATAGAGAGAGGAGGTAAAGAAAGATCAGAAAGGGACTGTGTAACATCTGAAACCCTTTGAATCTCCTCAGGTGGCTGCCCTTTGAAAGCAATCAAATCTGCAACATTAAAAATGGGAGACAAAGAAATATCAGTAGGTAAATCAACTTTGTAAGCATTAGACCCATACTTACCCAAGATTTTGCAAGGGCCTATTCTCCTCATCTAAAGTTTGTTGGGAACAACTTTTTGCATCCTTTCCTTGCTCAAATGAACCATCACATAATCTCCTACATAAAACTGAACATCTCTCTTTGTAGCATCCACTCTTGCCTTGACTTTTTGGGAGTGGTGCAGGAGCACCCTTCAAAGGGCTCCCTCCATTTGTTTTGTTTGTGTTCTTGCTTCTTTATGAAGCCATTGTATATAAAATAAAGAGCCATGTGCTCATTGGTCCTAATTATGGTCCTAGTTGAGGTCTTAGGGTCATAAGTGAAGATTGAGATTTTCTTGAAAATAGAGGGTATGTGTGCCTTTGGGGTTTTTAGGGGTCCTTCAAAGCATGGTGGTGTCCTTAGGTTTTCCCAATGTGGGTCTAGGAGTCAAGAAAAGCAACATTGAGAAAGTTGCTCAAAAGTTGCAAAAGTTGCATGACAACTTTTAAAAGTTGTCAAGCAACATTTCCACCATGAGGTCAAAATATTCAATGTAGCATGGAAAACCCTAATATGGGCACACAGATCGAGGCAAAGGGACTATAAGTAATTGCAAACCCTAAGCTAATGGGTTGGATGTCAGATATTGTACAGCCCAAACAAAGTGACCTGACTGAGACTACAATTTTGTTGCCAGTCAGCACTTGCATGAAAAACTATGTGGAGTGTCTTATATGGTGTATTTACTCTCATTGTTAGCAATTAGATTAGGTTTTGGTTTGTAGGTTGTGTGTGTTTGTAAATATTTTGTAAATTGCATTCTCTCTGTCCAATTTTGGACTGGTTTGCATAAATGGGTTCATAACTCCATTCCCCATTGTGGAACCACCATGAAACCATGGGGAATGAGAGTATACCCTATACCATAGTTCAATGCAAGTAGGGCCCTTGAAAATGCAAGCAGGCCATTTGAAGACCTCCTAGGCGAGATTGGACAGTGCCTGGCTAGGAAGGGTCAAATTGTAGAGGTCTTGGAGAGCAAGGAAGGTTAGAGGAGGAGGCACCCTTTGGAGGAGTTGTAGAGGGGTAAGTGAAGCACCATTGGTGTGAAGGAGGAGCTTCCACCAATCTAGACAAGGTGGAAAGAGCACCAAACCTACACTGTGACCCTGGCAGGCCTACAAAACCCCCCTAAAAACCCTTAAAAACCTTAAAATCCACCTAGGGTAGTGTACAGACACTTGGAGGCCTAAAACCTAGAAAATCCTTGAGTCCTTGCCAAATGAATAGCAGGTCTTTTGGGAAGTTTCATGAGCAAGTGCATCATTTGTGAGAGGGAGCCCTAAAGGATCGGGTAGGAGGCCTAATTGGTCACAATCCTTGTAGCCCTATTTTGTAGGCAAAACACAAAATAGTGAAATCGGTAAGGGGTTGAAAGCTTGAAACATCTTGGGGGCACATGAATGGGAGGAAAAACCATGAATTAGACCTGACCTAACCTTTCTAAGACCTAGGAAGGTGTGGAACAAGCCTAATTCTTATTGGCCTAAGTAAGGGTTTCTTGAATCTCATGAGTAGGTGAGACCTTAGGAGTAGTTTTTCAACTTGTTGGTGGGTGGATTGGGCAAGGTCTGGGGATTCCACAAGTAGGGGGAGTCCTAGAGACCCTAGGGTGTTGTTAGAACACCTGGTGATCCAAGGAAAGGATCCAAGAGCATAGACTAGGCCAGTCTATCCCAAACTCCATCCCATCAGATTGGTATCAAAGCAAGTTAAAGATTTGGTGGACCGTGTATGTCTCTGTATTCTGGTGAATCAGTAGGGGAAGCACAATGGTCACTAATACAGAGCTAGCTAGTGAGGTAGAAGAGTAGAAGGAGAAGAATAGACTCCTTGAAGAAGCTATGAGTGAGATAAGGTATAAACTGCAGGAAGTGGTGGATCAGAGGACACAAGGACCTTGGGGTGAAGACACCAAAGATAAAGGCAAGAAAACCATTGACATAGATGACATTATACCTTAACCAGATCCCTTGTTTAATGAAGAACCATTTGTAAAGGCTATTAAGGCTTTGAAAACCAAAGCTTTTGAAGGATTGCCACATTTCAGTGGAAGGATGGACATTGACACTGTCATGGAATGGATTGAGGGTATGGAAAACCACTTTGAGTGTAAGGGAGTGACAGAGGCTCAAAAGGTTAAGGTTGCCAAATCAAGATTAAGGGCAGCAGCTTTAACATGGTGGAAGTACCTGCAAAAAGAGAGAGTTAGCATGGGGAAGCTACCTATTGCCAATTGGAAGGCCATGGTGAGTAAGATCAAGGAGGACTACTTACCAGAGGATTATGAAGTTTAACTTCATAAGAAGAGATAGGGATTGAAGCAAAAATACCTTGATGTGACCTCCTACACCAAAAAATTTCAAAAACTTTCTCTTAGATCCAAAGTTCAAGAAGATGAATCTATCAAGGTTGCTAGGTATCTAAGCGGTCTAAAGTGGAACATTAAAGAGGAGATAAGCCTATGGACTCCTACTACTATTCAAAAATGTCATCAGCTTGCTATCAAGGTGGAAGAGAGGAACAAAAGGAAAGGAGACTCCAATAACAGGGGTAAAGGTAGAGGTAGAGAACAAATGAATCACTGAGGTGGTTACCAAAGAAAGGCAAATGAGCAGAGGAACTAAGGAGAAGCCAAGTTGACTGAACATAGCGGTGAAACCAAACTCAAAGGGGGCCATTCTAGAGGAAGAGGTGCACAAGGTGGTCCAAATAGGGGTAGAGGTACCGACAAGGGTAACTCCTACTTTGCAACTATGAAATGTTACAATTGTGGACAATTGGGACACCTGACATATAGATGCCCTGACAATCCTACAACATCTAACAGTGGAAAGAGGGTTGCTTATGCACATGAAGACTCTTCAAGCAGCAAGACACCTGAGGTGGACCATATTGAATCAGAGATTGGAGAAAATCTAATGTTCAATAGAGTCTTGATAAGATAGCCAACCAAGAATGAACCTAAGCATAGGAGAGCATTGTTTAGGGTGAGATGCAAGATTCTTGGTAAAGTTTGCAAGGTGATAGTTGATTCAGGGTCAACTGATAACATAATATTAGAGGAGGCAACCAAGAAGTTGAAACTCACAAGGATACCCCACACTAATCCATACAAGGTGACATGGTTGAATCAGGAAGAGTGTGCTTGTCAATGAACAGACTTGGGTAGAGTTTTATATTGGACGATACAAGGATAAGATCCTTTGTGATGTGTTACCTGTGGATTCCTGTCACCTATTACTAGGTAGACCCTGGAAATTTGATAGGAAGGTCATCTATGATGGAGAGGAGAACTCCATTTCCTTTAAGAAGGATAGCAAGACCTTTAAGATTCAGTCTTTGACAAAGAATGAAGAGGGAACTTCAAGGACACCTAGTGTCTTATTGGCTACTGGTAAAGAGTTCTTAAACTTGCTACATGAAGAGGAGATAGTGAAGTGTGGCATATTTGTGAAGCCAAAGGAGGAAGGAGACAAGTTGCAGGCAGAAGTACCCAAGGAGGTGAAACACATGTTGCAAGAGTATAAGGACATAGTGAGTGATGGAGCACCTGCAACACTCCCACCAAGAAGCTCTATAAGCCATCAAATAGACTTTGTTCTCAGAGCATCCCTACCTAACAAAGCTGCATATAAGCTCACACCTTACCAAAACAAGGAGGTAGCAAGGCAAGTGCAGGAGTTATTGGAACAAGGACTGATCAAGAAGAGCATCAGCCCATGTGCAGTCCCAGTAGTGCTAGCATCAAAGAAGGGAGGCAAGTGGAGACTTTTCACTGATTCAAGGGCAATCAATAGGATCACCATAAGGTATAGGTTTCCTATTCCTAGAATAGAGGATTTGATGGACTGTTTAGGAGGTGCTATGTATTTTACCAAGTTGGACCTTAAAAGTGGTTATCACCATATTAGAATTAAGGAGGGTGATGAGTGGAAGACTGCTTTTAAGACCACATAAGGATTGTATGAATGGCTTGTGATGCCATTTGGACTCACCAATGCCCCAAGCACCTTCATGAGGTTGATGAATGAGGTGTTAAAAGACTTCACAGGTAGGTTTGTGGTGGTGTACCTAAATGACATTCTCATCTATAGCAGAACCAAAGAGGAGCACCTTGAGCATTTGAGGTTAGTCTTAGAGAGGTTGCATGAGGAGAAGTTATCCATCAACCTAGAGAAGTGTGACTTCTTGAAGCGAGAGCTAGTCTACTAAGGATTTGTAATGTCTAAGGGAACCTTGAAGATGGATCCAAGCAAAGTGGAGGCAATCTTGAATTGGCTTGCACCTAGAACAGGGATTGAAGTTAGGAGATTCCATGGTTTAGCCCAATTCTATAGGAAGTTTGTGAGGAACTTCAGTAGCATATGTGCACCAGTCCTTGACACCATAAAAGGAGGCCTTGAAACTAAGTTTAAATGGACTGAGCAGGCTGACAAAGCATTTCAATTGTTGAAGCAAGAAGTAGCCACAAAACCTATCCTACTCCTACCTACTTTTGATAAGCTATTCACATTGGAGTGTGATGCAAGTGGAATTGCAGTAGGGGGTGTATTGAGTCAGGAGGGAAGACCTGTGGCATTTTTCAGTGAGAAGCTTGATGAAGCAAAGAAGAAGTACTGAACCTATGACCTAGAGTTGTATGCATTAGTGCAGTCTCTAAAGAAATGGAGGCATTACCTACTTCCAAAGGAATTTTTGGTGTTCACAGACAACCAGGCTTTGAGTTATATTAACACTCAAGACAAGATTAGCAATAGACATCTGAAATGGATGGAATACCTCCAATCCTTCACCTTCACCATCAAGCATAAGAAGGGGAAACTAAATAAGGTGGTAGATGCTTTAAGCAGTAAGTTGTTGACAGTTCAAGAGTTAAAGTTGCAGAGCATAGGAATAGAAGGTTCCAAACACCTTTATGAAGGAGATGAAGACTTTTCATCAGCTTACAAGGTTTGCAAGGAGTTTGAGAACCATTTCCATGGTGAGTTTGTAGATTACACTCTCCAAAATGGTCTATTGTTCAAAGGTAATCAGTTGTGTGTGCCAAGAGGATCCATGAGGGAAAACCTCATCCAAGAGAAACACAATGGTAGTTTAAGTGGACACTTTGGAGTCAACAAAACCTTGGATCTAGTACAGAGGTACTACTATTGGCCAAAGTTGCCAAGAGATGTGAAGAGGTATGTGGTGCAATGTGGTGTGTGTGAAAGAGAAAAAGGAGGATCAAGCAATGCTGGTCTCTATCAACCATTACTAGTCCCAAATAGGCCTTGGGAATGTATAAGCATGGACTTTGTAGTAGGACTTCCCAAGACAAAGATAGGTAAGGACAACATCTATGTGGTAGTAGATAGATTTTCCAAGATGAGCCATTTCATTCCATGTAAAACTACACATGATGCTAGCTATGTTGCACATCTCTTCTTTGAGGAGATTGTTAGGATTCATGGACTCCCTTTAAGAATTGTTTCAGACAAGGACAAAAAGTTCATGGGCCATTTTTGGCAAACATTATGGAGGAGACTTGGAACTAACCTCTCATTTAGCTCAGCTTACCATCCACAAACTGATGGTCAAACTGAAGTCATTAATAGGGTGTTAGGCAATTTGTTGAGGTGTCTAACTAAAGAGCATGGGCAGACATGGGACCTAATAATTCCTCAAGAGAGTATGCATATAATGACAGTGTGAATAGGACCACTGGTAGAAGTCCTTTTGAGGTTGTCTATGGTAGACATCCAAGAGGAGTGTGTGAACTCAAGGAACTTAGTTCCATGGAGATGAAGAGTGGGCAAGCAGAGGACTTCACTCATACCATTAAAGAAGTCCAAGAGCAAGTAAAGAAAGCCATCCTTGAATCCACTCAAAAACTAAAGGCCAAAATGGATGAGAAAAGGAGAGAGGTTTAGTTCAAGGTGGGTGACCATGTGATGGTCCATTTGAGCAAAGTTAGGATGTAAAGTGGTAAGCCTACCAAACTGCAAATGAAGAGGGTAGGACCTTGTATAATTTTGGCAAAATATGGTGAGAATGCCTATAAGGTTGAAATTCCTTCAAACTTAGCCATTTCACCAGTCTTCAATGTTGTTGATCTGATCATGTACAAGGGTGAGATAGAAGGGCAGACTGAGAACCAAGCCAAGGTACTACAAGAATTGGATGTGAATGTCTTACCTCCAGTGAAGCAGCCTATAGCAGAGGAGATTTTGGAGTCAAGGGTGAAGAAATATACTAGACACTAGGTCTACATGGAGCACCTAGTGAAATGGGCAGGCCAAACTGTATCTGAAGCTACATGGGTGGAGGAGAGCAAGTTCAAGAAGCTTGGCATTGATCCGGCTCTTCTCACTCACCTAATTCCTTAGCTTGTTGCAGAGTGGGAGTATGGTGTAGGAGCACCCTTCAAAGGGCTCCCTCCATTTGTTTTGTTTGTGTTCTTGCTTCTTTATGAAGCCATTGTATATAAAATAAAGAGCCATGTGCTCATTGGTCCTAGTTGAGGTCTTAGGGTCATAAGTGAAGATTAAGATTTTCTTGAAAATAGAGGGTATGTGTGCCTTTCGGGTGTTTAGGGGTCCTTCATAGCATGGTGGTGTCCTTAGGTTTTCCCAATGTGGGTCTAGGAGTCAAGAAAAACAACATTAAGAAAGTTGCTCAAAAGTTGCAAAAGTTGCATGACAACTTTTAAAAGTTGTCAAGCAACTTTTCCACCATGAGGTCAAAATCTTAAATGTAGCATGGAAAACCCTAATATGGGCACATAGACTGAGGCAAAGGGACTGACTATAAGTAATTGCAAACCCTAAGTTAATGGGTTGGATGTCAGATATTGTACGGCCCAAGCAAAGTGACTTGACTGAGACTGCAATTTTGTTGCCAGTCGGCACAAATGGAGTAAAAGAAGGTTGTAAATGGATTGATTTGTGTGAAAAACTATGTGGAGTGTCTTGTATGGTGTATTTTCTCTCATTGTGAGAAATTAGATTAGGTTTTGGTTTGCAGGTTGTGTGTGTTTGTAAATATTTTGTAAATTGCATTCTCTTTGTCCAGTTCTGGACTGGTTTGCATAAATGGGTTCATAACTCCATTCCCCATTGTGGAATCACCATGAAACCATGGGGAATGAGAGTACAGACCCTGTACCATAGTTCAATGCAAGAAAGGCCCTTGAAAATGCAAGGAGGCCATTTGAAGACCCACTCCTAGTCGAGACTGGACAGTGCCCGGCTAGGAAGGGTCAAGTTGTAGAGGTCTTGGAGACCAATGAAGGTCAGAGGAGGAGGCACCCTTTGGAGGAGTTGTAGAGGGGTGAGTGAAGCACCATTGGTGTGAAGGTGGAGCTTCCACCAATCTAGACAAGGTGGCAAGAGTACCAAACCTACACTGTGACCCTAACAGGCCTAAAAAACCACCTAAAAACCCTTAAAAACCTTAAAATCCACCTAGGGTAGTGTATGGACACTTGGAGGCCTAAAACCTAGGAAATCATTGATTCCTTTCCAAATGAATAGTAGGTCTTTTGGGAAGTTTCACAAGCAAGTGCATCATTTGTGAGAGGGAGCCCTAAAGGACCGGGTAGGAGGCCTAATTGGTCACAATCCTTGTAGCCCTATTTTGTAGGCAAAACACAAAATAATGAAATCGGTAAGGGGTTGTTTGATTGAAACCTCTTTGGGGCACATGAATGGGAGGAAAAACCATGAATTAGACCTGACCTAACCTTGTTAAGACCTAGGAAGGTGTGGAACAATCCTAACCCTTATTGGCCTAAGTAAGGGTTTCTTGAATCTCATGAGTAGGTGAGATCTTAGGAGTAGTTTTTTGACTTGTTGGTGGGTGGATTGGGAAAGTTCAAGGGATTCCATAAGCAGGGGGATTCCTAGAGACCCTAGGGTGTGGTTAGAACACCTAGTGATCCAAGGAAAGGATCCAAGAGCATAGACTAGGCCAGTCTATCCCAAACCCCATCCCATCAGGGAGGTATCCTGAAGAGCCTTCCTCACTTGCTCATGAACCTCCTTCATGGATTGAGTCATGTCATCTATTGTTCCACTCTTAGGCTTCAAGTTAGCTATATCTCTCAACTCTATTATACCTCTTGGATGCATACCATAAACAACTTCAAACGAACTTTTACCTGTAGACCGGTTGACACTATCATTGTAGGCATATTGTGCTTGATGAATGAGCTAATCCCAACTCTGTCCATATTCCTTTGGCAAACACCTAAGCAAGTTTCCAAGAGACCTATTCACAACCTTAGTTTGGCCATCAGTTTGTGGATGATAAGCTGAACCAAAAGAGAGATTAGTACCCAATCTCTTCCAAAATGTTTTCCAGAAATGACCAATAAATTTCACATCTCTATCTGAAATAATGCTAGTAGGCAAAACATGTATTCTAACAACTTCTTTGAAAAACAAGTAAGTAATATGACTTGCATCATGTGTTGTCTTACAAGGAATAGAATGAGCGATCTTGCTAAATCAGTCAACTACTACAAAGATGCTATCAAATCCTACTTGAGTTCGAGGTAATCCTACAACAAAATTCATACTAATGCAATCCCAAGGCCTATGTGGAATGGGAAGAGGTTGATATAAACCAGCATTGGAGGAATTAACTTTTTCTTTCTGACATACCAAACACTGCTCAACATATCTTCTGATGTCTCTCTGCATCTTGGGCCAATAGTAGAATCTTTGAACCATCTCTAAGGTCTTGTTGAGACCAAAATGTCCACTTAAGCACCCATTGTGCTTCTCTTGAATGAGGTTCTCTCTCATAGAACCTTTTCGAACACATAACTATCCAACCCTAAATAACAAACCATCCTGCAAAGTAAAATCAGCATGTGCACCATGGAAATGATTCTCAAAATAGTGACAAAATTTATAAGCTTCAGCAAAATCATCATCAGTAGGATACATATCTTTAAAACTGTCAATACCAATGCTCTGTACTTGAATCTCATGAACAGTTAACAACCTCCTACTCAAAGCATTTGCTACTTTATTCAACTGACCCTTCTTATGCTTAAGAGTAAAAGTGTAAGCTTGCAAGTACTCTACCCATTTAACATGCCTATGATTCAGTTTATCCTGTGAGTTCAAGAAACTTAATACCTGATTATCTCTGTATACAACAAACTCTTTAGGAAGAAGATAATGCCTCCATTTCCTAAATGCCTGTACTAATGCATAAATTTCTAAATCATAGGAAGAGTACTTTTTCTTGGCATCATTTAACTTCTCACTAAAGAATGCAAATGGTCTATTATCCTGACTTAAAACAACTCCTACACCAATATTGCTAGCATCACATTCAATAGTAATAAGTTTATCAAAACTAGGTAAAATGACCATTGGTTGAGAAGCTACTTTAGTTTTCAATAATTCAAACCCTTTATTGGATGCATCTATCCACTAAAACTTTACCTTTACACCCCCTTTGATTGTGTCTAACATAGGGGCACAAATCTCACTGAATCCCTTGATGAATTTCTTGTAAAATTGTGCTAAACCATGAAAGTTTCTGACATCACTAGCTGTTTTAGGAGTTGGCCAACTAGTTATTTATGCAACTTTAGATTGATCCATTTTCATATTGCCTCCTAATACAACAAAACCAAGATGGATCAATTCTTGCTTCAAGAAATCACACTTTTCTAGATTAATGGTTAGTTGTTCATCGGATAACTTTCTCAAAACAATAGCTAAATGCTTCAGATGCTCTTCCTTAGTTTTATTGAAAATAAGAATATCATCTAAATACACAACAACAAACTTGCCAATGAAATCATGTAAAACTTCATTCATGAGTCTCATGAATGTTCTAGGAGCATTGGAGAGTCTAAACGACATGACAAGCCACTCATAGAGACCCTCATTCATTTTGAAAGATGTCTTCCATTCATCACCCTCTTTGATTCTTATCTGATGGTAACCACTTTTCAAGTTAATCTTACTGAAATATTGTGCACCCCCCAAGCAATCCATCAAATCCTCTATCCGGGGTATGGGAAATCTGTATCTGATGGTGATCTTGTTTATGGCTCTAGAATCTATGCAAAGTCTCCATGTTCCACCCTACTTAGGTGCCAACACTGTAGGTACTGCACAAGGACTAATGCTTTTCCTAATCAGCCCTTGGTCTAAGAGTTCTTGTATTTGTCTTGCTACTTATTCATTTTGTTTAGGGGTCATCTTATAGGCTACCTTATTGGGTAGAGAGGCTCCAGGTATGAAGTCAATCTAATGGCCAATGGCTCTAGGAGGTGGTAAGGTTGCAGGTGTACCATCACTGATTATTGCTTTGAAGTTATCAAGGATCTACTGCACCTCATATGGTATCTCAACTTTATGTTCTATCTTTTCTTCCTTGGGTTTCACTATGAGGGCAAATCCCACTCCTTCACCTTCTTCAAGTGTACTTATAAACTCTTTCTCATTCACAATTAAAACATTCTGATTTGTTGTCTTGCTGCCCTCTTTCTCATCATTTATGGACTGAATTTTGTACGTAACTCCATTCTTCTGAAAAGAGTTGGAGTTCTTTTCCCCATTGTGGATGGCTTTCCTATCAAATTTCCAAGGTCTACCAAGAATTAGATGGAAAGCATCCATTGGAAGAAAGTCACATAGGATCTTATCTTGATACCCTCCTATGGTGAATTCTACCCATGTTTGTTCATTTACAAGGACATGTTTCTCCCTATTCAACCATGTGACTCTATAGGGATGTGTGTGTGGGATTCTCTCAAGTTTGAGTTTACCAACTACTTCTTCTAAGATTATATTATATGTGGATCCAGAATCTATGACCACCTTGCATACCTTTCCCATGATCTTGCACTTAATTCTGGACAATGACCATCTTCGAGTAGGTTCCTCCTTGATTGGTTCTTTTATCAAGACTCTTCTCATCATCAGATTTTCCCCATCTTCTGATGCTAAGCTCACTTCATGAGCCTTACTACTTGCTGCATTTTCTTGCACATAATTCACTCTTCTTTCAACCCCCTATGATGAGGTGGGTTTCGCTAGACATCTATAGGCAGGGTGCCCCAACTTCTGATAGTTGTAGAATTTCATGGTGGAGAAGTAGAACCCTCTTCCTGGTCCACTAGATCTACCTCTACTGGGGTTGCTAGATCCTCTTCCTCTATAGCTGATCTTGCTATATGAATCCCCACTTTGCTCAATAACTTTGGATTCTCCTTGGGATCTTTGATCTCCTCTTCCACCAAAACTTCCTCTATGGCCTCTACCATCTCTACCCCTACCTCTTCCCCTGTTGCTTTGTTCTTGCTTTCTTTTACTCTTCTCTTCCACTTTAAGTGCTAGTTCATAACACTTGTGTACTGTTTGTGGACATAACAAACTCATCTCTTCTTGGATGTTCCATCTCAATCCATTCAAGTACCTTACCACTTTTATACTCTCATCCTCTACTACCTTGGATCTCAAACACAGTTTTTGAAACTCCTCAGTGTAGCTACTAACATCTAAATCTTTTTGCCTCAAGTTTTGTCTTTTCCTATGTAGTTGAATTTCATAGTTTTCAGGAAGATAGGTTTCTCTAATTTTGGATACCATTACTTTTCAGGTGGCTATTGGTTTCTTACCTTCTTTCACCCTTTCCTCTTGGATGAACTTCCACCAAGTTAAGGCTGCCCCTCTCAACCTTGATTTTGCTACTTTAACCTTTTGTGCTTCAGCTATTCCATCACATTCAAAATGGTTTTCTAGGCCTTCAATCCATTCTATAAGAGCATCTGGATCCATCTTTCCACTGAAAAGAGCCACTCCCTCTAAGGTTTTACCGCTCATAGCTCTCAAGGCCTTCAAGAATGGTTCTTGCTCAATAACAAGGTTAGGTATGGGAACCTCATCTTCTATTGCCACCATTTTGCCCTGATCTCCAACCTTATCATGGATTTCTTCAGTTTTAACTTCTACTATAGCTAATTTCACTGCCAACTACTCCAACCTCTCTCTGAGTGCTCTATTTTCTTCTACTTGGTCTTCGACCTTCTTGGCTAACTCAGTGTTAGTCACCATGTTTGCTTCTAGTGATCCTTTTCTCTTGAATCTTTCGATGGCTCTGATACCACTATGATAGGGAGATTGTTAGAAAAATACTCAACAAGGTGAATTACGTCTAATGGTTCAATTGGTTTCCAAAAGACTTGTTTGTGACTATCATATATGTTTGCAAAATCAATTTGAGGTTATAATGCTAAGCACCTCATGCATATCTTTCCAATCAAACTCTCTTTTTTGAGTGAGCTCATACCCTTACTCATCCACTATTCAATATGTTTAACCAATACATTCTTTCCAACACATTCCTCTATCCTTTGGGCATTGCTCTGACTATTGTCTAGCATTATAAGCTCCTCCAAATGATTTAGGAAACTAGGTAAAGGTTTTATTCATAATCTTGCTTCATTTTTTTGTTTTGGCTTCCTTGATTCACTTGCTCAAACCCAACTTCCTAGGTTTCAAAACCCAAAATGGCCTCACAAAGGATGTCTTAGAGGTTTCTTAAGATTTCATCACTATTTTGGTCTATCCTTCAAATATCTCTCCAAACCCAACGAGCTCAAGGTAATCGGGTTCCATGATTTCTATGTGTGAGGCCTAAAATGGACTACTAGCCCATGGAAGGCTAATTGGATGAAAATTGCTGTAGGAGGGAATGATGCTTTACCCCACCATGGAAGTTGTCTTGGAAAATTCAAACAACCTCCAAACTAATTGATTTTCATGGTTTAGGCCACTGCCAAGGCAAAATAGGGACTGTCCACCATTTATGGCACTTTTGTAGGGTTTCAAGAGGGTGTTCAAGCTTGCAATGTTAGATACACAACTCCTTCACAAACCAAGGCCCTAAACTGACAGATAGACCTTACCACACCTTTGAGAACATTTTCCAAATAGTTACCACTTGTCATTTTTCCAAACACTTAGCATACTAGCTGTAGAAGGTGACAAAAACAGTCATTTTCACTGTTTTCACTTCTTTCCACTCTCTTTGTTGCATAACAGTGGGTTAGGACTTCCAAAATGCCTGCACCATAGCATAAATAAGCCTTCAACAACAAGTTAACTCTGCATTGAACAAATATGGCTAAGGCTCCATGCATGGAAATTTTCAAAGATAATTTTGATGCCAAAAACTATTTAAATCTCCAAAAACAGGGAACCCGCTGTCCTAATAGTTTGATTCAATTTTCAAGGGCAAGGTAGTTTCTTCTGGAGCCTCAAATTTTTTCAAATCATTCATAGTAAAGGTACAGACCTTTTCTCAACTTTTTTAGCTCAAATAGACTTTGAGAATAACATTTTACTCATATTTTCAATCTACTAGCCAAGTTACTCACTCAATTTGTCTAGTATGATCTCACACAAACTCTTTGTGCATAACCCCGGCCAAATAAGAAAATATATGCACTATACAGACTCTTATCAACTTGACCAAGTCCCTCCGTGGGAGCCCAATGAGGTTTTTAGTCAAGTTGATCCATTATGAAGCACAAACCGTTGACAAGGCAGAGGAGTAACAAAACTAAAGTAAATAAATTCAACTCTCTTCTCAATGCAAGAAAAAAGAACCAATTACATTAATTGCTTCTAATTCACATCAAAATCAATTCCCAAAAAGTACAGTATGGAAGAAGTCAGATTAGTACGGACTGATACATCCAAACAAGTTCAAATTGCCATAGAAACCAGAATTTTGCACTTCTTTTATTGAGAATAACTTGTTTTCACATCTGCCAACCCTATACAAGGAAGAGGGTGGTCTATTTAAAGGTTTTGTGAGCTATTTATGATGTCCTATATGGACATATAGCTATAGGATTGCTTTTGTATATTTTTAACTGTAAAACTGACAACTTTTTAACAAGGTGAGCAACTTTTGTTGCACAAAATGATACTTTTGCTTCCCTTTACTACACCAACTCTCTTAAAAACTTAAAAATGCTTGAAATAACTTTAAAAACATGTCTCAATGCTTTCACAAACATTTTTAATCCTATAAGGCATTTCTCACAAATTTACCCATTTTTGGCCTAGGAGGCAAAAATTGACAACACAAGGCTAAAAAGACAAAGCTTGATCTCTCAAACACAAAATGAGATCAAAACCACTTGACAAGACACACAACAACCTAAAATAATATCACAAACCTACCACAAGACATTACAAACATGAAAGCATGAAATACTCAAAAAGGAGAGTTTTTACTCAACTAGGTGCTCCTGCACCAACTACAGAGGAGGATTTCACTGTGGAGAATATAGATTTGAGGGCTGCTTCAAGGGTTGTGGATGTTAAACATATGGAATCCTCCAGGAAGAGGATAATTTAAAGGACTTGGAAAGATGAAAAGGATGAGAGAGAACTGAAGCAAGTTGTTACACAGATGGCTCAGTACATCAATGTTATCCACGACCCAAACCCCCAACCATTATCACAGATACCAATGTCATTTGACCCTAAATCACCAACAAACTAGAAGATGCTAGATCAAGTTCAAAGGAATAAGGTAGTGACGGAGATGTTTAATAAATGGTTGGGCCTTATAATACAGCAAGGTTCATATTATATTTGTAACCTGGTTAAAGTTTATAAGGATGTTGAAACTGTGAGTAAAGAGCTTGAACTCAAAGCAACCGCCTGGGAAAAAGAAAGGATTAAGTGGGTAGTAGTGGTCATGTAGCTGAAGGATGTTTAGAAGTATGGACTGATGAAATTCCTGGATGAGAAACCGATGGAGAACTTGGATGACAAAGTGTTCTACATATCAAAGAAAAATGTGGAATGGCACAATTATATCATCAAGTAGGGCCATGAAGAATCCACCAAGCTACTCAAAGGACTGAGTGACTTGATTGACACAATGCAAAAGGACCTCAAGTGTATTGATATTCAACTCATGAAGGAGGCTGCCAAGGTAATCAAAGAAGCTGTAGACATGACTAAGTTCTTTCAAGAAAGGATCCAGTTCATTCAGACAACAAAATCCTTGACCACTGATGACTTTTCAAAAGCGGCAAGGATTGAATTAATGTTCTTTTCCTGTTTGGACCATTTAGAGGTTCACAAGGCAAAAGTTACACAGGTAAATATGGACAAAGAAGTGTTGAAGTAGAGGATATTGCACATTGATCTACCCTATTTCCAAGTCATCTTAAACTTCTCGGTAGTGCACGTTGAATGGCGAGGTTCTGCGGCAAAGCAGGACAAGCCTGTAACCTCCTGTGCCATGGTGGAAGCCTAGCTGATCTGAAAATGAAATATCAACCTTTTAGTGGCTGTTAGTTTAGTTTTCTTTTATGTTGCTTTAAATAGTTTCTTTCACTTGGGTGAAAGTAAATGTTATTTTATCATGTAAAAACTATGGCCTGGTGGCTATTTAAGCGGAAGAGCTTGTCTTTGTAAGGGTTCCAAAAACTATGATTTTGGGAGCAGTAGATAAAATTTTGATATGAATTGTTTGGATGATACAATGACTGGTTATTAATGAAATGTTGTGTTATCTTTGAATCTATGCATTATTAGATTTGCAATCTTTCTTAAGTTGATTATGGACACAATATAATTTGATGATTAGTTACCTCTATAATCCTTTCCAATTCATGTTTATTATTGGTTGTTGGATGACTCACATTGTATTGATTTGCTTGATCCCCCTTGCTCTGTAAAGCATGAGAGAGTATCGATCTATCCATTAGTCTTCACTGAGTCCTTATTTTTCTTTGAAGTTATAAAGCAAGAATGTTATGAATCATTGTCTGTGAACTCTCCTTTGAATATTCTTTTTAGAAATTTCCTATGTATGCAGTTTTGAAGCCATTTATTTGTATTGATTGATAAATGCTGAAGCCTTTCAATGCTTTCTGGTTAAAAGTGTTAGCATATCAATTGTATAATAAATTCATTGTAAACCATACGAGGAGCTAACCTCTAATGCAGAGGTTGAATTTTCATTAATTCTTCCACTTGTTGGTATTTTTGTTTCTTTCTAAAGGGTAAAACAGAGTCATATTTTGCTTTGAGAAGATAATAGTTAAAATTTCAAGGAGACAAATCTGTTAACCAACAATATCTTGATGGATGACTTTCAAATTTTGGTTCCATGTTCAGGTTCACTTGATTTAAAAAAAAAAGTGTCCACTTATACCCCCCTTTTTTACCACCATCTTTGTGCACTTACCCTTCATATGGAAGATTCAGCAAAGTTAAGGCACTGTAACTCATATAAAGTCAAGGCAAGTTGAATCCTTTCACATAGATTTAAAACATCTTGAAGATTAGCGAGTCCCTCTACAATATCAACGAATATTCCTTGGAGGTCAACGAATCTATCCAAGGATTAGCAAATACATATTGAATGACAACACCCATATCTTGGGATCTGTGAAATATTTAAGAAGACAAGCAATCACATTAGACATCAACAATGAATGTCATCTCAGTTGAGTGAGTTCATCCAATGTGCAACTCTAGAGACCTCTGATCAAGTATTCCCTACTTGGTGGTGAATTATGAGTAAAGAATATCTGCCCTAGAGACTGTCCTATATGTGATTGTGATTTGGTCAAGTTTTGATTAGAACTTGTAATTCACATAATTTTATTTTGTCAAGCCCTAGGTGGGTGTACTTGTAATTAGTTACATTCTGACATTAATATTTAATCAGATCTGAATAGTGTTGCTGGGTTTTTCCTCCAACGGGGAGGTTTTCCCAGGGTACTGTTGTGTTCTTGTGTGTTGCATTCTCAGTTTTTTTTATATACTCTTAGAGTAATTAATAAAATCAATATGGTATCGGAGCCTACTAAGGGGTGTGATCTGACCCAAACTACTATTCAAATTGCAATTGCCATAAATACACAACCTGTCATCATTGGTGCAATCTGATCTTTATTTCTATTTTTGTTGATTTCTTCATATTGTCATAAGGATGTGAAACTACTATTAGTGATTTCTTATTGTTCAACTGGTTATCATATTGATTAGTAATCAGCTCTGAGATCTTCCAATAATTATAGTGGCATTATTTATCACTAGATTTTTCCATACTACTATCTTGTATTGTCAATACTTTTCTTAAGGTTTCAAGACCTAATTGAGCATCATTAATCAAATCAGTTTTTTCATCTATGCAATTCATTGTATGAGTGTTTACTTTGATTTCATTTCAATCTATCATAAACTAAAAAAATTCAAGATTACATTTGCTCGCAGCTGCTTTTATATCATTGGAGTAGATTTTATGTCATATATGTGTGTGTGTGTGTGTGTGGACATACCCATACCCATGCTCAAGGATTTTTTTTTTCTGATTCTATGAATCCGTACCTGATTTTGTATCTGTATGTGTGCCCAAATTGGTAACTTAGCAGTTAAATTATCTAAAAGTCATCTTGTCTCATGTATGACCTATGACGGGCTTCTAACTAATGTAGAACTGGTGAAATTATCCTCAAAACTCCACCATTTGAGACCTCAAACTGATGATGAACTTAGAAATCCACATTTTCTCTAAAAACTAATCCCTAAACTGGTGAATGATACAGAGAAGTTGAATTCTAACTTGAAGTTCACTTAACTAAAACTCCCACCCTTTAGTCATTTCCATGTGTATGTTTATGATAGTCCAATCTACTAAAAAATAATATCATGAATGCACTTTCATTTCTCATAGAAGGTGATCATATCTCCATGTTGCATTATCTAATCTCAAACTTACTGTCATGTGCCTCTGTATTTAGAACCCTATTTCTATCACAATCCTTATTCTTCACTCCTCATTACTGGTATACAACACTATATAACCATTGTACTAAGCCTCTGTGCATGCCTTACGACTATTACATCTATGAATGCCTTTGAGTTCTTTTTTTTTTTGATAGACTTGATCTTCTTATCTCTCTATGACTGTTCTTTGTCTTTGATTTTCTTTGCAATAAGGCTTTTATGGACTACAATTGGCATTGATGGAATCTCCTTGTATTGCCCTTAAGTTTGGAGCCTTCAAATGGAGTGTACGCCTTATGATGGCACTATTTACTTTGTGTTCTACAATATTCTCATGTCTCCAACTTAGATGATTATCTTTTATGACTAGATATATCTTTGTAAGTGCTTTCTTTGTTAATCATTATCTTCTTGAGTTGTGTATGCCTAAGACTGAAATATTGTTCTTGATAGTCTTGTTGCTCACTATTTTGTAGAGTTTTCCTTAGGCACGTGCACTATCACATGTTTCCCTCTAAACAAGCTCTAGGACTATACCTAACCCTACACTATTATCCATGACTGCATACTGAGTTCTAGGTCTCTATCTTTATAATATCCTCCTTTGATAGTATTTTTAAACAACAATATGACTATCTGTATGAGTATTTACGAATGCTTTATGTAGTGGTTGTAAGACATTTTTGGCATTTACTATTATGATTCCTTATGATAAGTCTTCTCATGCATTCTTGTAGCTATTTCATCTTTATCTTCCTCATAATTAAGTACCTACTATGCTTAAGCCTTTGTAAGCTCAGTGATATTAATGTTGTTTATATTAATCCTTTGTAATCGGTAAAATTCAGCCCAATGGTAACACCGACAAGTAGAAACATGTGATTGGGATAGCATACACCATTTAAGTCCATCGGAAAAACACACACTAGCGACAATGGAGAAATCTTGTCTTTCCGATAGTCGATGAGGCTATTGGTAAGACTTCTCCCAATGGACACTAGCAAAAAGTAAAATTCATCGACAAAGGTTACGACAATAAAGGGTCATCAGCGTAGACAAAAGCAGTCAGGATTTTTTTTTTTAAAATGTTGGGGAAGGTTAGAATTTGGACGAACACCACAAGACAACCAATGATGTTAGCATACTTGCGATGACAAAATCGTCGCAAGACATAGCCTCGTCCGTGATTGTAATTGTGGAAATTACAACATCTCCTTGAAGATGGTCCATCGACAGAACACACACTAGCGGCAATGGAGAAATGATGTCTTGCCAATAGCCGATGAGCCTATCAGTAAGACTTATCCCAATGGACACTAGCAAAAGTAAAATGCATCAAAAAAGGTTATGATGATAAAGAGTCATCAACAAAGGTTATGACGATAAAGGATGCACCAAGGCCGGAATTTCAACATCTCCTCATCACAAAAACATGTCGTGGGTGCATACAAATTTCCGACATGATGTTGTGAGAATTTCGACGTGAATCACTTTGTCAAAATCACCAAAGAAAAAATAGCGACAATGATTTTCTCCCTGAATACGTCTAACTTCTGGCATTTAGTTGTCTGAGTTTCAATGAACAGTCGTCAGAAAACCACTCAAAATATAATAGTGGTTTCTAACTTTTTGGGTACAATGAATTTGGAAGACTTGATATATTGGATTCAAGATTTGGAGAACTAATTTGAGTTTGAAGTTATTAAAGGTCCACAGAGGTTTAGGTTAGCATGAACTAAGTTGAAAGGGCATGTTTCTTTATGATGGAAAGAGTTGCAGAGGGATAGAATGGAGAATGGTGAGTTCAAAATTACCCGGTGGAGGCAGATAGTTGCAAGATTCAAGGCTAAATTTATTTCAAGAGACTATAGATTGGAACTGGTCAAAAAGTTATAGAACTTGAAGCAAAAGGACATGAGTGTGAAAGAGTATACCAAGGAATTCTACAAGATGATGATCAGATCTAGACATCGAGATATGGATAGGGAGAAGGTGGGTAGATACATAAATGTACTTCGATTTAACATTCAGGATGAGAAAATTATGCTGAAGATTTCTATAATTGAGGAGGCTTACCAATATGCTTTGAAGGAAAAAGTTTAAGTGAAAAGAAGACATCATAATAACCCTAGAGGAAGAGAGAGATATGCAACGAATAGAGGGTAGATGAGTGGCAATATGGAGAAGAACACTACTGAAGAAGATTCAAGATCTAAATGAGGTAAAGATCCAGATTAGAAGACACAAACAAAAGGTGGGAGTAGCAATAGGGAATTCTTGGGTAAATATTTCAAATGTGGAGAAACTTGACATAGATCTTATGAGTATTCTCAGGGAACTAGTAAGAAAGTAATGTCAAGGAATTTCATGAAACGTGAGAACCAGGAAACTAGAGCTATAGATGAGAGTGTGGTAGAATCAGAACAAGGAGAATCTCTTATGTTCATAAGAGTCTTGGTGGAGAAGAGCAGAAAGAAGACCAAACCTACACAAAGGAAGAATATTTTTCAGACTATATTCAAATCAGGAGGTAAATGTTGTAAGGTTATTGTAGATAGTGGAAGTACTGATAATCTGGTAACTAAGGAGATTAAAGAAAACCTCGGTTTGAAGAGTCTTGAGTATGCTTGTCCTTATAAGGTGATTTGGTTGAAAAATGATCACACAGATGATGTGAGAGAGCAGTGATGGATGAATTTTAATATTGGACCTTACAAAGATGAATTCTTTCATGAGGTCATGTCTATGATTGCTTGTCATGTTTTGTTGGGTAGACCTTGGCAATTTGATAGAGGAGCTATCAATGATTATAGAAGAAACCTGATCACTATTGAGAAGGATGGGCAGAAGTTTACTTTAACTTCTTTGAAGGGGAAGGAGAAGGAAGTGAAGAACTTGAGTCTTGTAAAGAGTTGTTGTGTTCAAAAGCATGATGCAGAGGATGGCATGGATTTGAAGAAGGATCTTGTGGATGGGTCTAATAGCAAGGTGGTACCAGATGGCAATAAATTTAGAGTCATGGTGGTAGATAAGATGAATTCCTATGGAAGAAATAAATTAGACTTGCAGAAGATGGAAAGTGGTGGTAAGAGATAGTGTGCAGGTATGAAGAAAGGAAAGAGATAAGAAGAGAAGAAAAAGTTGGAGAATCTATTAGAGGTACAAGAGGAGGTAAGCAGAAAGAAATTTGCAAACAAGAAAGACATTTGGATCAGAAATGAACACGGGGTCTATATTCCAAATGATTTTATGTGTTCATACGCTTTCTTTCATGGAACATATTTCTCTACTTGGGGCGTATGAAGTAGGAGCATCCTCGTTTGATGAGAAATCTTCCATCAAGCAAAAATACTTGCTTTCAGTTTTGTTCCTGTTCAATTCTATGTTGCATCTTTTGTGTTTCTTTCATCATTCTTTGGTAGTTGTTCATTTTCCATTACGAATCAGATTTTTGGCTTCTAGACATGTTATGTTCCTTGTTTTAGAGTTTTAGTTCATTTGGAACCTTTTCCAGTAATTTGTCGCTTCTTGATCGTCTGCTTATTGGTACCATAACAGTTTGAGCATAGCGGCTAGATGGATATTTCTTCTCTTATGGAGCATTTTCTTTGCTTGTGGATCTAATTGGTAGCACACACGATGTTCCCCATTGGCCGACCTTACTTTATGGTCTGCACTTTATTTTTGTCCTTATCGGAGGAGATCTTCACACTTTGGGTACGACCTATTTTACATGTTTTATTTTCCTATATTGGAGAATGTAATCTTTTGTGTCTGACCCAAATGTGTTATGGATGCTATATATATTGTTGTATTTCATTCTTTGGGGATATTGAATAGATATGAGGATATATATTCATGATCTATAATTAGAACACCTCTTGGAGGTCCAGATGGATTGTAATTTGTGAAGTATTTTGTAACTAGACCTATAAGTTTGCATGTTTTCTCGCATGTTGCAACTAATTTATGATGAATCCATGATATTGTAGATGTTTGATCTTGCATTTTCTCTATTATGTGTTGGTGCTTCCGTGGTGTTAATCTTGTTGCATGATCAGGATTGTTCTTCTTGACGACCCTCCAGACCATGGCTGCATTAAAGGGTCAACAAAACCATTCTCGTTGACTGCACTAGCACCACTAACAACAAAAATCATCAATATTAAATATACCTTAATTGGGGGAGAAGAGGCTTGAAGGAGCTATCAATAGAAACCTCACCCACAATAGATCATTTAAAAGATCCTACACAAGAGCCTTTATATCCCAACGTATGGGAAATATCCACTATTGCATTTTGAGAGTGAGAGATCCTAGGGGAGCTATCTACCATAGATAAAACCTCCAACACTATACCCTCTCATTTAACTACTTCAACACCAACCACCCAACCATATTCTCTAGCTGATGTAGTAGTTTGACAATCAATTCAATGGCTAGAGAAATGGCTCCCCTTTTCTAATCTATAGTGCAAGCAATGTGAGAAAGGGTAGGAGTTAAAAAAGATGTTATTAAAAGAGCATTGGACATGCTAGCAGGGGGAAGGAAAAATAGGGCAATCATTTTATAAGTACATGTCTAAAGTGTAACACATATGTGTGTTTTGTTACAAGATATATTAAACTATAGAGGAGATGAACACAATGACAACATCATATAACATCTCCTTGAACTCTTTTTCATCCTGATGATGGATCACAGAGTGTGGTCCAAAACATTGATGATTAAAAATCTTGCACACAAATTCACAATCAAATCCATAAACTATTTTCCTTACTATCATGGATTGTAGAAATTTAATAGAATTGATTGACATAATATAACTTATAGAATTGACACCATAAACTTGTATAATACATAAATCATAATAATTTGCAAAATTGATACACTTGTTTATCATATCTTTACAACTTGACCCTACAAGCATGTTTCTAGGAATTTATTAGAAAACAAGCTGACATGGTTCATAAAATACCCTCTCACTCCTCTATATATTATTGTCACTAAATATTTCTACTACATTTTCCAATGAAATTTCTCAATAGAATGTCAAACATAGTTCCCAAGCTCCCCACTCAAATATCAAACATTTTTAATGCCCACTTTACTAATGATTCACTTCTCATCCTTTTTGAAGAGAAATTAACTATTTATCAATCCTTGTAATATCTTAATATTGTTTCCCTTACTTCTTACTCTAGTATATAATGGAAAATAACTTAGTGCTATAATTATATCTATTTTTCTAATCCTCTTAATCTTGATTGGGTTATTGAATAAGATTTGATATTAGAGTTGAAGTTTCCAGGAATTTCTTTTTCTTTATGATCTTCCTTTATAGCTTCATGGCAACATACTCTAGAATAGATCTAAAGCCTCTAAACTCTTTTTAATATATGCTTATAGCCAAGAATTTTTATTTTTCCTCCTACTAAGTTTTTCTAGAAGCATGTCACCAAAACCTTGAGAAATTGCACATAGATATTTTCTGTATGCTTCTTTTCACTAGAGAAGGATTCAACCACATGTTGCTTGTGAATTTTGTTGTCATTTATATGAATTTGGTGGTCTTCTCATTATTAAAATTCATGACAAGGTTCAAGAATTGTGTGATAAATGAATAATTAGTGTGTTTGAGAAAAAATGAGGCGTGAAGAAATTGCCTTTAACAATTCCTTGCTTTGAGAGCATAACATGACATGTAACCCAATAAATTTACAATTCAAATGCCTATTCTCATAATGAGGCTTATACTAATTCAGAGCAATTAATTTTTTACAAGTATTTTAGTGATTAGGATGCCATTGTACCATTTCATTTATTGAAGAAGAATAATTTTAGGAATATTATTTGCATTAGCCATTAACCTCTTTAGATGTTACCTATGGTCAATTTTCTAGATTATACTATTGCCAAACATATCTAGGTTCATAAACTAATTTTATAATAGATGAATTTGGTATATTTAGGACCTATTTTTATAACCATTATAATTTAAATCTAAACACAAACTTGAGAATCAAGACACAAACTTGAGAATCAAGATTCAAGATTACACATCTATCTCCTAAAAATATAAGTCAAACTATCAAAACAGGGATGTTAGTTACCTTGGTCCTAGGGCTTTCATTGTCTCAAAGTTTGGCAATGTCTACCATTGTCTTTTCCTGTTGTTTTTAATTATCTCATAGTAAGATTTAAATCCACACAAAGGGAAAAAGCGAAAAAATGGTTGTGTTATATAGGGGATTCCCCAAGTCACATCCAATATTGGTGTTCCCACTTGCACAAGAGAAATGGTGAGATAAAGTGCATAACCCCACAAGGAAAAATAAAGAAATAAATTATAAATGCTGAAATGATAAACTTGCCCTAGGTATGAAACCCTCTCAGAGAGTTCCACATAAATTCTTGATGTAGCGCTCCTTGAAATCCTAAAAGAGAGCATGGCATGATAATAACAATGAGCAAGAGACAAGAAATAATACTTGAGTTTACTTTTTCTATGATATTATTATAGATGTAGACGTGCTTGTAGCTTTCTACTCATTATATGATTGCTCTAGACTAAATTGGATTGTAGTGCTAGATATAATGAAGGATAGAAGATGTTCTTTAAATAGGGATTATGAGGTAATTTCAAGTATAGGCAGAAAAATAACAATCAAATGCAAAGATCAAGACCAAATCATGAGCAACAACCCAAATTTGAACTCAACTTTGTGGGACTAGGATACTATTTATTCTTGGGTCTACCTAAAAAGGGGCCTCTGAAAGGAAGATCCGAGTATTGCAATCCTTAACATAAGAGCTAGTCTTAGATTTTTTATTTGATGATGATTTAAGTGTAGGAAGATTGGTGAAATTTAAGGGTAGCATATAGCATGAGTGGTCTTAAAATTTACCAGGGGAATGCTAACTAAAGTGATCACAAAATGGAGCATTAAAATATTAGGGTAAATAATTTACGACACCACAAAGCCAAATTAGTTCACTTAGCTTGATATCTACTTTAATAAGGTCTTCCATTGGATCTAACCTCATCAACTAGAATTTTTATGGCGTTGTCTATGGCCCCTCTTTTACTTTTTGTAGACCTTTAGAAATCCTCATGTGCTTGTTCCAATTTCACTTGCATGCTAAAGCTACATGAATTTTGGATGTGTGTTTTTTCAATCACTTCTAGATAGAGATATTATCCTACCACATTATTCTTTTGAGAAATAGACTGAAAATTCCATTTAGACTTACTAGGGTTGGGCATTCTTTTGAGTGGAAATTACATTAAACATGTGGACAAATAGGAATACAAAATTATTTTAAGTTGGTGTTTTGAATATTCATTTTCCCATGTAGACTAAAGTCATAATATATATGTTTACACATAATCTTATGCACTTGGATGTTATCATTGCATGGTTCCTTATATGGACAATTTTGGTACCGCGCCCATTTTTGTATTTTAGCAATTATCATGAGTGCCTTGTCTTGATTCATACTAGAACATGGTTTTTATGATATACCTATTGGAATCCTAAGATCGCTTCTCTTCCCATACTGAAATAAGATAGATGTACGGTGCAACAAACTGAAATATCATAGGACCCATATACATGAATAATCTTTTCTTTCTTATTCACGGTTTTCCAAGTGTATTCATAGAAAATATGGTTATGAGCCTTGTGGTAAATCTTAGGGACACACAAAGAATTAGGTTCAGGTTATTAGGGCATTGTTAATTGTTATTTATTTTTTGTAATGCTCCTAATGAAAAGAACCTATGGAGCACAACCCTTTTCCTATCATATCTCAAAGAAGAAGTGGCATACTCTTATGAATCAGTATAATGTTTTCCCTAGTTGATTATAAATAATAGGTATTCTATGTTAGGATGGCATTCCCTAAATTTGGTGTAGAAGTTTTCTACTTGTAGAATCTTAATGAGCATTGGGTCAAAGTTTGATTATATGGATGCTCTTCCACTACCTTCTCTAATTAGACATGTCTCCTCTTTACATGAGTGCCTTCATTGTTGTCTCCATATTATTCATTCTAGGTGTGGCTCACACAATTATCCTTCCCATGTACATCATAGCTAGTCTCCCTTAACACACTGTCAATTTCCCAACATGATTGTGGTGTCATCCATTGACATATTATTGAGCTCCTAATTAAGACTTACACTGTTGAATCAAGTAAAAGAGAGCCCAAAACAATATTATCATGGATGCAGCAATCACCCTATGATCCTCCTCCTCCTATTGATAGGATTACATTTTCGTCTCTAAAGTTTTAAATCGAACAGTAAAGATGTGATTGAATTCTACAATGTTTTGCTTTTATTTAATTTTGATACAAAATGTCTACCACTCGTCGCTAAAAATATAAATCCAGCTTGATTGTTCTTTGAAATGAGAGATAATCTAATGTCAATTCGTTATTGTTTTCACACCAGAAAAATGTTTTAATCCGTTGCCTTTGCGTTATAGTATTGACATTTTCGCTCTCTACTATTTTAAGAGTGTAGTAAACTAAAACGTGTACGCTAGACTTGAATGAATAGCCACACGTTTGACTCGGGGCAATTGACAATCCTGGCTGTTACGACTAACGGGGCCGCACTTTGAAGACTGTCTTCAAGAATGGTCGTTTGGAATGGTAGGGTGGACTGACATATTATTATTACTATATATTCGTTACTCTGTACTGTATTTCTATTATTCGGCAATCATTAGAAACTGTAAATAGCAAAGGGACAAAGGTCTGAGCATAAATTTCATTTTTGTTTGCTATTGCAAAGGTCTTAGCATAATCTTCATTTTTATTTCATATCGCAAAGGTCTGAGCATAAATCTCATTTTCCTTGAGTAAATTATAGGTGTCAGAGAAATTCTATGGCAATATCTCGATTAAGCATCGGCGGTGGGCATCTAGCAATAGAGCAAGTGAAAGGAGATGGAAAGCACACAAGCCATGTCCAGGTTGGAGATATCTGGAGATCTATTCAGGGTGGTGATGATTGGAATGGCATGCTTGACCCCATTAACCCACTTCTCAAAGCAGAGATACTCAGGTATGGTGATTTTGCACAACAGTGCTATGATTCATTTGACAACATTTATTCTTCAAAATACTATGGAAATTCTAAGCGCAGCAAAAGTTCGCTGGGGCGTAGACTGGAATTGCTCAGAAGTGGGCGTGGTTATCAGGTAACCAGATATATTTATGCCAATACTTCTGTGTTAAAGTCTTTTTTCAAGCCGAAATCCGGGTATAGCGGTGCTTGGATGGGATATATTGCTGTTTGCACAGACCCAAAGCAGATAAAGAGATTGGGAAGACGGGATATAGTTGTTGCATGGAGGGGAACTGAAACACCTCAAGAATGGATGCAAAATATGAAGGATATATTAGTCCCTGGTACTTTATCTCAGAGCACACAGTGTCCCGACTTACAAACAACTTTCAAACCAGGTGTTCAAATAGAGAAAGGATTTCTGAGTTGTTATAACTCTGTATATGAAGACTCTGTGAGATCCAGTGCAAGAGATATTGTGGTGACCGAAATAACAAGGTTATTGAATGAGTACAAGGATGAAGAAGATGTGAGCATAACTTTCAGTGGACATAGTTTGGGAGCTGCGTTAGCAACTCTAAGTGCATATGATATTAAACAGATTATCATGAAAGAAAATGATAGGAAATCAATCCCTGTCACAGTTTTTGCCTTTGCTTCTCCACGTGTAGGAAACCTAGCTTTTTCCCAACATTTGCAGGAGATCGGCGTTAAGGTGTTGCGCTTGGTAAATACATGGGACATCGTTCCCAAAGTTCCTGGAGTTTTTCTTAACGAGAACATGGGAAGGCTTACCAGATTCCTGCATTGGCTTCCATGGACATATGTTCATGTGGGAATCCCCATTACTTTGGACAGTAGCAGCTCTCCAGTGCTGAAGAAATCGTATAATCCAGCCAGCTTCCACAATTTAGAGGTTTATCTGCACTTGCTTGATGGGTATCAGGGAAATAACAAGTTGCCTTTCAAACCATCTGGAAGAGATCCAGCTTTGGTGAACAAGTACTCCGACTTGCTTATTGAAAAGCTTCAAATCCCTTCTAAGTGGTGGGTAAGGAGGAATAAAGAGATTGTAAACCGGATAGATGGGTTATTGGTATACTCTCCTACGACTCCCACTCATGTTCCCCTAACTCCTCGTCTCCTCTATATGCGCCCAGTGATTCCAATTCACTGACAGTTTATTCGTCATCAAACTGTAATTGTCAAATTCTCTCGCTTTCGTAAATTTCTTAGAGAATGTACTACGGTTAGACATTTTTTGGGTACACCTATTGAAGTTGGATGCTTTCAAGACTAAGGTCCGATCTCATCTGGCTACTTAGTTCTGCTCAAATTTTTGGAGTAATTTGTGGAATTATTTCTTATATTTAAATAACTATTTTTATTATTTTAATGTACAATATTTCAAATTTCTTTTTCCTTCTATTCAATTATAAACATAATTCTTCTGTGTATTCGTATATTTAATTATCATTCATTTGTTCATTTATCAGAATTCATTCTCCTTGTTTCCAATTGAATAGGAATGATAATTGAACTCAATTATGAAAACAGAATACAAAAACCACAGAATACAAATTAGAGCGTTGATGAATAAAAGCTCGGGTATTTATTTTATAGATAAAAATGCGCTGATGCATACAAGATCAGGCATTCATTTTATAGATAAAAATGAATTAAATGTTTGGAACAATTGTGCACTGTGTTAGATGGACTTTAAATGTAATATGTGAGGATGGCGTGATGAAAACATGGCATATTGAAAGGGGCTGGCTTAAATAACACACTAAACTTTGACCACTTCGGTGGCTAGTGTGGGCCCTGTTGCTCTTTGGTACTTTTGTCCTCGATGACAAGAAAGTAAAAAAAAGAAGATGTTGTGATGGTTAAGTTACATATTTTTTAAGCATGTGGTTATATCCTTCTCGTGGGCCAGTTTAGTGACACGGACATATTGACTTGGCTGACGTGTTATGTGTTTAAAACATCTTCTTTCGAGCCATGCTGGTGACACGGATAAATGAATAGCTCTGACTTTGCATTAATTTTAATGACATCTTTGGTTTAATATGTCTACGGTCTAAAGGGCATATTCCTCAGGATACTCCTTGTATCGGACAAGTTAAAAGTTTTTTTTGGAAGATGTTTTTGTGTTTCATTTGGTTTTTGAACCTGCTTGGAGTCCGTCAAACCCTAACGCCATGAGAGTCGCAGCGCCGCTGGAGCTACAGAGCTCGAATCAGTTTGTTCAGTTACAGAGAATGAAGCAAACAATGATTTTAATCAAGAGATTAACGGTTGACTGGTTAGTTTGTTTGATTAGTTTGCGTTTAACAGGTATGTTTCTTGAATCACATGATTTAAAAGATTCAGATTTTTTGTTCGAAAGAGTTTTTTTTCAGTTATGCAAAATGAAAATAAGGAAATGTTCATGCATTATTTTTGTTTTTCATGACTGGGAAATAAAACATCTTCAGTTTCTTCTCTTTCGGTTGCACAGTTAAAAACAGTTATTTGATTTTTCAGTTTTCAAATCTTGTACGAGGGTTATTCGAAAAGAAATTGTGGTGTTTTGTTTGGGTATAAAACAGTTTGTTTTCAGAATAGTCAAGGAGAGGAAAAACAGAGAAATACAGTGAGAAGAGTGTGAACAAAGTGATAAGCATTTAAAAAGTGCCGTAGTTTACCAGAGATAGCCGAGGGGTTTCTTGAGAATCAATACTCTGTTTTTTGTTACAGAGTATATGAGGCTTTATTGATTTGAAACTATATTGTACAGAGTATATGAGGCTTTATTCATTTGAAACTATATTGTTCAGAGATTGGATAGTGTTGATTTTATCCTTGAAGAATATTGTTGCAAAATTTTTCATATGTACAGACTGGTAAAATATTCTCGCTCCAATCCCTGATGGTTTTGTGACTACAAGATTTAATTGCATGCATAAAATCACCAGTGGCTGTAGCTCGAGTTGAAATATTCATTGATAAGAAGAGGGGTTGGTGCTCCTTGAGGCCTTGTGGTTTCTAAAACTTGTGAACTGAGTTGGTGCTCTTTTTGAATTAATATAAGGGATCGTCCGAGTGGTTTTTCTACCCCAAGAGGGTTTTCCACTCATGAAAAATATGGTGTTATGTGCATTGTCGTGTTTCATTCTGTTTTACTAGTTTATGCTCTGATACATCATATTTTAGCTCTCTTTATTTCATACTCTGTTTTGTTGGGTTTATGTAATGCAATATTTGAAGTACTCATTTAGATGTTTCAAGTTTGTGTAAAAATTTAATACCATTTTTTTTAAAGGTCTGAATCAAGTGTTTTAGTTGGTTCAATGGTATATTTCATGCTTCATTAATGTATTTCATCAAGGTGTTAAGTCTCAGTCATTTGTGCATACTGTGAATTAAAATTGTCAGGTTCATAAAAGTATAACTTGTTAAAAATTTGTCACACTCTGATTCACCCCCCCCCTCTCAGAGTGTTTCCACTTCCAACAAGTGGTATCAGAGCATAGGGTCCCTCATATAGGTCTGTCCTAGGGATTGTTCCTGGTCACTTGGAAGTTTTTTTTATGGCTCAAACTCAGGAAGGTGCTTCACTTTCAAGAGCTCCTCTTTTTGATGGAACTGATTATGTGTTCTGGAAGATTAGGATGGAAACTTATCTCATTTCAGTTGATCTTAATGTGTGGAATATTGTGATCACAAAATATACAGTTCCTTCCATTATTCCTACTGATCCTGATGATAAAACCAAGTATGAGTTAAATGCCAGAGCTAAGCATGCTCTCTTATGTGGTCTCACTAAAGATGTTTTTGTTAAAGTCATGCATTGTTCTTCTGCTTATGATATTTGGAAAAAACTTGAAACCATTTATCAAGGGGATGCTAAGGTTAAGGAGTCTAAAATCCTTACACTCAAAAATCAATTTGAATCTTTAAGAATGAAAGAAGATGAAACAGTAGCAAGCTATTTTCTTAGAGTTGATGAAATAGTAAATTCGAGAAAGGGTCTTGGTGAAGAGGTTGAAGAAAAGGAAGTTGTCAATAAAGTGATTAGAACCTTGTTACCCAAGTTTGAAACTAAGGTTTCAACCTTAGAAGAAAAGAAAAGTTTTTCTACCATGACACTTGATAACCTTCAAAGCATTCTTACTGCCTATGAGATGAGGATAGGTAATAATCCTTCTTCTTCAAAAGAAACAACTTTTAAAGTAGAAAAGAAAGAAGAACTTGATAGTGAATCTGAACTTTCAGATGCTATAGAAGCCCTTTTTGTTAGAAAACTAAAAAAGAAATATAAGGGCAAATTACCTTTTAAGTGCTTTAATTGTGGCAAAGCTGGACACTTTGCTGCTCAATGTCCTCTAAGTGATCAAAACAGTGAAGAGGAAAAACCAGAAAAATTCTACAAAAAGAAAATGTGGAATCCTAAAAGGAGATTTAATACCTTCAAGAAAAAGAAGAGTCTTTTTACTAAAGAAGACTTTGGAAATGAATCAGATGATTCACCTTGTGAAGGTGATGAAACTCTATTTATGGTAGAATTAGAAGATGTAACTAGCAAAACAAAAAATGAATTTGAAGATCTAGATCAAGGAGAAATAGATCTTGAAGGAGAATTGCTTTGTGCTTTAAAAGAAATAAAGAGGTTAAAGAAACTTGTAGCTTCACATGAAAATTCAAATCAGATTTTACAAGTCGAGTTGAATGATGCAAATTTAGTGACTTCAAACTTGAAGTCCCTTCTTGAAGAAAGAGAAAAGAAAATTGAAACATTAGAACAACAGTCCACAAAACTTCAAAAACAAATTGAACAGTATGAAAGTATAATACATCTAAATGATATCTTGAGCAAGCAAAAGTTGCATAAAGATTTGGCTGGTTTGGGGTTTGATAAAGCTGAATCATCAAGACAGAACACTAAGCCTGTAATTAGAAAATCATTTCAGACTTATAACAGAACAAAACCTTTTAGGTTTGGCTTCTTTCATGGATATTGTTTCTATTGTAATAGGTTCGGTCATAAGGTTAATACTTGCAGATTTCTGCAACAAAGATCTCCTATGTTTGGTTACAATCAAGGATATGACTTTCCAAACACAGTAAAGTGTAATAAGTGTAACACTTTTGGGCATACTACTATACAGTGCAAAACAAAGGCAAGTCTTGATAAACGATGGAAACCTAAGTTTGTATCTGGTATTGAGCAATCAATGATAGTGCAAACTGCACTTTTCTCAAATAAGAAATCTTTATGGGTGTTGGACAGTGGCTGTTCACACCATATGACAGGAGATAAAAATAAATTTCTGCATCTTGAAGACTTTAATGGTGGCTTTGTACGCTTTGGGGATAATTCAGGAGCTTATGTACGAGGTAAAGGTACATTATTGCTAAATGATGATACTCCTATTCATGATGTGTACTTTGTTGAAGGGTTAAAGCACAATTTATTGAGTGTCAGTCAAATTTGTGATAGTGGTTACAGTGTATCTTTTAGCTCTCAAGATTGTACTATCAAAAATAAATCTAGTAAAACTGTTGCTGTTGGTTTGAGAACAATTGGCAATGTCTATAGTCTGCTTGATTCCACTGACTATGAGAATAATGAAGGCATTTGTCTTATGGGTCAAATAGAAGAAAATTGGTTATGGCATAAATGCCTAGGACATATAAATTTTGACAATCTGGTTAGAATCAGTAAAAATCAGAATGTTAGAGGTTTGCCTATTTTGAATAAACCATTCAATTCAGTTTGTAAAGCATGTTTGAAAGGAAAGCAAACAAAAGTGTCTTTCAAACCTAAAGAACATTCTTCTACTAGACCATTACAGCTTGTACACACAGACTTATGTGGTCCTACAAGGACACAGTCAATAAATGGTGAAAAATATTTTATGCTTTTTGTTGATGACTATACCAGAATGGTATGGGTCACTTTCCTTAAACACAAATCCGAAGCATTTGATAGATTTAAGATTTTCAGAAAAATAGTTGAACGAGAATCTGATCTAAAATTGAAATGCTTGAAATCAGACAAGGGTGGTGAATTCACTTCACAAGAATTCATTGATTACTGTGAAAGACATGGTATTAAGAGACAATATGCTGCTACTCGTACACGTCAACAGAATGGAGTAGTTGAGAGAAAAAATAGAACAGTCAAAGAAATGGCTCGCACAATGCTTAATGAGGCAAATCTACCAGACAGGTATTGGAAAGAAGCTGTACACACAGCTGTTTACATTTTGAATCGTGTACAAATCAGGGTAAAATCTACCTTTACTCCTTATGAACTTTGGTATGGAAAAGCTGCTTCTATCAAATATTTCAAAATTTTTGGTGCCAAATGTTATCTAAAAAGAGATGAAGAAAATCTAGGAAATTTTGAGGCTAAAACTGATGAGGGTATCTTTCTTGGATACTCTACTCATATCAAAGCCTATAGATGTTTCAATAATAGACTGAATAAAATTGTTGAAACAATAAATGTAAGGTTTGATGAACAATTTTTGTTAAGTAATGATTTGCAGGATATTGAGGAAGAGGAAATTACTTTAACAAAGGTTGATCAAGTTCCTAAACCTGCAGAAACAGAAAAGAAAAATGAAATATGTTCATCAAGTTCTGATGAAGAAAATACAGAGAATTCAAATGCAGAGACACGTATTCTCCATTATACACCCTCAAAAATTATAACAAAGAGACATCCTCAAAGTCAAGTTATTGGAAATATAGATGCAGGTATTTTGACTAGAAGAAGGGCAAAAACAACTGAACAAGCTCAACTGGCTGAACATTTTTGTTTGGTAACTGATTTTGAACCCAAAAATGTTTCTGATGCTTTATCTGATGAATGTTGGTTAAATGCAATGAAAGATGAAATCAGTCAAATAGAGAAAAACCAAACTTGGGAATTAGTACCTAGGCCAGATGATAAGAATGTGATAGGAGGCAAATGGATCTTTAGAAATAAGCTTGATGAATCTGGGAAGGTTGTTAGAAATAAAGCTCGTTTTGTTTGTAAAGGTTATGCTCAGCAGGAAGGAATAGATTTTGGAGAAACATTCGCACCAGTAGCTAGATTAGAATCAATCAGAATTTTTCTTGCATACTCTTGCTATAAAAAATTTAAAGTTTATCAGATGGATGTCAAAACTGCCTTTCTGAATGGTTATCTTGATGAAGAAGTTTATATGGAACAGCCGGAAGGTTTTGAAGTTGCAGGCAAATCTGATTGTGTATACAGATTAAAGAAAGCACTCTATGGCCTTAAACAGGCTCCAAGAGCTTGGTACTCTAGACTGGATAATCATCTTAAAGAAAATGGATTCACTAGAGGTGCTGTAGATAGCAACTTATATGTTAAACTCGAAGGTAATGATGTCCTAGTCGTTGTGATATATGTAGATGATATCATTTTTGGCTGTAATAATGACTCTTTATCCAAAAAGTTCTCTAAAATCATGGAATCTGAGTTTGAAATGTCTATGTTTGGGGAACTGAATTTCTTTCTTGGTCTTCAAGTGTTACAACTTCAGCAAGGTATCTTCTTGTCACAAACTAAATATGCCAAAGAGATGATTAGAAAATTTAATATGGCAGATTGTAAACCAGTTAGCACTCCAATGGAAACAGGCTGTAAATTGACCAAATCTGATGACTCACCTGCAGTAAATCAATCTGAGTACAGGTCAATGATAGGAAGTCTATTATATTTAACTGCATCTCGACCAGATTTAATGTTTGCAGTATGTCTAGTCTCTCGCTTTCAATCTGCACCTAATCAATCTCCTTTGAATGCTGTAAAATGAATCTTTAGATATGTTCAAGGCACACTAGATTATGGTCTTTGGTATCCCCGTAATAATGACTTCACTCTTGTTGGCTTCACTGATTCTGATTGGGTCGGTTGTCTAGATGATCGTAAAAGCACCAGTGGAGCTACCTTCTTTCTTGGTGATTGTCTTGTTGCTTGGCACAGTAAAAAGCAAGATTGTGTCACTCTGTCCACCGCAGAGTCAGAATATATAGCAGCCACTGCATGTTGCACACAACTGATATGGATGTCTCATCAAATTACTGATATGGGCATTTCTACTATTAAGCCCATTTCAATCTATTGTGACAATACTAGTGCAATTGATCTTTCAAAAAATCCAATTATGCACTCTCGTACTAAACATGTTGCCATTAAACTCCATTTTTTACGAGATCAGGTGTTGGCTAATGAGTTTCAATTAGTGTTTGTTCCTTCACAAGCTCAAGTTACTGACATTTTTACAAAAGCCTTGTCTAAAGAGGTCTTTAAACGGTTACGGGATAGATTGGGAGTATTTTCTCAATCTACTCTTGTCTTCACCTAAAGCATACTTTGAGGGGGAGTGTTGCTCTGTTGATCTCTTCTTTCTTTTTGTCCTTGTGTTGTAAAAAAAAAGAAAAAAAGGGGGAGAAATTGGTATTTGTGGTTTTGGTATTTCATTTTTGCAACAGTGAGTAACATTAGTATACAGTGACAGATTACAGTGACAGATTGGTATTTGTGACTTTGGTATTTCATTTTTGACAGTGACATTGGATTGGTATTTCATTTTTGCAATAGTGAGTAACATTAGTATACAGTGACAGATTACAGTGACAGATTGGTATTTGTGACTTTGGTATTTCATTTTTGACAGTGGCATTGGATATTGGCATTTCACAGATATTGGCATTTCACATCACAGATATTGGCATTTCACATATTGGTATTCATTTTTTATTAGGCATTACAGACTTGGCATTTTATTGGCATTTCATTGGCATTACAGTGATATTACAGTGACAATTGACTTTTCAGACATTGGATTTTCATTACAGTGGCACAGGCATTTTTTTATTTTGGGTATTTCAGTTTGGTATTCTTGTTTGATTCAGATCAGATTGGGAGTTCATTCTTTACAGAATTGCAGGTTCAGAGAATGGTGTTTTTCTTTACAGGTTTGCATATGACAAGGTTCAGTGTTGATTGTATATTGCATTTGTTAACAGTGGAATTTCTTGCATTGATTTTGGTCCTTTCAGATGATGGCATTTTTCCTGGCAATGATTGTTTAAGTTTTTTTCTTTTTTTGCCATCAAGGACAAAGGGGGAGTTTGTTGCTCTTTGGTACTTTTGTCCTCGATGACAAGAAAGTAAAAAAAAGAAGATGTTGTGTTGGTTAAGTTACATATTTTTTAAGCATGTGGTTATATCCTTCTCATGGGCCAGTTTAGTGACATGGACATATTGACTTGGCTGACGTGTTATGTGTTTAAAACATCTTCTTTCGAGCCATGCTGGTGACACGGATAAATGAATAGCTCTGACTTTGCATTAATTTTAATGACATCTTTGGTTTAATATGTCTACGATCTAAAGGGCATATTCCTCAGGATACTCCTTGTATCGGACAAGTTAAAAGTTTTTTTTGGAAGATGTTTTTGTGTTTCATTTGGTTTTTGAACCTACTTGGAGTCCGTCAAACCCTAACGCCATGAGAGTCGCAGCGCCGCTGGAGCTACAGAGCTCGAATCAGTTTGTTCAGTTACAGAGAATGAAGCAAACAATGATTTTAATCAAGAGATTAACGGTTGACTGGTTAGTTTGTTTGATTAGTTTGCGTTTAACAGGTATGTTTCTTGAATCACATGATTTAAAAGATTCAGATTTTTTGTTCGAAAGAGTTTTTTTTCAGTTATGCAAAATGAAAATAAGGAAATGTTCATGCATTATTTTTGTTTTTCATGACTGGGAAATAAAACATCTTCAGTTTCTTCTCTTTCGGTTGCACAGTTAAAAACAGTTATTTGATTTTTCAGTTTTCAAATCCTGTACGAGGGTTATTCGAAAAGAAATTGTGGTGTTTTGTTTGGGTATAAAACAGTTTGTTTTCAGAACAGTCAAGGAGAGTAAAAATAGAGAAATACAGTGAGAAGAGTGTGAACAAAGTGATAAGCATTTAAAAAGTGCCGTAGTTTACCAGAGATAGCCGAGGGGTTTCTTGAGAATCAATACTCTGTTTTTTGTTACAGAGTATATGAGGCTTTATTGATTTGAAACTATATTGTACAGAGTATATGAGGCTTTATTCATTTGAAACTATATTGTTCAGAGATTGGATAGTGTTGATTTTATCCTTGAAGAATATTGTTGCAAAAATTTTCATATGTACAGACTAGTAAAATATTCTCGCTCCAATCCCTGATGGTTTTGTGACTGCAAGATTTAATTGCATGCATAAAATCACCAGTGGTTGTAGCTCGAGTTGAAATATTCATTGATAAGAAGAGGGGTTGGTGCTCCTTGAGGCCTTGTGGTTTCTAAAACTTGTGAACTGAGTTGGTTCTCTTTTTGAATTAATATAAGGGATCGTCCGAGTGGTTTTTCTACCCCAAGAGGGTTTTCCACTCATGAAAAATATGGTGTTATGTGCATTGTCGTGTTTCATTCTGTTTTACTAGTTTATGCTCTGATACATCATATTTTAGCTCTCTTTATTTCATACTTTGTTTTGTTGGGTTTATGTAATGCAATATTTGAAGTACTCATTTAGATGTTTCAAGTTTGTGTAAAAATTTAATACCATTTTTTTTAAAGGTCTGAATCAAGTGTTTTAGTTGGTTCAATGGTATATTTCATGTTTCATTAATGTATTTCATCAAGGTGTTAAGTCTCAGTCATTTGTGCATACTATGAATTAAAATTGTCAGGTTCATAAAAGTATAACTTGTTAAAAATTTGTCACACTTTGATTCACCACCCCCCCTCTCAGAGTGTTTCCACTTCCAACAGGCCCCTCCATACCTATCTTGATACTCATTCTAAATTTCCGTTGGGAGATGATCTCCGCTCCCATTCAAACAGTTCCATTCAACTTTTGAATTCAAATTCGTTTCCTGCCCAGAACTTCTTTTGAGGCCTGTGATCACATAAAAAGGAACAGGGTACCCGTCTTTTTTCCAGCGTACTCACGGCCTATGCAGACTCATTGAAAAGGGGTAAAACAAACAATAAATGGAATTGACAAGCTTAGTTTTGGTGAGAATCCATTATATCGTTCATTTTTGTTTTATCATGTAATTCGCAATCTCTTTTAAAATAGATGGTTTCATACCATTGATGGGATGACAAAAGATTGGATATTTCTCAGCCGGACAAACTACTGAAATAGAAGGCTTCATATGCAATCTGGATTTAATTGCTTTAAGCTCACCCACAAAGTTTGCATGATATATCCTCTTTTTTTCTGATCTATGAATTTTATATTTCAATAGATTTTATAAATTATATATTTCAATCGATTTTGTTACTATAACCTTCTCAACTGTAATTATTTGTAGACAAGCATCTTTCAAGTAGAATAAGGATTGGATGTGGCATTTGAATAAGAAAGAATGGAATATATAATTCTTTTGACTGGTCTAGTTACTATTTTTAGCTCTATTTTTCTATTTCTATTATATATCATAATAGAAAATGCGTATACAATTGATAAATTTTAATAGGTAGATTTGAATTTATCATTTCTAATTTGTATGTTGAAAATTATTATTCATTGCGTTTTGTAAATAGATTTTTTAATTGTTTAGTGTGATTTATTTTTTGATCATTTAGACTAATGCTAATTTTAAATTGTCTATCAAATTATAATATGTTTTTCATTATTTTTTATACACTGTTTTAATTACATAAAAACTTTTTAATCACCTTAATATCTTTTTATCTTAACTAATATTATAGCTAAACCCTAAAGGATCCAACTTTTCCAAAAGTTTATGTTAAGAGCCTCAATGTAATCTCTTAAAGAAATTACTGAACATTTTAAGTTTCAATATTCAAAGACAAGAATCATAGATTAGCATAGCTATAGCTATAATAAGTCCCCAATGCATGGCATGTGATCATTCCTATCTCTACATGACATGGCTATTAAATGTAGGCTAATCCCATCAAACTGGTTATTACTCCCTCTTATTGACCTGTATTATATAGAGATTTCATGTTTAAGTGATGATCTTGGGACTATTCCTTTTTTGCTTGCATTGTAAAACTAATCCCATTAGAAGTAATTGAATGTAGAACAAGTAGTGGTGAGGGCCTTTTGCTTGGTTAGAAAAAATAAGCAATATGGATCTCTTTATTGATCATACTCTTCAAAGATGAATCTTGATATATCTTGATATTGAGGATAAATTGGAACTACTCGCATATATGTATCTCTATCATATAGGATAAAATTATTCTTTTATCAACCCATTTTCAATAATAAATGAAGAATCCCCTTCTTTTATAGTTTTTTATTATATCTAAAATTTAAAACTAAATTGCGCATTTCAATAGATTTTGTTATTATAAAATTCTCAATTAAAATCATTTTTATAGGAGACAAGAATTGGAAGTTGCATTTGAACAAAAAATATTTTAACATATACAATTATTTTGGTTTCTAAGGTAAGGTCCTCTTTATATATATTATGGGCCTAGTTTATAATTTTTGGCCTTTTTTTTATATATAAAAGAAGATTAAGATATATAAAGGAAAATATGTATATAATTATTAAATTTAAGATGTATTGGTTAAGATTTGAATCTATTATTTATAATTTATATGTTAGATTTATTATTCAATTATTGATTTATTTTGTGGTTGGTATTTATTATTTTCAAGTGTGATTCAATTTTCTAACAATTTGAACTACTAGTTATTTTAAATTCTTCGTCAAGTTATGGTATATTATTTTATAATTTTTCAATTTAGTGCTCTAACTACATTAAAAATTTGTACTCATATTGATACATTTTTATCTCTACTAATATTCTAGTCAAACACTAAAGAATAAAAGTCTCCCAAAACTTAATGTTAAGAGACTAAATGTAATCTCTAAAGGAGTGCATTATATTGATAACAATAGTGTCTCATCTAAACAAAATGTAATTACTAAGTATTTTAAGGCTCAACAATCCAATATAATAAGCATAGATTCTTTTAAATATCAAAAGTCCCTAAATGCATGGCATGTGTTCCTTCCCATCTCTAGATGATATGGTTCTAAATGTAGACCATTCCCATCAATCATACAATGGTTATTTTTCCTTATTAATGGTATGCATTATATATCCATAAATACATTCAAGTTTACATGATAAGCTTGGTATTGTGATTAATTTGATTGTCATTCTAATAACTAATATATCCCTAAATAGAATAAGCCCATAAAGAGAGATGGAATGGAATGCATCTATAAACATTATATTATGATTTAATAGGTGGATAGAGATGTCAACATTGGCACACATCCCTTAAGTTGGCCAAATCTCCAAGGTTTAATAGTACACATCATACTCTTCACTTATCATTAAAATGATATTTACCTCCGTTATGTATACTTCATAATAACACAATGGGGGAGTAAATCACTAATCCCAATGTAGGCCTACTCATCACCTAATCTAATAAATTACACAAGATTTTTACATGACCTAATAAAGCCAACTCAAGGGATGTGTGCCAATGTTGGCATCTCTATCCACCTATTAATTATAATATAATCTTTATAGATGCATTCCATTCTATCTCTTTATTACATGTTTCAACTATCAAACATGGGAGGAAGTCAATAGTAAGACCACTAAAATTCATTACAAGTATCATGAAATTTCCTATTATCAAACCATCCATAGGTGATCTTTGTAATATTTTTAGCTTCATGATAGAAATATCTAGGGCTTGATCATTATTTTAACCTCTATTTTATTCTATTATTTTCATAGTTTTTGATTAAGGTAAACGGGTTTTATAGGGACCCGAACCCCAAAAGTTTTACAATAATGAGAAAATAAGCATTAATGTCCACGACCAGCAGCAAAAGCTAAACGAACATGGGCCAAGCCCACAAAATAGCCTAAAAAACAAAAACGATTAAGAACAACAAAAACATAGACCTACTAATAAGAATTTACCAACTTTGCATTCTGAATCACTTTCCCGTTGATAGTCTCCAACTCATCCATGATAAATCTGGAGCTGCCTTGCTCCTGGTACGGGTACACGGACCTGTCATAGTCTAGGAACAAGAAATCTGATCACCATCACCCTTCACTTTCTTTTTCCACTTGTAATAAAGACGAGTAACACTAGTAGTGGGATCAACCCTGCAATCCATAATCATATTATTGACCCTCATCAAACCTTTCGAGCTATTATTCATAGCAGCCTTGCTGATCTCAACTAGATTTTTCAAACTTCCTTTGATTTCTTCAACACTTAGTGCTCACCTCCAAATTCTGCATTCTACTTTCATGATTTAATTTTAACTTATCCACATCCTCACTAACTTTTTGGGTCAATTGGAGGATTTTCTTAGTTTTATTAGGTCTAGGGTTGTCCATAAAAGTATCTACAATACCCTTTATGCCCTCTTTTAGGACTTCAATCTCCATGCCCATCTTCTGGAGATACTCCATCTGACTGCTAGTCGCGAGGGAAATGTAATCATCCAAATTTGGGTCAATGACAACCCTCCCCTATTTCCTAGGATAAATGTCAATGTTGATTTCAATCTTAATCTCCTTTTCACTATCTATGTTGGCCCCCCCTTTCTAGATTTGGGCTTCTCTTATTTGGGCGAGTCAAAGTCAACAGGATTGGTCCCCAGATTTTTGTATTTACTAGTGGCCCACCTAGGGTGTTTGTTGTACCTACTACTACCAGTCTCGGAGTAATATCCTGAATGGGGCCCTCTCTAGTAGGTGAAAAATACTCAGGATAATCAGATAAATCTTGATCCTGCCAGTCCCTAGCAAGCCCACTATCTTCCCCTTCCGAATTCATGTCATAAACCATCTAAACCTCCGGTTTGGAAGAGGAAACATGGGCTTTCATAACAGGGGATTGCTTGACTTCATGGGAATTAGTATTTCCATAATGAAATGGATAAGCCCCTCATGAAGGTCCGGGTTATCCACATTCTCAAAATGTTTCTCCAGACTATGCTTTTAAGGAAGAAAGAAGAAAAAATGGAATGGAGATTTTCCTATCGTGCCTGAATTGATTCAAAATGACAAAGTGATAGGAAAAAATGCTCGCATACCGACCATCAAGAGTGATGTATCTCATGATAACCTCTGCCACATCAAAACAAGGTGTCTGAAGATCCTTCTTGTTGTAGCCACCATCAACCATCTTCTGAACCCTATTCTTCTCCTTATGCTTGTTGAAGAAAGTGGATATAGCTTTATCTGCAGATTTCCTTTCTCTATAAAACTTCCTTCCCTCCGTCGGCAAGCTAGTAATTTTAGTGATAAAGTCTTCATCAATCCTAAATTATGTACCATAGACCTTAAGGATACCATTATCCCATCCGCTCACTAATTCTTTAGTGGCACTTGGCGAATTCCCCTTCAACCTTTCTATATACGGCACCAAGCCTCCATCCAAAATCTCATTCCAAACTACAGAATTCCTTTTCTAGTTTTCAAAAGAGGTGGGTTCCATTCTATTCTTGTCTCCCCCCATGAAATGCACAATTGTGATAGAGCCAAAGAGCACACACAGAACACTCCGCTCCAAACCTAACCAGAAACAAAAGAAGCCTCTTGAATAGCAAGAATTAGGAGTCATGAAAAACTTCCACCAGAAAAAAATATCCTAACAGTATTCAGTAATTATGAATTGGTAATGAGTGGCCGATTAATTCGATGTCCCTTCTAGTTAGCTGGCACAAGTTTCTTGGGAAACTTTCCATTTCCATCCACCATTTAACATCCACATAATCCACCCCAATATTTGCCATAGAATCGGCTGGGGCATTTCCTTCTCGATATGTGTGCGAAGCTTAAATATCATCCGGGTTGGCTACCATGAAATGACAATCTTTGATCAAAATCCTGATTGCCTAGCCTGGCTTATGGTGTCTATTAATGCATTTGATTATGTTCATTGAATCACTTTCCAACCAAACACGGTTAAACCCTTTTCTAACTGCCATCTGCAGACAAATGTAAGTCGTGTAAGCCTCAACATAGTGGTTTGTCTAGGTTCCCAATGGGAGCACCATCATTGAGAAAAGCTTACCATTGTGATTCCTATCAACTCCCCCACAACTAGTCGGCGCGGGGTTACCCTTAGCCACCTCATCTATTATTTCCATCGTTATTCTTTCTAATAACCTTAAATTTAGCCATTAATTCTATTCAATGTCAATATTTTTTGCAGGCCAATGTTGATTCTATGTTGATCCATAGTAATTTGTTTAATTATTCTATTTAGTATCATGCCTTATGTGGGTTTCTTATATGACTCTTTCACCTCCCAACCATGTGGATGTTTATATATTGTACCTTTTCTATCTCTATAATCCTATTTAATTCACCTCCTTTTTTTGCAACTTATTTTGTTATCTCATGAAGGGAAATATTTTTCACTCTATTGTTATATGATTCTTTAGTGTACTCTTCATTATGTTCTTAAAATTTTCCTACCTTGAATTTTATTTTGTGTTTACTAACTGTAATATCCTACAATATAGTTTTTATTTCCTTCCATACCAAATCTTCATAAACTTCTACACATTATTTTTTGTTGTCCTAATGATTCTAATTAAGTATATCTAAGAGAAATAGATCCGATCCATCAATATCTAAAGAATTATAATTTAAATATAAAATGTATTTATACATAGAGAGCTTCATTTTTGGATTTTTTCTTACCCTTTATTTGACTATATCCTTGATTTATTTTCTTTTATTTATAGTTCCTTGGCCTTTTTTTTACAAATTAATTTATAGTTCTACTTGTAGGATTATAAAATAATAATATTTTTCTTTTGAATAAATGCATGAAATTAAAGAATTAGATCTTCCTTCCTTGAAGCTCAAATTCATGAAATGTCACCCTTTGTCTTTCCTTCCTATGCATCATCTCATGGTTTTCATCCTCCTCCTCATTTTCCTTATCCTTCTCCATAGTCTTCTAACTATTATTATCCTTCTTATCCTCCAACTCCTTCATAGTCCCCTTCTCCTTCACTTATTTCTTTTGGTGTGTATCTATCTATAAAATCTTGTTTAAGTTCACCCTAAAAATAAATGTTAGTACACCATGACACATCCCAATTGTTAGCTTCATCTTTATGAGTACAAAGAAAGATAATTTCTATAGAACACTGTGATCATAATATCTTTATACTAATAAAATAAGAGCACTCCATCATAATAAGGTTTCAAAAAGATCAATAGAAGTCCTTTACCACCCAAGAAATGACAGCTTTCATAGTCCATTAGACAAGATCTATCATGGGAATTTACATCATTTATTACTTCCATATAAATTCAAAGTCTTCATAAGAACTATGTTGAAGGAATACCTTAGTGTACACTAGGTCTAGCATATTAAAATTAAATTTTAGCTCTATTTTGAAGAATAAAATTGAAAAAAATAGAGATGAAAGAAATTCCAACTAAGTCATATTTTTCATGATATGTAGGTGCACCAAAACAAAAATGTTAATATAAAGGCACTCCTTCAATCTGAGTTGCATCACATTGATACTTACCTTCATATATATATTGCAACTCATCCACACCATGGCATGTTCCATTGTTTTATCTAGAAAATTTAGTTGACATGAAAATATCTTTATCAGTAACTAAGTCATGATTCATATTAAATTAATAGATCCACTATGATGTGCATTTTTATCCAATTCATGGATAGAAAGTTGTAATATATTACCACTACAAATGTTGAAAATATTTTTAATTTTAGACTCAAAAATAAAATAAAATTCTTCCGTCCAAGCATCATGTAAGTCTACATGAAATGTCTCTAAAGAAGGGTTAAGGATTTTAGACTTTTATCCATTTTAATTCCTTCGTAAAAAAGATCCACAATAGAACTACCCTTGCAAATAAGTTCTAGAATAAATTTGTCTTGAATTCAAAACCTCTTCACAATCAATATGATTACAATCAACATATTTAATTGATAAATTTTAAAAACAATATCGACATCATTTATACCATCAATAACTAGTATTTCTAAACCATGCTCTACAAAATTACCAAGATAAGAAGCTTGTTCATTCATAGGAAAAAATGTTTTTTTAATCAATATTCATATTAGTAAGATTTCTATGTAAAGGTCAAATCTCTAATTTATCATCATAGGATAAATTTCAACCTATAGAGATATAACAAAAAAAAAAAATTGTCATTACAATCCACAAAATAATAAGTCTTTAGTTTGAGATCTTCAAATTGAGTGCCTAAAAATTTATCTTTAATAACATCATTAAATAAACTAAACAATCTGTGTCCATAACAACCTAATCATTTGTAAGTAATCAAAAGTCCACTTCACCGTGCAAATTCCCTCAACAAAGTAACAAGTGTCATCACATACCTCAAAAAAAAAAAAAATTTATGAGTAAGTTCATGTTCTTTGAATTGAACATTCCACACATTGGTTTCATATCATCAACCATATGGATTTATTCATTATATTGAACATCTGAGCATTTATCTATTCCTCAATTGATAAAGTTTACATAGTTTACATGAGGTGGACATTTCCATATTTTAGCTTCCTTATCATACCTTATATTTGGATTTTCTTGTTTGCAATCTCCATTAAAACACATTCTATCCTTACACAATCAAGGCCCAGGCCTGTTCTTTCTCTTCTGATAGCTATGTGGCATTGGCAATATTTTACTAATATCAAGCTGCCTCCTTTGAAGCAATTATTGAGTGAAAATCGGATTGTGAATGACTGTTTAAGGGAATGACATCATTTGCTATTGTCTGTTCTCTATGAAGTTGACTCGACTTTGCATGTACATGCCCTGTTCCAAAGCTCCCATTCTGGCACAGGCTGGGAGGATGTTGGTAAAGGTTGCAAAATCTGGATTTACACCTGCCAATCGTATTTTGTGCATATCTTGCAATCGTAACATTCCATGAGATAATATTTTTTGATGCAGTCGGTCAACCAGTTCAGATGCCTTGTCTATGCTTCTGTTACCAGAGCATTTTAAACTATAATATCTAATATAATTTTCCTTCCAATATGCTTTGATGGATGTCCGTACCCTGTTCCAAAGCTACCATTTGGGTACATGCCATGAGTATACTGACAAATAGATGGGTACACTGTTCCTTTTTATGTGATCACAGGCCTCCAAACAAGTTCTGGGTGGGAAGGGAATTTGAAGTCAAAAGTTAAAGGGACTGTTTGAATGGGAATGGGGAACATCTGCCAGACAAGTAGGGAGGGGCCACACTAACCATCTAACCAGTCAAAGTTTAGTGTGTGTTGTTTAAGGTTGATCTATTGAAGGCTATAGAGGGCAGCCTCACCTGAAGTAAGTGTGGCACATAGATCTATAATTAATTTGTTTTAACATCTATTCATAAATGAATTATATTAATTATTTGAAATAACCTCTCATAATATAAAAAGGATGGCTCTTGGCCTAAGTTCTTGTTAGGTACTCGTGTACAATCATTTATTCAAATAATACAATGGTTAGAATTCACTGTAATCCTCTCAGAATGTTGACCATTAGATACCATGTGACTACTCATAAACCTAAGAGGTTTCTAAGAACTACAAAACTTAGTCTCACTTATTGCCTTTGTAAGAATATTTGCTAGTTGATCTTCTATCATTCAATATTGAAGATGAATCACCTATTGTTGGATGAAATGCCTAATATAATGGCTATAGATCTCTATATGCTTTGTTTGAGCATGAAACGTTGTATTTTTAGACAACAAGATGGCACTTTGACTATCACAATGAAGTAAATAAGGTCCTTCCTAATGTTGCTCGGGTACTACTAGAATAGCTCATAACCAACTTATTTCTTTAGTTGCTTCGTTTGATGTAGTATATTCACTCTCTATAGTAGATAAAGCAATAGTAGATTTCTTCTAACTACACCATGAAATGAGACTAGAACCAAGAGAGAGAACATAAACTGTAGTTAATTTTTTATCATTTCCACAACCTACCCAATCTAACTCTGAATAATTCCTATCCCCTTGAAGAATAATAAACACCCATAGTCAAAATACCTTGCGCATATCTATGTATTCTCTTTGCTCTCATCCAATGTGGAACCCTAGAAGAACTCAACTTTAAAACTACACCAAACATAAAAGAAATATTTAGTTTAATGTGAGTCCAATACACCAAACTACCAATCAACTACCTAGATAAGGTAGGATCAACATCGTCACCTTCCATATCCTTGGTCAACTTCAATCTTGGAGCAAGTCTTCCATCTTATAGAAACACTCTTACATTCTTGCATCCTAAACTTTCTCATCAACTCTAGGAAATACTTTGTTTGAGAGAGGTAGATTACATCATCTTTTTGCCATACCAAGATGCCAAGAAAGTAATGTAGAAAACCAAGATCTGTTATCTCAAATGTATCTTACAAATTTAACTTTATGTCGTTTCTTTTCTTCCTATTATGAAACTTGTGATAATGAGATCATCAACATAGAGGACAATAATTATTATTCTACCTTCATCAAATTATTTCGCATACAAACTTGGATCAAGAAAACTTTTATTGAAGCCATAAGTTTAGAAATATTCATCAATCTTAGCATACGAAGCCCTTGGAGCTTGCTTCAAGAGTGGTTATAAACGAATGTTCTAAAGGCATGTTCTCATACTTTATTTGAGACTACTTTGTTCCATTTGGAGAGGTTTCATTTTAAATATTCAGAGAAATAAGTGTCTTTTCCCATGCCTGTGTGTGTTCATTTTCCCCTGCAACGTGAGTCTTTCTTTATGCAGATTGTGATGTGATTCCCAATGCATTTGAAGGAGATATTTTCATGGCGTAAGTAGAGATCCCAAATCGTTTGCTGCTGTGTGAAAGGAATTTGGTTTCGCAGCTTGTCTCTATGACCAAATAACTTCTTATTTCTTTCATTCTGTGAGGTTGGTTTCTCAAAACGAGTTTGGGCCTTGGTTCGTGGCTGTTGTTGGAAGAATGCAACATAGTTACCGTTGTGAGTATCTACAGAAATTGGAAGCTGCCATTTTATTTCTTTGCCTATTGTGAGTCTCTTGCACAGTATTATGATCTAGATGTTGCCTGAGTTTGTTCAGGTATTTTTGTTAATATATCTCTGAACGGGAAGCCTGATATTCCTCTGGTATGATAGTCATTCTATGTTGCCTTCATCTAGAGTGAGTGCCAATCTTTGCCTGTGAGTCCGCTCTTGAAGTCACTGGGAGAAGATATCAAAGATTCTGCATTCTGGAATAATTCGGTGGATATGTTAATGTCTTGCTCCTCCCAACACAGACATTAACTCTTGTATCGATTCCATTCTGGCATATATTAGCCACCGTCAATAAGCAATATGTAATTTTGGCATCCTTGGTTGGTCTCTCTATCATGGGAAAGAGCTCTTGTTGCCTTGCATCAGACATTCATTGGTGGATTTCTGCTAAATTGTTGGACTCGGATTTTAATGCAGAAGAATACCTTGACGAAGAACTTGAGTCTCTTTATTTTTTAGAGGTCATTCCTAAGCTACAATTTAAAAACGATGTCTCTGTGGCACGCTGGGATAACAACCTGGGTATGGTAGAGGTTAATATTAGGAAGGGAAGAATGTGGTCGACTACTAGAATTGTTCGAGGAGATAATATATGTTGTCACATAGAAGAGATTATGTGATTTGAGTATATCATTTTGGAGGTTGGTAGTAATGGAGGATGGAGGAATTTCTATCATCTGAAGTTAACTTTTTGTCTTGAGATGATGTTTTTTCTTTTTGTCTTCTTTGTTGATGCTAATAGATTTGAAAAATACATGTGTTGTGAAGGTTATATTTTGGAGATAGGTTTGAGAATTTGTGTTGAGCTCAATATGGATTGTTGTCAAGTGAGCTTTAGAGTATATGATAGAGAATAATACCCTTTTGTGGTCATTAGACAATGATAGAGATCTGTTGTGTCTCTTAGGGATCATTGTTGAATAATTCAAGACTCTCCGATTCAAGAGTTTGGGACTGAGAACTTAAGAATATAGCTCGAAGCTACACCTTTCCAAGGGCTAAGAGACAACTTGATGGAGCCCCGCTTGGTTCAGGATTTTCTTCTTCAAGAGAAGATCTTCTAAAAATATTTATTCATATAATGTAATCAGCAAGTTTTGTTGTGTAAGCCTTAAGTGGGGGTCCCTAAGGCAAGTTTGTAAGAACAATGTAATAAAGGGGGGAATGTTCGCGTAACATGTGTCATCTATTACATTGTTGGTCACTAGTAATTGATGTGGTAGTTGTTGCAACCATTAACCACATTGAACTCATATATATATGCATGCCTACATTCAATATGATCAAGGAGTTTTTACCATTTTCATCTTCATTTAATTCCTTGTTTTTTAGAGTAATATTTGGCCACTAGTTTTGTGTTGTGTTTTTCAATGCTCCCATCTGACTTGAACTTAGTCTTATACACCTACTTTTTCTTGACCATGTTCTTTCCCTTAGGCAAGTCCACATATCCCCATGTTTTATTCTTTATCTAAGAGCCATACTCATTTTGCATAACATTTTCCCTTTCATGTTTTCTTTTAGCCTCATCATATGTTCGAGGATCATTGGTTTTCATTTATGGTGGTCACTATATCATAATTAATTTGTTGTGTCTTTCGATAAATATCTTGAAGACTCTTGGTCTTTGGAGGGGGACAAGATTCTTCAACTATACCAGAGGTTGCCTTAGAAATTACAATATTTTAAAAATTGTTATAAGATTCATCATTATTTATGAGAACTTGTGGAATAGTAAAGGGTTTTATCATATCCTCAAACCCTTCAGTAAATAGGGCATGCCTACTTGTGAGCACAACCTCCATAGTAGAATCATATAACATATATCCTTTCCTTTCATCATCATAACCCGCAAAGGTGTACTTCAATACTCTTCTTATCAATTTAATTTTCTCTAATCCCATTTCGTAAGTGAGAAAATGCTTCCCATCCAAATACTCTAAAACACTTAACATCTGGTTTCTTTCCACAACATACTTCTTCGGTTTTGATTTTTTGCAAGCAATGTTTAGGAGATCTATTCAAAACATGAGATGTAATATTGATAGTCAATAAAGGAAGACACTGGGGCAAGCCCCACAATGCAATGGTTTGTTGTGATCCCTATTGATAGGGAGGTTCTATGTTTGATCCCTTGCAGGTCTCATTGCCTTGGTCCATGCGAAATGGTGTTGGCATTTCTATGTAGTCCTCATTCCTGGTGCTCTACTGGTCACTGTCAAGAAGGGTGTATTGCAGTTGTTGTACGGGTCGTACCATGTCGAGAGATAAGGAGTGGTGATTGTGTGCAGTCAGTGGATGGTTGTGGAGTGATAAGGAGGGGAGGCATAAGATTTCATAGTGATAAGGATTGTTATTGTGGAGTGATAAGGTGAGGGGAGATATCAAGAGAGATATAAGAAGTTAAGTGAGTATGAGGTCTGAGAGATAAGGAGTAAGAAATATGGTTAACTCCGCATGAGTCAAAATCTAAGAGGTGTTAAAATCTCATAAATGTAACCACGGGAATGGGATCCCCCAATGTGATCCCACTTGTTCAAAGCTTCAGTCAAAAGCATTAAAAATCAATATAAAGTACCAATTACTGATTGAAAAAACAAAAACAAAGGAAGACACTTGAATTGTATTATGCATTGTGCCATTTCAACTAAAGTTCCATTCTTTCTTTCAACAACACCATTTTGTTGAGGAGTATATCTATTATTGATTTCTCTCTTTATCCCATGATACTCACAAAAACATTTGAATTTGTTGTTCATTTAATCTCCACTATTATATGTTCTTTATCCCATGATACTCACAAAAAGATATTTTATTTTCATAAAGTGAATTGGACAATATGTCAAGGCTGCAAGATTGGGTAGTTTGATAGGAACCCCTGATATGGATTGCATCCAAGTATTAAATGTAGTGATCTTGAGTGTGTAGATAGATCACCAGCTGCAAGGCAATCTACACTGAGAACTTGGGTTGGAAGAAATGTGTATAAGAGAATGTTGGTTGTCCTCCAATAGGGATTGAAGGTTGGCAGAAGGTACGCATAGTTCCTCCACTAAGAGAAGGGCAGAGTAAGTGAGAGGTGTATCATCTAGAAATCTTTGTTGGGTAGAGTATAAGCTAACCATGATAGATAAATATAATTACACTAGTTCAAACTAACCCTATTCAATGGTAGACATTGCATGTCAAAAATACATTAGAGTTTAATACTTGCCATTCAAATCCTTTCAGAAATTTGCCAAATCGTCTATTGCAAAGAAGAATTGGTCCACATACATCTTCATCCACTCTATCAAAATGTACTAGTTTACCTCTCAATGAACAAAGAAGTTGATAAGCATACATACCATGATCGTGAAACTCCAACTTTCCAATGGAATGTCGATCCTAAATATTTGAAATATTTTATATTGTTTAATTCACTCCCCCCCCCCACCCACTCACAAACCCACTTTTTAATAGTTGTTTTTTCCCATCCCTTAAATAATTGTCTCTTAATAAATATGTCTAGAAATGCATATTTATTTCCCTTGCCATCCCTATCTTCGAAACATAATAGATTTAATATCAATTAAAAATGAAACACATATTACACTCAATCTAATTTTTACTATCATCTAATGACCAAATAGTACAAAATAAACTTTTAATTGTTCTCTGATGAACTAAAATGAAATATTACATTTCAAAAATATATAAACTATTAGATTACCTTAATGTAAAAAGGAAGCAAATATATTAATGAAAATTAAGTTTAAAAAAAACACTACTATGTATTATCAACTTGGATGCCCCAGTACTCTTGGGTAATTTAAAACCCAAAACTAAGGTTTATGCTTCAACAATGTTGCTAGTACCCTGAGAAATATTAGCAATTGAAGCAATCGGGACCTTTCCTTTGTAGTCTCAAATAAAAATACCAACCTTTGAGACACTCAAATTACCTTGTGATGTGCCATCAAAATTCAATTTTTAAAAGAATGAATTGGGGGGTTTCCACCTAGTCTCCTTTCTGTTGATTCAAGGGATATGATTAGTCAATAAAAATCCATTTAAAGGGAGAGAAACACCTTTCCACTTCATAAGAACCTCTGAATCCCAAGATGTAAAACAAGATGATATGCTTTTATGCTTTGAAGTGTGGGCCTTCACTACTTCACAAATTGCTTGCACTATGAGTTGGATTGCTTGAGACAAAATTTTCCTCTTTGTGAAACATGCATCTATTTCATTCCCACCAAAAATTTCAAATCAAACCTATCGAGGTAACCAACCAAATAGCTGTAAAGAAAGAATTCTTATACAATCTAGGACATGACTCAAAAACTTCCCCAAAAGAATAAGAAATGGGGGTATGCCATTCTGACTTATTGATCAACGAACACCAAAACGTTGAGAATTTGTTCTTAGATATTTTGTTTAGGCTTGTTTTAACTAGAGAAGGATTCTACCATGTTTCTTATTGAATTTAGTGGTCTTGTTCTTATTAAATTTATGAAAAGGTTCAAGCACAGTGTGCCAAATGAATTACTAGTGTAACTGAGAAAAATGAGGCATGAAGAATTTGTGTTGAACATTTCCTTGCATTGAGAGCTTAACATGAGAGTATAACCCAATAAATTTGTAACATTAGTGTCCATTATCATAATGGAGCTTACACTAATTTAGCTGAATTTATTTGTCAAGAGTAGTTTGATGGATTAGGATGCGATTATACCCTCACATTTATTGAAGAAGAATAATTATAAGAATATTATTTACATAAACCATTAATCTCTTTAGATGTCTCCTACAATCAATTAAATTCTAAATCATACTCTCAAGGCAAAATTGTCTAGGTTCATACTTTAATTTTGTAATAGAGGAATTTGGTATATTTAGGACTTTGTTTTTAGAACTAGTAATTGTTCTATTTTAAAACCATTGTAAACATATTTCTCTAGATATGATTCATAATCTTGGGGAATGGTGTACTAAGTCTTGGTAGATTGAATGTAAGATCTATTCAGACAATATTTTAATAAAAAATTTAAGATGCTATCTATTACTCTCTTCGCAATTGTAAATAATTTTAAAACTCAATTATATGTGGAGTCTATAGTCCCCTTCAAATCAATGGAACTACAAGTTTGAAATGGTATGGGTAGGTAATATGGAACTTAACATATAGATACACTGATCCTAAACTAACATGTGTGTTAACCTAGGATGTATTTTTTTTTCTTGTACAAAATTAGAGGTGTGAGTGGGTTCTGCTTACCATTTGTAAGGAACACTAATAGTGTCTTGGACTCACACATTTGCTAATTCCATGTGATTGGGATCAATTGAGTGTCTGTAGGTGAACTAGGCTAACCATTTTAAAATGACTAAATTTGACAAAATATAGCACGCATATCATAAAATTGAAAGAAACAATAAGGAAAATCTAGAATGAGGACACAAAGAAGAACCTGAGACTCAAATATTAAGATAATAATGTAGGAAATAAGTGTTAGGAACCTATGTCTAAAGGTTATGGATATTCGAGAGATGATTAGAAATGAGATGAGAAAAATCTACAAATCTATCTCCTAAAAATCTAAGTCAAACTAACAAGACATAGTCATTGGCTACCTTGGTCGAAGGGTTTTTCGCAGTCTCTAAGTTAGGAAATATTTGCAATTGTCTTCTCTACTTGTTTGTAACTATCTCATGGTCTAATTTAAAGCCACACATAGAGAAAATTGGAAAAAAATTGATTGATCTATATAGTGGAATCCCTGATTCAAACCTATATTGGTTTTCTCGTTTGCACAATCGCAATGATAAGATAAAGTGAATGACCCCACAAGGAAAAAGACTAAAAATATAATAAATGCTAAAATGACAAACTTACATTAGGTATCAAACCCTCTCAGTGAGTTCCACATAAAGGCTTGATGTAGTGCTTTTCGAAATCCTTCAAAAGGTTACTAGATGGTATGATAATAACAATAAACAAGAGGCATGAAACAATACTTGAGTATAGCTTTCTATGATGATATTGTAGACTAGAAGTGCTTATATCTTTAAGCTCCTTATATGCTTATTCTAGACTAAATTGGATTATAGTGCTAGATCTTATGAAGGATAGAAGACATTATTTCAATAGGGATCATAAGGCTATTTCAAGTATAGGTAGAAAAATATCAATCAAGTGCAAAGATCAAGACCAAATGACAAGCAATACCCCAAATCTGAAGTCATTTTTGTGGGACTGAGCTATAGTATGCACCCGGGTCCACCTAAAATGGGGCTTCTAAACGGGAGATCTAAGTATCAAGACCTTTAACGTAGGAGCTAGTATTAGATTTATTTTTTATGATGGTTTAGTGTAGACATATTTGTGAAGTTTTATGGTAGTATAAAGCATAAATGGTCTTAAAATTTAATAGTGGAATTATAAATAAAGTAAGTTCCAAATAGAGCATGGAACTATTGGAGTATACAATTTATATGACACCACAAAGATAAATTAGTTCACTTAGTTTGGTATCTACTTTACCAAGGTCTTCCCATTCGATCTAACCTCATCAACTAGAATGTTTATGGTTTGTATTTTACTTTTTGTAGACATTTAGAAATCATCATGCCTTTGTTCTCATTTTACTTGCATGCTAAAGCTACATGCATTTTGGATACATGATTTTTCAATAACTTCTACATAAAGCTTTTATCCTAGAAAATGGTTCTTTTGGGAAATAGGCTAAAAAATACATTAAGACTTACTAGGTTTGGGCATGCTCTTGAGTGGAAATTATATTCAACATATGGACAAATAGAAATACTAGTTATTATATGGCGGCATTCTGAATATTGATTTTCCCATGTACACTAAAGCTATAATATATATGTTTACACATAATCTTATGCAAATCAAAAATCACATCTTGGATGCCATCATTATCATGGTTCCTTATATGGATAATATTGGCCCCACACCCATTTTTGTATTTCAAAAATAATCATGAGTGCCTTGCCTTGATTTATACTATATCATGGTTCTTATGATATACCTATTTGAATCCTAAGATCACTTTTCTTTCCATATTGAAATAAGATAGGTGTAGGGGTGCAACGAACTAAAATTTCTTAGGACTCATATACATGAATGATATTTATTTTCCTAGTCAAGGTTTTCCAAGTTTATTTATAGAAAATATTGTTATGACCCTAGTGGTATATATTAGGGATGAATAATAATAAATTAGATTAAGGTTATTAAGTCATTGGTAATTGTTGTTTATTTCTCTATATCGATCCTAAGTAAAAGAATCTATGAAGCACAACCCTTTTCTTATCATAACTTAAATAAGTTACCTATTCTCATGAAAAAATATAATGTTGGACCCCTAATTGATTATAAGTAATAGGTATTTTATGCTAGGATGGCATTCCCCTAGACTTAAGCGAAACTTGTCTTAGCCTACAACTTTGATAGCTAAAAATATAATGCATTGTCTAAACTATGGTTTGTGGAAAGTTGACACCTTTAAGCCAAAAAGAATACTCTAATGTATTATGCATTCATGTTCAAGTTGTTACATTTGGACTTTTTTCTACTTGCAGAATCCTAATGGGCATTAGGTCAAAGATTGATTATATAATTGTTCTTGCACTACGTTCTCCTCTTTACATGAGTGCCTTCATTGTTGTCTCCGTTCTATTCATTCTAGGTGTGGTTCACACAATTATCCTTTTACCATGTACATCATAGCCAGTCTCCCTTAACACATCGTCAATTTTTCAACACGATTGTGATGTCCTCCATTGACATGTTATTGAGCCCCTAATTGAAACTTACATTATTTGATCAGGAAAAACAGAACGGAGCAATTGCCCCATGATCCTCCTCCTCCCATTGGTAGGATTACATTAACTATATAGCGATATGCCAATTTTCTTTCGTCTCTTAAGTTTGAAATCAAACTGCAAAGATGTGATTGAATTCTACAATATTTTTCTTTTATATTATTCTGATACAAAATGTCCATTATTCATCACTAAAAATATAAATCCAGGTTGATTGTTGTTTGAAATGAGGGATAATCTAATGTCAATTCGTTATTGCTTTCACACCAGACTAAGGTTTTAATCCGTTGGCTTTGCGTTATAGTTTTAACATTTTCGCTCTCTACTATTTTAAGAGTATAGTAAACTAAAACGTGTGGATTCTCAATTTCACTCGGTGCAATTGAGAATCCTGGCCGTTAAGACTAAGGAGGCCGCACTTTGAAGACTATCTTCAAGAATGGTCGTTTGGAATGGTAGGGTGGGCTGACATATTATTATTATATTGAGAATCCTGGCCGTTAAGACTAAGGAGGCCGCACTTTGAAGACTATCTTCAAGAATGGTCGTTTGGAATGGTAGGGTGGGCTGACATATTATTATTATATATATTCGTCACTCTGTATTGTATTTCTGTCATCCGGCAATCATTAGAAACTGTAAATACCAAAGGGACAAAGGTCTGAGCATAAATTTCATTTCTGTTTGCTATTGCAAAGGTCTGAGCATAATCTTCATTTTTATTTCATATCGCAAAGGTCTGAGCATCAATCTCATTTTCCTTGAGTAAATTATAGGTGTCATAGAGATTCTATGGCAATATCTCGAAAACTATAGGTCTCATAGTAATTTGCCTTGTGGAAACTATCAATCTCTATAGACACCTACAATCTTTCACACCTAATCATGCTAGACTTTATCATATTCTAGTGATAATTAAGAAAATTCAAAATGTCCCTTTGAGACAGCAGAACCTCCATTTTAAAACCTACAGGTCCACTCTTTTATAGAGCATTTTGATAGAATCTCATGAATACATTGTTAGCTATTATATAGGTATTTGATATCCATCATTTTTTTAGCAGGAAATATTGTGAGTAGAATCACTTTTGGCATATTAGAAAATTTGTGTAGATAAGTATTTATTTTACATTTTTGAAATGTTGTTTTCTTAAATTGAAGTATAGATAGATTTACAATAAGATTTTAGTCCTCATTTATATTTCATATTCAATTATACACAAGAATATTATACAATTTTCCTAACAATTTTAGAACAAAATATTTATACTAGTAATTTTCCTAACTAACAAGAACAACCGTAATGCTCATTTTTCAAATTTAAATTTTATTATGGAAACAAATTCTCTTGATCTCAACTAAATATCACCACGTGATTCACATGCAAAATATTTAAACCTGAATACTAGATTGTTGTATAAAATAACAGCCTTAGACCATATAGAGATCGCATTATCCTGTAGCATCTAGATCACTCGGAAGAAACATTTGAGAGATTGCATTATCATCTTACAAAGCATTGTCATGTTACAGTTTGTTATACCATTTCCCATGTACGAATAGTTTTGTCTGTATCGGAACAAACTAGTGTCCATGACCTTGGTTCTATCATCATGGCTTCTCCGCTCACCGTTGCCGTCCACTGTAAATCCTGCTCAAATTTTAATTTTTTTTGAACCGTTTTCTCCTGTCTGTATCTATATTGTCTCCAACGCTAACGCTTTTCACACATACTCCAGGCCTCTGACAATATAGGAGCTTTGGAACAGGGTATGGGCGTCCACTATTGCTGCTTGAATTGCGCTGGTAGTCATAAATCTAAATTCTGGAAGCATAGACAACACACTTGAACTGTTTTATAGGAAAGCTCAAAGAAATGTGGTCTCGTTAAATGCAACGGTTGCAGGACTTTCGAGATGCAAACTGTGTTTGTTCAAAAGGATTTCTGAACTTTCAATGAATGTAATTAGCTGGTGTAAATCTAGACACTGCAATTTATACCAGCATCCTCCCTGCCTGTGACAAAATGGGAGCTTTGGAACGGGATATGGACATCCCAGACAAAAAGGAATTTTGTCACATATTATAGCTGCAACTGCTCTCGTAGACAAGTATGCATGATGTGGAAGCATAGGCGACGCACCTGAACTGTTTCACAGGATACCCCATAGAAATGCGGTCTCATGAAATGGCATGATTGCAGGATATACGTAATAAATATTTTCATCTTTCAACCAAATGCAATTAGCAGGTCTAAAGCCAGACTCTGCAACCTTAATGGACAGAGGGATTTTTGTCACATGTATGAAGCTTAATGGGAAGGCGATTCCTGTCAGATATTATCATTGGAAATGCTCTAGTATACGGTATGGAAAGTGTGGAAACATAAACAAGCCACGTAAACTGTTTGACAAACTCAAGAAATGGGGTCTCAAATGCAATGTTTGTGGGATATGCACAAAATAGATTTTTCAAGGATTCTCATGAAATTTTTGAATTAATGAAGCACTTTAGAACATATTCTGAAACTATAAACTTTATTTGTGTTATGTGTATGGTTTAGTGAATGTGAGTTGTACATATTTAAGATGGGTAACATTTGGTGCATTACATCTATAATTGATTCTATAATGTCACCAAAGTGTATTGGTGTGTGGAAAATGTGTGCATGAGAGATCAAGGGGAAAACTACCCTTTCCCTCCAAGGAGAGATGAGAGTTTCACTACGGATTTCCCTTCAAAACATTTTTCACCTAATTACATTAGAAGAGGAGAGAAAATTCTCTAGATTCAACCTCCAAATAAGAAGATAGAATTCTGAATGAAATGGAGATGATAAGTTGATCCCCTCTTCCTATTTGAAATGGAAATGAATTGATTGAATTATGTAGTGCAAAAGTGACAAAGAACTGATTATAACTTGAGATCCGAGTATGGGATAAAGCTATGCACCTAGATCGGACAGTAATATGTTGAGACGAAGTTGCCCTGTGAATTTGAGGAAAAGTTGCTCGGACCGTGGCGAGAATGTACACGGTCCTCCAAAAAATCCGCAAAACGAAAAATGGTTTTTCTGCCTCTGCAAATGGAGTCTGAATCCGAAAGTACAGTTGCGGACTTGCAACCTACACACATAAAAGAGAGAAAAATGGTCTAGGATTGGGAGTTTGCCTTCAGGTGAAACCCCAGTTTTGGAATTAACCAATTAATGAAAGAAAGTACTTGCAAGTAGATGTAAATGAAAGACTGAAATGTAAGTCACCTCAAGGGAGGTTGTGATAGCAATGTTGATAGAAATGATTGTGTGGAATTGAATGTTGGAATCAATCTCTTCTTCAATGGTTGAATCCTTGACTTGAATGCAACACCTAGCCTTGAAGGGAGACTTGATAATGCTCAATGCTTGAAAGGGACGCTTGAATGCTTAAATGCTCTTGAATGCTTGATCGCAAATTTTCACCTTATTGAACTTCTCGAACTTGACCAAGTTGCCACTTACCCTAATGAGAAGAAAATATCCACTTAACTACTTGTCCATTAGGTTTTAATTGGCAGATTTTCATCACAAGCCAACATGGGGGAAGTTTCCTCCCGATATCACAACCTACAATGCAGGTCTAGGAAGGCTCCTGCCCTAAAATAGGGTAGGGACAGGGGCATGGTGTAGGAGCACCTGAGGGTTGAAATGCCTTTAACCAATTTTGGCATGTACATACTATGGACTGGCTCTAAGTCCTTTTTTATTGCAGTTTTTAAAAATTTTGCCTATTAGCAAGACCTACTCTGATCGGTAGAACTTATCCCGAAGCGCTCGTCAGAGTTCGGAGCGAGTTATTGAGTATCGGAAGGAGTGGGTTTATACTACCCCGGTGACCCGATGAGTTAGCATGTAGAGCGGAGCGCCTCGGAGATAGTCATCGGGTATTAGATGAAGTAGTTTTACGCTACCCTGATGACCTAATGGGAAGGCATAGGCACTGACTAGGTGGTATCAATTATCGGCAGGAAAGGTTCTCAACTACACCGAAACCCGATAGAAAGTGCACAACTGGAGGAGGTTCATCGACCATCGCGAGGAATGCTTCCGTGTTACGCCGAAGCCCAATAGGAAATGCGGAGCATGATAAGTCGTCGCCATCGGCCATCAAAAAACAAAAGTTGATGTTACGCCGAAGCCCGATAGGAAATGCAGAGCATGAGAAGTCACCATCAGCCATCAGAAAATAGAAGTTGATGTTACGCCAAAGCTCGATAGGAAGTGTGGAGAGCAAAAAGTTGACATTGGCAGTTGGAAACCAGGTTCTGTGGCTATGCTGATGGATCGTTTTGTAACTTTTTTTTTCAGTTTTGAAACCGTCTATGTTTCACAACAGAGGAAATGTTTAAAAGACCCAATGGGAACTTGTAAAGGGCTGTTTGTTGGATAATTTTTGGAAAAACAAAAGAAATACATACAAGTCTGTTTTCTCGTCTCGATCGCTGTGTACTGTTCTATTTTGTTTTGCTAAATTTTTCATTACTGTTCTGTAGCTAGAGTTTCCTTTTTGTTGTTTGTTCTTTGTTTGAATCAACATTGTAAATATGGCTATGTCTTGAAACTCCATTGTGGGATCCACACAGCCATTGGAGTGCTTCAGGAAGAGCCAAAAATTTACAGTATGAGTAAAATAGCAGTTGGAGGAAACCAAGAAATGGCAATCGTCGTTTCTGCATACTGAGTCTAGGCAAGCTTGGAAGTAGTCCGGCTAGGTTTGAGTAATCTAATGAAGATAACTTGTAGGGAAGGAATCTGCTGAGAACTAGAAGAAGTTCCAAAAGGCTACAAGCCTAAAACCGTGACATTGTGAAACCAATAGAGAAAAGTTTGCTAAACCAAACAAGATGGGTGGTGTTGCATTGAGGGAATATGTGTGTGTGTCCTACATCCTTGCAAGGTTTTAGTGAGCAAGCTTACTTGGTGAGCTTGACAAAAGTGATATAAGAAAACAAATGGTAAGGAAGCCTTGATAAGTCTGGTGAGGTAGACATGAACTCGGGAATGGATAGAAACAAACCATTAAAGAAGCCTAATTGATGGTAGTCTAGGTAGCCTCCCTTTCATATTGGTATCGGAGCAACTTTAGACTTGGGAAGAAAGTAGTTGATGTCTGATACTAAATCTGTAGGAGACAATAGTCACAAAATGGTGACTAATGCAGACTTAGCTAAGAAGGTAGAAGATCAGGAGGAAGACAATAGACTCTTGAGAGAAATATTAGCACAACTAGAGAGCAAATTAGACACAGTTGAGGATAAAACTGAGAAAGTAACAATCTAGGTCAATGAAGGGGAGGGTAAAGAACTAGTAGAAGAGGATAGAATACCAGAACCAGACCCTATTCTACCCGAGGAACCTTTCCTGAAAGAAATTAAAGGTTTAGGTGGAAAATCTTTAGAAGGAGTGCCACTTTTTCATGGGAAAATGGAGCCTGAAGTAGTTATTGAATGGATTGAAGGAATGGAGAATCACTTTGAGTGTGATGGAATTAGTGAAGCCCAAAAGGTGAAGGTAGCTAAGTCTAGATTGAGAGGAGCAACCTTAACTTGGTGGAAATTTCCCCAAGAAGAGAGGCAAAAAGAGGGTAAGAACCCCATAGCTACTTGGAAGGGCATGTTAGCCAAGGTAAGGGAAACCTATATCCCTAAAGATTATGAGATCCAATTACACAAAAAGAGACAAAATCTGAGACAAAGAGACTTGGATGTGAGCAGCTACACTGAGGAATTTCAGAAGCTGTGTCTGAGATCCAAGGTGGTAGAGGATGAGAGCATCAAGGTAGCCAGATACTTGAATGGCTTCAGATGGAATATTCAAGAGGATTTGAGTTTTTTAAGCCCTAACACCGCGCATAAGTGTTATTGGTTGGCACTAAAGGTGGAGGAAAATAACAAAAAGAAGCAAGAAGAAAGCAACAAAGGAAGAGGCAGAGGAAAAGATGGTAGAGGCCAAAGATGAAGTTTTGGTCAAAGAGGAATAGATCAAAGGTCCCAAGGAGAGTCCAAACTTAAAGAGAAAAGTGAGGATTCACATAGCAAGAGAAGCTATAGAGGAAGGGGATCATCTAGCAACCCAGGAAGAGGTAGATCTAGTGGACCGGGAAGAGGGTCCTACTTCTCCACCATGAAGTGTTACAATTTCCAAAAGTTGGGTCACCCTGGCTATAGATGTCCAGAGAAATCCTCTTCATCTCAAGGGAGTGAAAGAAGAGTGACATATGGACAAGAGGATGTAGAAAAAAACAAGACACAAGATGTGAGCTTAGCTCCTAAAGATGGAGAAAATTTAATAATGAGAAGAGCCTTGATTAAAGAGCCAATCAAAAAAGAACCGACCCAAAGAAGAGCTTTGTTTAGAATCAAATGCAAGGTCCTTGGTAAGGTTTGTAGAGTGGTGATAGACTCAGGGTCTACTGACAATATTATGTCAGAGGAAGCAGTAAGTAAACTAAAGTTGAAAAGAATTCCACATAGTAGTCCATATGGGGTCACTTGGCTCAACAAGAAGCAGCATGTGGTAGTGAATGCACAAACATGGGTTGAGTTCAACATAGGGAGTTATAAAGATAAATTCTTGTGTGACATCCTGCCTATGGATTCTTGCCATCTACTTCTGGGTAGACCATGGCAGTTTGACAAAAAGGCCAATCACAATAGAGAGGAGAACTCTTATTCTTTTCAAAAGAATGGGGTTACATACCACATTCAGTCCCTAATTGAAGAAGGAGAGAGCAACAAAACCAAAAGGACCAAATGTGTCATTGGTGAGTGAAAAAGAGTTCATTAACACTCTCAAGGAAGGAGAAGGAGGGGGATTCTCTTATAGTGAAACCAAAGGAAGCAAAGAAAGAAAAGAAGGTTCCAATACCTCATGAAGTGCAGCAGGTACTAAACCAGTTCAAAGAAATTATAAGTGATGGAGCACCAACAACCCTACCTCCTGTTAGAGCCATCAACTATCAGATTGATTTTATTCCTGGAGCATCCTTACCCAACAAAGCAGCCTATGAGATGACTCCCAAACAGAACAAGGAAGTGGCTAGACAAGTCCAAGAATTGTTGGACCAGGGATTAATAAAGAAGAGTATAAGTCCTTGTGTCGTACCTTTAGTGTTAGCACCCAAGAAAGGAGGAATGTGGAGGCTATGCACAAATTCAAGAGCCATAAATAGAATTACTATCAGGTACAAATTTCCTATCCCAAGAATTGAAGACTTGATGGATTTCCTGGAAGGTGAAAATTACTTCACTAAGATTGATATCAAGAGTGGATACCACCAGATTAGAATAAAAGAAGGTGATGAGTGGAAAATAGCCTTCAAAACCAATGAAGGACTTTATGAGTGGCCTGTTATTACATTCGGTCTTAGTAATGCTCCTAGTACATTCATGAGACTCATGAATGAAGTGCTTAAAGATTTTATTTGTAGATTTGTTGTTGTATACTTAGATGACATCTTGATTTTTAGTAGAATTAAAGAGGAACATCTAGAGCATCTTAGTATTGTATTGCAAAAATTGTATGATGAGGAACTAACAATAAACTTGGAGAAGGGTGAGTTTATGAAGCAGGAACTTGTCTATCTCGGATCTGTAGTTTTAGGAGGAGATGTGAAGATGGACACGTCAAAGGTGGAAGCCATCACAAATTAGCCAACACCAAAGATAGCGAGTGCAGTAAGAAGTTTTCATGGTTTGGCACAATTCTACAGGAAGTTTATCAAAGGGCTCAGTGAGATTTGTGCACCTATGTTGGATACCATCAAAGGAGGAGTTAAGACTAAGTTTCAGTGGACCAATGAAACTAACAAAGGGTTTGAACTTTTGAAACAAAAGGTAGCTACACAACCAATACTCATTCTTCCTAGTTTTGACAAGTTGTTACCAATTGAATGTGATGCCAGTAATATAGCAGTTGGTGTTGTTTCAAGTCAAGAGAATAGACCTATAGCTTTCTTTAGTGAGAAGCTCAATGATGCCAAAAAGAAGTATTCACCTTATGATCTTGAGGTGTATGCTCTTGTTCAAGCTCTTAGGAAATGGAGGCACTACTTGTTACCTAAGGAGTTTGTTGTTTACACAAATAATCAAGCTTTAAGTTTTCTAAATTCACAAGATAAGTTGAGTCATAGGCATTTTAAATGGGTTGAGTATTTATAGTCTTATACTTTTTCTATTAAGCATAAGAAAGAACGGTGTAATAAAGTAGCAGATACTTTGAGTAGAAGGCTACTAATAGTGCAAGAATTGCAGATTCAGAGTATTGGAGTTGATTACTTCAAAGATTTGTACCCCAATGATGAAGATTTTGTAGCCATTTACAAGGTTTGTCAAGAATTACAAAATTACTTTCATAGTGAATATTTTGACTTTACTTTGTAGAATGATTTGTTGTTTAAAGGTGGACAGTTATGTGTTCCCAAAGGATCAATGAGGGAAAATATAATCCAAGAAAAGCACAATGGATGTTTGAGTGGTCATTTTGGCCTTAATAAGACATTGGAACTTGTTCAACGGTTTTACTATTGGCCTAGAATGTAGAGGGATATCAGAAGGTATGTTGAGCAATGTGTGGTTTGTCAGAAAGATAAAGGTACAACTACTAATGCTGGACTTTATCAGCCATTACCTATTCCTACCAGGCCAGGGGAATGTGTTAGTATGAATTTTGTGGTTGGATTACCTAAAATGAAGCTTGGTTGTGATAGCATTTTTGTTATTGTTGATAGATTCAGTAAGATGGCATATTTTGTTCCTTTCAAAACTACTCATGATGCTAGTCACATTGCACACTTTTTTTTCAAAGAGGTTATAAGAATCCATGGATTGTCAATTAGTATTGTTTCAGATAGAGATGTCAAATTCCTTGGATATTTTTGGAAAACTCTTTGGAAAAGATGGGAGCTAATTTGTCTTTTGGTTCATCCTATCATCCCCAAACGGATGATCAAATAGAGGTGTAAAATAGGACATTTGGAAACCTTTTAAGGTGTTTGGCGAAGGAATATGGACAGAGTTGGGATCAGGTTCTTCATCAGGCAGAGTTTGCCTACAATGACAGTGTCAATAGGTCAATTGGGAAGAGTCCTTTTGAAATAGTGTATGGTATGTACCCACGAGATGTTATGGAATTATGGGATCTTAGTGATCTAACGTACATAAGTGGTCAAGATGATGATGTCGCTCAATCTATGAAGGAGGTTCATGACCAAGTTAGACAAGCTCTCCAAGATTCTTCACAAAAAGTTAAAGCTAGCATTGATGCCACATGGAGAGATGTGCAATTTTCTATTGGAGATTTAGTGATGGTGCATTTAAACAAGAATCGACTTCAGAAAGAGATTCCCAACAAACTCCAAATGCAGAGACTAGGCCCATGTTAATTTTTAGCCAACTATGGCTCTAATACCTTTAAGATCGATTTGCCATTTGATATTTCTTTGTCTCCTATTTTCAATGTTGTAGATTTGGTTGCCTACAAGGGGAAAATTCCCAAGGAGGATGCACGAGTTTCAGATGTTCAATGGGCACTGGTCGATCTGCCCTTACCTTCTTCTACCATGCCTCAGGCTGAAAAAGTGTTGGATTCCAATGTTTTCAAGAAGACTAGACACCAGGTCTACATGGAACATTTGGTCAAATGGATGAATAAACCTAAATCTGAAGTGACCTGGGTCCTTGAATCCAACTTTGTCAAGTCGGGAATTGATCTCTCCCTGCTTCCGCGTGCAGTCACTTGACTTCTTTGTTTTTGGGGGAGTATAGTGCAGGAGCACCTAAGGGTTGAAATGCCCTTAACCAATTTTGGCATGTACATACTATGGAATGGATCTAAGTCCTTTTTTATTGTAGTTTTTGAAATTTTTGCCTATCGGCAAGACCTACCCTGATCAACAGGACTTATCCCGAAGCGGTCGCTAGAGTTTGGAGCAAGTTATTGGGTATTGAAAGGAGCAGGTTTATGCTACCCTGATGACCCGATGAGTTAGCATGTGGAGCGGAGAGCTTCAAAGATAGTCATCGGGTATCGGACAGAGTAGTTTTCTGCTACCCCGATGAACCGATAGGAAGGCATAGGCAGGGACCGGGTGGTATCGATTATCGACAGGCAAGGTTCTCACCTACGCCGAAACATGATAGAAAGTGCACAACCAGAGGAGATTCATCGGTCATCAGGAGGAATGCTTTCGTGTTACTCTGAAGCCCGATAGGAAAAGCGGAGCATGATAAGTCGTCACCATCGGCCATTGGAAAACTGAAGTAGATGTTACGCTGAAGCCTGATAGGAAATGTGGAGCGTGATAAGCTGCCATCGGGCATCGAAAAATAGAAGTTGATGTTACGCCAAAGCCCAATAGGAAGTGTGGATCACAGAAAGTCGACATTGGCAATTGGAAACTAGGTTCTGTGGCTACGCAGATGGACCGTTTTGTAATTGTTTTTTAGATTTGAAACCGTCTATGTTTCATGATGGAGGGAATGTTTAAAGGACCCAATGGGAACTTGTAAAGGGTTGGTTGTTGGATCATTTTTGGAAAAACAAAAGAAATACATACAAGTATGTTTTCTGGTCCCGATCGCTGAGTACTGTTCTGTTTTGTTTTGCTAAATTTTTCATTACTATTTTGCAACTAGAGCTTCCTTTTTGTTGTTTGTTCTTTGTTTGAATCCATATTGTAAATATGGCTCTATCTTGAAACTCCATCGTGGTATCCACACGACCATTGGAGTGCTTCAGGAAGAGCCAAAATTGTATAGTATGAGTAAAATAGCAATAGGAGGAAACTAGGAAACATCAATCGACGTTTCTACATACTGAGCCTAGGAGAGCTTGGAAGTAGTTCGGCAAGGTTTTAGTAATGTAATGAAGATAACTTGCAGGTAAGTAATGTGCTGAGAACTAGAAGAAGTTCTAGAACGCTACAAGCCTGAAACCATGACATTGTGAATCCAATAGAGAAAAGTTTGCTAAACCAAACAAGATGGGTGGTGTTGCAATGAGGGAGTATGTGTGTGTGTCTTGCATCCCTGTAAGGTTTTAGTGAGCAAGCTTACCTGGTGAGCTTGAGAAAAGTGAGATAAGAAAACAAATGGTACGGAAGCCCTGATAAGTCTGGTGAGCTAGACGTGAACCTGGGAAGGGATAGAAAAAAACCATTAAAGAATCCTAATTGATGGTAAGCTAGGTAGCCTCCCTATTAGGGAACCACGCCCCTATCCTAGGAGGACAAGGGTGGCATGCCTCTATCCGAGGGGGGATAGGGTGGTGTGGAGGCCAAGGGAGAAGAAAATTTTGAGGGTTGAGCAGTCTCCGGTCTCCGATCAGGTTAGGGGATTCAATCTCGCGTGCATGAGGTCCCTAATGTGGTAAAAAATTGCTAGGGTCATAATTTTATGACACTACATTTATCCCCCACTTTAGTGGGAGTATGAGCATATTCCAATACTGCTGGTAAAGTACAAAGAAACAAGATTGAAAGACTTTTACCACGTCAAGGAGGCAAGATGCGCCAAGCCCCCAGTGGACTTAGGATCTTAGAACTTCGAGTGAGAAAGTAAAAGGGAAGATTGAGAAGGGGAGAACTGTGACTGCAAGTAGCAAAGCTTCCCTCACTATGTTGTCATGAAAGCAAGGATACCAAATATTACAAAGCAAAAAATTTCACTAATTAATTCTAAGTATCAAGAAGGAAAATATGAGTGGAGTGTATGCCCCCATGTTAAAGAGATCGTGCGTGCCTTATCGGGAGTGATTGTTTTAAGGTAGGATACATCCAAGAGAGAGAGAAGAGAGGGAGCGCATTATCGCAAGGATTTAACCCCCAATCGAGGAATAAACCTAATGATAATGAACACAAAACATGAGGTAGTTTCGCTTTCCTCGGGGTTAGTATGTTGTCTGATAACTCATGGATATCATGTATGTATATGTGCATATAATAATCGTCATTCCCTAAAGAAGGACACTACCTTGGAAGAAAGAGAAGAGAGGATGTCTTTTGAGTCAATGTGAAAGAGACCAAGAAAATATCTCAATGCTTTGCATCATCCCCAAGTAGACATTATGGGAAGAATAGAAGAACGGGGATGCACATAGAAGAATGGTCACAAAAGAGAAAGAAAGGAGACATAGAGAAGATCTACAGTGCTAATATTGCTAATCTAGCATGACATCTGCCTCCCAATCTTGTTGATCACTATTTCAGGAAGGAAATCAACATGCCATAGGAGCGACATCGAGCGCAAGAGATGGAGCTATCACAAGATCCAAATAAGGACTATACTCATGTGGTAAGTCACTTTGTTCAATTCTAGGAGCTAGGATTAGGGATTGTGAAATTTCATTTGATAAATTCTTGTCCACATCAACATATTCATACTCACTATCAGAAGTATTAGGAGTTGTATTGCCATCATGAATAAGATTTTCACCCATTTCTTTATCAAAGTTTAGAGAAAGAGGAGCAAGAACATGAATACGAGTAAAACCATCACATGTTTTGTGCAACTTTTGATTTGTAGATGTAGGTTGAACATCTTGCTCGAGAGAAAATGGAATCATGTCAGTTGTCGACATTTGAGGAGATTGAATAGTTTGAGGGATGGTTTGACGAGCTTGAACATGACGTCTTCATTCCCGTTCTCTCGCAAAATGATTCCGTCGAGTCTTAGTGGAAGGCTGAGAATGAGGAGGAACACTTGAAAAAGTAGGAATGTTTCTCTCCTTGATAGTTGAAGGTGTAGGTTGAGATCTTTTTGGTTGAACAAGAAGAGAAGAAGGCCTCTTCTCTCGATAAGAGGAAGGAGGTGGAACTACGCCATATAAAGGAGATTAGGTGTAGGAAGGAGACTGGGTCCATCATGAGGAGGAGATACAAGTCTAAACTTAGAAAGAATATTGTTGTTCTTCTTAGGAGAAGGTAAAGTCACATCCATAGGAATAGGTTGACGATCTTCCTTAGGAGGGAGATTAGTTCTATCCATGAAGGGAATAACCTCATCTTGAAGAATAATAGGAATGTCAAGTGTTGGGGATCTAGATTGACTTAAGGATACTATCATATCTATCTTCCATTTTTTATAAGATTGAAAAAGACCATCACTCCTTGATGGAAGAGATTGAAATTGTTTAGGCCAAAAGAAATCAATAGGAACACCGGGGCTGCTTTTGGATGGATGAAATAAGCTATGGTTCACAGTTATGATTTCTCCATTGTGAGAATATTTCAGGCACTTATGGATTGGAGAATAAATAGCTTTCATGGAAGATAGCCAAGGATAGCCCAACTTCACACGAAATTGCTCAGAAGAGGGTATGATAACAAATTCAACATCCATGGATTTAGTATGAACTTCAATAGGAAGAATGATAGAGCAAATGGTAGGACAAGATAATCCATCAAATAACTTCACAACCACATTAGAAGTATCATATATTGGTTTATGCAATCGTAAAATGAAAAGATACTCTTCAATTATGACATTAACCATGCAAGAGGGATCAATAAGGGCACCACGTGGCAAGGTATATCCTTAACCTTCACAACTATGTATAAAGGGCCATCGGGTGCTCTAATGATCTTACTAGGGTCAAATGTAATACAAGGATCCTTAGGCATATCTCATTTTTCTACCATATTAACCAAGTTTGGAGACATGGAGGTGAATTCCTCAAACGAGAAAGAATTAGGAACAATCTCAATCACGTTAGAGGTATGAGAAGGCAAGGGATCAATGAAAACCTTAAGATTTTTATTAGGAAGAGCTACTGATTTATTCCCTTTATTATTCATATCTTCCACAAATATATTATTATTATCAATGAAATCTTGAATCTTATTTTTCAATGCAAAACATTTTTTGGTATCATGACCAGGCTAACGATAAAATTGACAAAATGAATTGTTATCAAAATAAGGGGATGCAAGTTTAGAATGATCAACTAGTTTTAAATAGGATGAAGTTTGATAACATTTATTTGCAACAACCGAGACATAATACTATGTAAAGACTCATTCAAAGAAGTAAATTGTCTTTCTCTTTGGAAAAAATTAGAAATAGAAGGCACACCTGTTGTAGCATTCACATTGTTGTTGTTGATTGTATCATTGAACTTGATGAAGCTTTTTGTTGGTTTGAACTTCACAAATGGTTTTTGAACACTCTCCCCCTTATCGCTCGAAGCCATAGGAGTGGATTGCTCCATTTGACTCACAACTAGGTGATAATTGTGGAGTGTTACGCACAATTGTGGAAAGAAGGTAAACTCAGATAACAGAAGCTTTTCCCTGATATCTATTTGTAAATTAGAAATGAAAAATCTTTTAATATCATTATTAGGTACATGAAAAGAAATTTTAGCACACAAATGCTTATATCTACCAATGAAATTAGTCACTTTTTCTTTAACACCTTGTTTACAATGCATTAAATCATTCAAAGTAATTTGAGGACCAATATTGTTTTGAAATTGTTGGATGAAAGCATTCTCTTGTTGTTGAAAGGAAGTGATAGAATAAGATGGCAAAGATAAATACCATTTTAAAGCCTTATCTCTTAGTGTTCTTGTAAACAATTTTGCAACCAATCTTTGATCATAAGCAAAATCAGTACACAAGGTTTGAAATGTTTTGACATGCATATGAGGATCATCTTTTCTATTATAGATTTCTAATTGAGGGACCTAAACATGTTTAGGTGACACGACTTTAACAATATCAAGAGAAAGTGGGCTCGCAACATCAAAGGTGGGCACACTAAACCTGGATTGACTCATAGAAGCAATTTGTTGTTGTAAGGAAGACACGGCTTGAGTAAGACTATTAATTGTCGCTTCAGTAGAAGAATTGATGTTAGAAATTGTTGATTGAGGAGGTAGTGTGATGTTCTTAAAGGAAGGCATGGATTGAGATTAAGGTATTTGGACATTATGATAAGTAGGCATAGGTGATGATTGGGTAGGAAAAGGGACACTTAAAGAAGGAATAAAATTGTTGAAGGAGAGGGATTTCCCCCATGACCAATGGTTGTAGGAATGACATTTTTAGTTGATGTAGCCATGATGTTGGATGTAAAAGTAGGAATACTAGTCATAAGAGTAGTTAAAGGAATTGAAGGATTGACTTGTGTTGAAGTTTGTGAATAACCTAGGGTTTCGGCATAATTTTTGATAGGCATAATATTAGAATCAATAGTATGTGCAATGTCATGCAATATATTAAATCCATTCTTATCGCTTTGAATCATGCTCTTAAGGCCTTGAATTAATGGAAGAACTTCACTATTAGGGTATTCTTGGGACATCCATTGTTGAAAATTATCAAATTGATTGTCTAATGTGAAAAGTTGATCTATAGAGATGCTAGTTAAAGTTTCTTCTTCATCATGGGTTTCATCAATGGGGTAAATAGGCACATGATTAGGATTTGAAGAATTAGCATGATCCTCATTATAAAAATTACTCAAATTAGGCTCCATCTCCTCGGTAATTAAACCTTGGGAGGCCTTAATTATAATACTTCCTCTAATGGGGATAGTATAGGTAGGACTGATAGTGGTGAAACTCATGCACTAAAGGGAAAATTTGAATTTTGAATTATAGAAACAAAGGTTACAAAATTGAGTAATGCAAAATTTAAGAAAATACGGATTAAGCAATTTGAACTTTGTCAGAAGAAAAGGATGACACAATTTCAAAAAATGAAAAGAAATTGGAAGTTTAAAATTAGGGCCAAGGGAATGCCACTTAATTTTAAAATCAGGGCAGATTATAATTAACCTCTTAATTTTAAAAAAATTGTCAAAATTTGAAATATTGAATTTTGGAGGTATTTTCGATTCTACAGGGATAAAAAATCAACAAAATCAACCAATCTTTTGGATTTAGGCTATTAAATACAATCATAACAGTCTCCTGAAATTTTGGGAAAAAAGTCGAGGACCGTGGCAGGAACACACATGGTCCGACCAACTTTTTTGAAATTTTCAGGGATGAATATTATGACGATTTCAAAGCTAGCCCCAAAAAATTGCAAATTTTATGATTTCTAGATGGCCGAAATTAAGGGTCAAATGTAAAAATAGGACCCTATAGAGTTTTGAAGAAAAAGAGGATTTGGATTAAAAATTTGAAAGAGGTCAAACATAATGAATAGGGACACCTTGGAAAAATTTTAAAAATATGACTTTGAATGAAATTGAGTGAAATTTGCACAAAATCCAATTAAATTTGAAAATTAGGGTTTTATGATCTAACCACTTAATTTGAAAATTTGAATTTTGGGAAAAAGGAGGGAATTTGAAAATTTGAATTATAGGAATGAAAACTAGTCTAAGAACAATAAGAAATCTGAAAATTAAATGAGAATCCAATTTTTGCACATGTTCAAGATGATTTTTGAAAATTAGGGTTTTAACAAGTAACCTCTTGATTTTATAAATTTGAATTGCAATTTGAACAAGACAATGAGGAAATTGAATTTGACAAATAAAACAATTTTCAGATCTAAGATAACCAGAAACAATTTTTACAAATCACAAGTTCAATTTTAATTTAAAAACTAGGGTTTTTAATGATTTAACCACTAAGTTTGTAGAAAATTTAAACTTCGAAATAAAAAATATGCAATTTTGTTCAAAGGAAAGCATGCAAGATGTCGGGTTCACCAAAATGTAATGTCACCAAAGTGTATTGGTGGGTGAAAAATGTGTGCATGAGAGATCAAGAGGAAAACTACCCTTTCTCTCCAAGGAGAGATGAGATTTTCACCACAGATTTCCCTTCAAAACACTTTTCACCTAATTACATTGGAAGACAAGAGGAAATTCACTAGATTAAACCTCCAAAGAAGAAGATAGAATTATGAATGAAATGGGAATGATAAGTTGAACCCCTCTTCCTATTTGAAATGAAAAGGAATTGAATGAATTATGTAGTGCAAAAGTGACAAAGAACTGATTATAAATTGAGATTAGAGTATGGGATGAAGCTATGCACTTGGATATGCAAGTAATATGTTGAGACAAAGTTGCCATGCAAATTTGAGGAAAATTTGCCCAGATCATGGTGGGAATGTACATGGTCCTCCGAAAAAATACGCGAAATGAAAAAGGTTTTTCCGCCTCTACAAATGGAGCCCGAATCTAAAAGTATAGTTACGCACCTGCAACCTACACACATAAAAGAGAGAAAAATGGGTTGGGATTGGGGGTTTTCCTTCAAGTCAAACCCCAATTTTGGAATTAACCAAGTAATGAAAGAAAGTACTTGCAAGTAGATGTAAATGAAAGACTAAAATGTAAGTCACCTCAAGGGAGGTTATGATAGAAATGTTGATATAAATGCTTGTGTGGAATTGAATTTTGGAATCAACCTCTTATTCAATGGTTGAATCCTTGAGTTGAATGCAACACCGAGCCTTGAAGGGAGACTTAAGAATGTTCAATGCTTGAAAGGGATTCTTGAATGCTTGAATGCTCTTGAACGCTTGATCACACATTTTCACCTTATTGAACTTATCCAACTTGACCAACTTGCCACTTACCCCAAAGAGAGGGAAAATGCGACTTAAATACTTATCTATTAGGCTTTAATTGACTAATTTTTGTCACAGGCTCACATTGGGGAAGTTTCTCGTCCAATGCACAACCTACAATGTAGGGCTAGGAAGGGTCCTGCCCTAAAATAGGGGAGGGATAGGGGTGCCATACCACTATCTTGGGAGGACAAGGGTGCCACAGCCCTATTTTAGGAGGAAAAGGACACCATGCCCCTGTCCTAGGGGGTACAGGGTGGTGCGAAGCCCAAGGGAGAAGTAGATTCCGAGGGTTGAGCAGTTTCCGGTCTCCGATCAGGTTAGGAGATTCGATCTAACGTGCGTAAGGACCCTAATACGATCAAAAATTTCTAGGGTCACAATCTTATGATAATAGAAATCCTTATGTGTGTGCTCAACCTATTTGCTCATGCTAGTTATGTGGAGGACACCCTCAAATTTATCATCAAGACTTGAGTTAAACCTATGGTGGATGCGTGGATCTGTTTTCTAGAGTTAAACTTATGGTGGATGTCTGGATTTTTTGTCTTGCTCCATGCAAATCATGTATGAATATACGACAACACTTGGATCTTAAAAAATATGCAACCAATGTTCTTTTCTCAAAAAAGATGTGACCAAGGACTCTTGTGTGCTTCTAATAATTTTTAATTTGACTTTGTTGTCTATAGAGCCCCTCATTGGCAATTATCAAATATGTATATTTGTGTCCCTATAATTTTTATGGGATATCTATTTCTTACTTCTTTCTAGGTGATGTTGGGTCCTATATAAAAAATGAACAAGAACAAGAACAAGAACAAGAACAAGAACAAGAACAAGAACAAGAACAAGAACAAGAACAAAAACAAAAACAAGAAGAACAAGAAGAAGAACAAGAATAACAAAAAAAAACATATAACAACATGGGGTTTAGCTATAAGAGCATTCAAAATTTATTTGGCTATGGTTATGGGAACTTTAATTGAGAGAAGGTATAACACCACTTAACAATATACACTATACGATACCACAAATTCAAGATATATGACCCTCCATGAGTTAGGACAATGATAACTATTAAGGACAAGGTAGGGGAGGCTACCACATAATATTAAAACTATTAAAAATTAAAACATTAAAATATTAAAACTATATCAGAGAAAGAAGAAGGACAAAAAGGTCAAAATATTAAAACTATTAAAAATTAGAACATTATGCTAATCATACAAAAGAAAAAAGAAAAAAAAAGGAGGAAAATCCACATGTAGTTTTATGGTGATAAATACATGTGATATTTATAATTATTCTAAATTTAATAGCTATATAATAATGTGTTGACACCATTGATTAGAAAGTGAATAATTTTTTAGTCCAAATATAATCTATGATGCTAAAGTAGCAATGAATAACTAAAGTAGAAGAGAAAATAAATAAAATATATAAAAATAATGTAGAATAGGAGAATCCTCATTGAGAAAAGAGAAATTTAAAAGTAACACAAAAGAGAAGAAAGAAAAAATTCAAGAAAAAACATGCAAAAATTTAAGAAAAAAGAGAAAAATAATTTTAGTGATTACTAGGGTTGGATTAATAGAAGCATATCCTAGAAGAATCTTACGAAAGTGAATATGAAAAGTAATATTTTGGTAAAGAGGAATGTGATTTGGTGATAAGGAATACCAAAGAGATAATTAATAAAAACAAAAAGGAGAGGATAATAGAAAGGCATGCTTTCTAGGAAACTAAGGTCTATATACTAAACAGAGTTAGTGAAACTGGCAGAATAAGAAGAAGTTGGGGTTCAAGGGTCAGATAAGATGAAGTTGGATAATATAATGTAGCATCATAAATTGTACACCTTTAATTAGGTTGTCAAATTTCATGCTTAGTTAGCACTCACCTTAGTGTGTCCCATTGCATTTTATATTATAGGATTTATTTAGGCATTTAATTAATAAATATAATTAAACCTAAGTCCTCTCTCATCAATTCACACATATCTTAAAATTGGGCTCTTGATCCTAAATTTACCCCTTTTTATTTACTCCTAATTTAATCCTAATCTTAACTCGATTTCAATCTTCGAAGCATATCTTGCATATCTCCACATTACGATTTGAGCCATCCAGCTATATTTAGATTTAGAATCCCATTATCTCGCATCCCTAGAAATTAAAAAAAAATGATGATAGGGTCCCACACTTTTTTTCCCTAAATTTTGGGAGGATAGTTTGGTGATATTTTCTAATTCAAATCCCACTCCGTGTCAAATTTTATCAATTCTAGGTTGGATTTTCTTCAAATTCATACTTAGGGTTTCAAATATAAGGTAAGTCTTTCCCCCATTTTAGGGATCTATCTAGAAATTCAAGAAGACATCCTTGCGGAGTGAAAGTACTAATTTTAAGTGAAGGTTCAGACTTGCAAATTCATCCATCATTAAGTCTTCAACAATCATGAAAGTTTCAAGAGACCTTGAAAGATAATAAGGGAATCACTAATTATTGATTGGCTTGTACCTCTTCCTAAGGATTTGGTATGATTTCATGTTGTTCCTTTGCCTTGAGCTTCAGATCTACATCACATTACTTTTCACACTTATAGTTTTTCTTTAGATTTGCATGCTAATTGTGTTTTAAAGGCAATTTCATTACAATCATTTAGGGTTTTCTCTAATACACTTGGGTAGAAATCTAGTTTTCATTTTCTTGTAGGTGATGAATGAATACAACTATGTATGAATAATTTGAATGTGAATAATAAAAAAGACAAATTATAATAAGTGGGAAAAGTTAAGTGGGCCCCACATTAGCAACCTAAGAGGTCAATATTTAAATTGTACCGATAAAGCTTGGCCATAAAAAAATATTTGTTAGAGCATAATATGAAATAGTACCCTTTAACTTATAACCACAACTCAAACACAAGCAATCAACTTCCAAGAAAAATTGTTGATCTTCTATCTAGAATGAAATAAGAGATACCTTTATGGGTAATTAAGCAAGTAGAGCAATAAGCTGCAAACAATATTAGATTTAAAGTAAAAAGAGTGGAGTGTATTAATTCTTTGTAATATGAGATAAAAAGTATAATTGCATTATAAATAGTCAATGAAGATGGATATTGTTTAGTTTTGTGACCAAATAATAAATATTATTGATAAAGATAAACGGGTTTTAAAAGGACCCAGAACCTAAAGTTTTACAACAGCCGACCAATAGCCAAACTGGCAAGAAACAATAGCAAAATAGGGGAGAAACCCCGAACAGAAACAAAAACAAAGGAAACACAGACAAACAAGCCAAAGCAAAAGAAAAAGCTCTCAGTTAATTGATGAAGATAATTTGATTTTCATTTCATGAGATCTTGAAATGTTCTAGATAGTCATGTATATAGATGAACATTAAAATCTATATTATTTGCTAAATGTTAGATTGATTTCATAGCTCTCAATTTAGATCAAAACTATAATTTCAATCTACACACAAAAATTTAATCTTTGATATCTTTGGATTGTACTTAGTAGATTCTTAGATAAATGGACTACTAAACAATAATATCATCTTTCATAGTCACATAGTTTTTCTGCTAAGGTAGTATTTAAAAATATCTCAAAATAGATTACAAACTTCAAACATACACATGAACTTTATGATGATTTCTAAATGATTCACATGCACTAGGATACGTGTGATTAGATGTGAAAGATTTCTCTTTAGTTTAGAATTCTATTCAATTTAAAATTATTGTCCTTCTAATAGCTAATGATTTTTTATGTGATTGAATGAACGCAAGATGATGTTATTTTATAGATGATCATTGCATCAAATTCAAAGATTTTGTACAATTTACTTAGGGCCAAAGTGTAAAGTGGGAAAGATGGCAAAAAAGTTTAATTTTTATTTTTCATTTTAGTAAATAAAGATTACAAGTATAAGGATGACCTTGTAACCGTGTATAAACTTGAGTTAGAGAACTAGGTATTAATGATTTGAATTAGATAAAAACTTGATTTGGACTATGGTTATGTGTATAAGCATAGAAAAACAACTACTTGAGATTCAACTCACATATCTATGTTGCAATAGTTGTAATGGGTTGCAATCACCTAGAAGAGTTTATTATGGGAAATTTAAAGCTTCTCAATGCAAGGACTATCATAGAGCGTAGTTTAGTCTAAGAAGAAGAATATTCTTGTCTATTTCATTGAGGAAAATACAAGGCATCCTAGTAGGGCCTAGATATTCAAAATACAAGTCATTTGGTTTAAGCACTTCTCTCTTGATTCATGTATATTGGATTTTGATATACATGCCCTTACATATAAGAGCATAAGTGTTAATGGGGATATAGATATTTCTTATGATCAATATTGCCTAACAAGTAATCACAAGGAAATAAGAATCATAACTATATAAATTATTGTGTTCAAATTACTTTTGTGTAATGACTAGTAAACAAACAAAAATAAACCAATGCCCAAGTTATACTACCATTAAAATGCCTATATGATTTAAAGGAATTATGTGTTACAATTTATATATTTCATTGATATGATTACAAGCATGACAAAAATAATGTGGAAATACTCATAGGCCTAGGTATACCACCTCTTAGGCAAATCAAACGAGGACATATTACAGGCTTGTCTTAACCAATATAATCTAAGAGTTGACCCACTTAGGTGGCTCGTATGCCCCCCCGCCCCCCTACGCATACTTACACCTTATTTCTAAAGGGCATACAAATATTCTCTATGGTGGCAAGGAAATAATATTTTTCTCTTTGTCTTCCATCTCAAAAAGAACTTGCTTCCTTCATCTCCCAAGACGATTTCTCCAACTTTACATAGATTTGTTGTGATTATGAATGTCATCTATCTCCTACATAACAAATACATACCAGTTTCAAGCATTCAATCCAACTACATCTTGGAGCTTTTGATTTCTTTATCTTTTATCAATCTCCTTACCATTTTCTTGCATGATCTACCCACTTCTCCATAGATGTTTGAGAGAAAATCATTGATCACCTTTTTTAAGATGCAAACGTTGTTGAAATACTCCTAAGCCTATATTCATATGTGATTTGCATGCAGCAAGACAACAGATCCACACATCCACCACATGTTTAACTCAATAATACAAATCCAGACATCCACCATAGGTTTAACTCACATCTTGATGATAAATTTGAGGGTGTCCTCAAGATAGCTAGCATGAGCAAGTAGGTTGAGCATACACATAAGGATCCATTACGTAATTCACCAAATGTTACCCATGTGAAATATGTACAACTAACATTCACTAAAGAATACACATAACACAAACAAAGTTTATAGTATTCAAAAATTCCATAAGAATACTTGAAAAAATCCATTTTGTGCATATCCCACAAACATTGCATTCTCTGAGACCCCATTTCTTTGAGTTTGTCAAACAGTTTACGTGGCTTGTTTATGTTTCCACACTTTCCATACCGTATACTAGAGCATTTCCAATGATAATATATTGACAAAAAATCACCTTCCCATTAAGCTTCATACATTTGACAAAAATCTCACCGCCCATTAAGGTTGAAGACTCTGGCCTTAGACATGCTAATTGCATTTGGCTGAAAGATGAAAAATTACGTATATCCTGTAATCATGGCATTTCATGAGACTGCATTTCTATGGGGTATCCTGTGAAACAGTTCAGGTGCGTCGCCTATGCTTCGACGTTATGCATACTTGTCTACGAGGGCAGTTGCAGCTACAATATGTGACAAAACTCCTTTCTGTGGCGGATGTCCATATTCCGTTCCAAAGCTCCCATTTTGTCACAGGCAGGGAGGATGCTGGTAAAAATTGCAGTCTGGATTTACACCAGCTAATTATATTCATTAAAAGTTCAGAAATCCTTTTGAACTGACACAGTTTGTAGCTCGGATGTCTTGCAACTGTTGCATCTAACGAGACCACATTTCTTTGAGGTATCTTGTAAAACAGTTCAAGTGCGTTGTCTATGCTTCCAGAATTTAGATTTATGTCTACCAGCGTAGTTCAAGCAGCAATGGTGGACGTCCATACCCTGTTCCAAACCTCCCATATTGTCAGAGGCCTGGAGTATGTGTGAAAGGCGTTAGCGTTGGAGACAATATAGATACAGGCGGGAGAAACAGGTTCAAAAATAATTAAAATTTGAGCAGGATTTACAGTGGATGTTAACGGTGAGTGGAAACGGCAAACGGGACAGATACAGGAGGAAATGAACTGTGAAGCGGGATAAATTACATCTGCCAACATTCCCCCTTAATTTCGACTGTGAATTCTGATTGCTTTCTTAATCTCTTTCACTAATGCTGCTGCACTGTGAATTCTGATTGCATTCTTAATCTCTTTCACTAATGCTGCTGCATTGAAAATCTTCTAAATTTAAAAATTGAACCTAGGAAATCCCATGATGCTATTGGGATGGTCTTACCACGAGCTCTGACCCTCTTGATTACCAGTCCATTGTAGGTTTAAGTATGATTCGCTTTTATCAACACCTTTTTTAGAGTCACACTAAGGTCCCTCTTGGTTACAATAAGTCCCTCTTGGTTACCAGTCTATTGTAGGTTTAAGTGTGATTCACTTTTATCAACACCTCTTTTAGAGTCACACTAAGGTGCTTGGGAATCTTACTATCAAAAGCCTTACTGACCTCAAACATTGCTTTCATACAGGAACAAAATGTTCCTTTTTTAAGTCTTCAACTTCAACTACAGCCTGAGTAGTGTTTTCCCTCCTTAATCTACAGCTTCACCATGACCAAATCTTACACCAATCCCCTTTTCTTATAAATTTCTAAAACCTCAACTTTACTACTTTTCGACTCCCCCTTAACACTTAATCATTAAAAAAAACAGCGATCTTACTCATGCACGATACTTTGGTCTCTGGCTCCTTCAATTTTCTTCTTCACCAATAAGTGATTCCACACTTCTTCGTTAACTCTGATCAACGGCTACATAAACTGGCGATGATCTCCAAATTCTTTGCAGGTAGTGGGCTCCTTCTGACTGCTACAATAGTTCACACCAATAGTTCACACCAAGCTCTTTCTCTCATGGTCTGGGCCCTCCCCTAAGGGAGATGGGCCCAGACCAGCTCTGATAACACCTAGCTCTGATACCAATATGAAAGAACAGAAAAATAAAATAGTAACATAAAAAGTAGAGACAATGTATGCTACAGCATACAAAACCAAATCTTTTATTAATTCATACTAAAATGCATTACAACTCCTCTTTTATTTATAGAGGATTCATCAATCCTCCTGATAAAAAGATTTAAAACGAGCAGAAAAACGATAATAAAAATAGAATAAAGAAAAACAAGAGATAACAAACGATTTATTGTGGTTCGGCAAATATGCCTATATCTACTCTCAAAAGCAGGGAATACTCTTATTAATCGTTATCAATCCAATATACCAATAAATAGACTGCAAACATATATTTATACATTCATATTCAGGTATGAATCGAAGAGCCTGGAGAAGTCGAATGGTCATGTGACTGTTGGGCTTCACATACCTAGCAATCTCCCCCATGAAGGCCAACCGACACAACCATTCACTGTGGCATCCCTACTTGCAATTCGAAATTCACATTGGAACCAAACCTTGAGAAGATTTCAATTTCACCAGACTTTGTTTCAGCACACTCCGAATGAGTTGTCTCCAATTCAAATCGGAGTTAAAAACATCTTCGCGAAATACTGCACCCGATAATCCATAATCAGGAACACCACTGTCTACAGCTGCACATTGTACTCCTTTTGATCTGCTCCTGTGCCCCCCCATAATAGAAAATCTAAAGGAGTCTCATCTTCCGTATGATCCTGGTTTACATAGGACAAAATCCCAACATAAAACTCAGGCCTAGCGATTTCAACATACCCTGCCACAGGTTGTGTACTTATTCCCGCCATATTCACAGGATTCAAAACCACAGCCACCACAAGTTCAACACCGTAACTTGTTGTCAGATGAGTATCAAGGTCGTCAAGCATTAAATAATGTGAAAGAGTGCTCTCCTGTGAGGCTATAATAGTCATAGCCCTCTGTACCGTCAAATCCGATGCTGTCGAGATCTAAGGGACGCCCTCGTGCCTGCTCCACCGTATCTACCCACTTGTTAGTCTTTGTATCAATACTGTCATTCTTATAAAAATGGACATACTAACCAACTCTTCGAGCTTCTCCAAATCGATAGAATTTCATCTGGGACTGATCAAAGCAGCGGCTTTAATATCTCGTTGAAAGATCTGCCCATAGGACCCTGTTCCGACGTTGTCCATGGTTTCCGGTTCAAGATATTTTTCTCTGGCACCATCACCGTTGCTCTTCTCAGAGAAATCCTTATTCCCAACTTCACCAAAAACTTTCTTCTTAAAATGTTCCTTATACAGAGCCTCCAGGTAAAGCGGTGTCTCTGTTGCTCTTTGGTACTTTTGTCCTCGATGACAAGAAAGTTAAAAAAAGGAAGCTGTGTTGGTTAAGTTTCACATTTTTAATAAGCATGTGATTATTGATTTAAAATGTTTTTCTCATGGGCCAGTCTAGTGACACGGACACATTGTTTTGATGACGTGTTATATGCTTAAAGCATCTTACTCTCGAGCCATGCTGGTGACACGGATAAGTGAATAGTTCTGATTTTGCATTAATTTAATGACATCTTTGATTTAATCTGTCTACGGGCTAAAGGGCATATTCCTCAGAATACTCTTTGTGTCGGACAAGTTAAAAGTTTTTGGAAAACGGTTTTGTGTTTCATTTTGTTTTCGAACTTGTTTGGAGTCCGTCACAAACCCTAACGCCATGAGAGACGCAGCCGCCGCTGTAGCTAAGGAGCTCGAATCAGGTTGTTCAGTTAAAAAGAATGAAGCAAAAATGGTCTTAACCGGGAGCTTAATGGTTTGCTGGTTAGTTTGTTTTCAGTTATCAATAAGGTTGCGTTTCACAGGTATTATTCTTGATCATATGATTAAAAGATTCAGATTTTGTTTCGAATCAAGTTTTTCAGTTATGCAAAATGAATATAAGGAAAATGTTCATGCTTTACTTTTGTTTTTCATGATTGGGAAATCAAGTATCTTCAGTTTTTTTTTCCGTTGCACAGTTAAAAACGGTTGGTTTTTCAGTTTGCAATTCTTGTAAGGTTTTGGTAACCCTATACGAGGGTTATTCTGGAAGAACATTTGGTGTTTTGTTTGGATATAAAACAGTTATATACAGAACAGTTTTATATGAGGAAAACTGCGAGAGGAGTGTGAATAAAGTGAAAGACATAGCATTTGTTAAAAAGAAAAGAAGTGTTGTAGTTTACCAGAGATAGTCGAGGGTTTTGAGAATCAATACTCTGTTTTGTTGCAGAGTACATGAGGCTTTATTGTTTAAAACTATTTTGTTCAGAGATTGAATTTTTTCTCTCTGATAGTGTTGATTTCATTTAAATTATGATTCAAATCCTTGAAGAATATTGTTGCAAATTTTTTTGAAAGAATCATCTGTACAGACTAGAAAAATATTCTCGCTCCAATCCCTGATGGTTTTGTGACTGCAAGATTTAAGTGCATGCATAAAATCACCAGTGGCTGTAGCTCGAGTTGAAATGTTTATTGGATAAGAAGAGGGGTTGGTGCTCCTTGAGGCCTTGTGGTTTCTAAAACTTGTGAACTGAGTTGGTGCTCTTTGAATTAATATAAGGGATCTTACCGAGTGGTTTTTCTACCCCAGGAGGGTTTTCCACTCATGAAAACTATGGAGTTATGTGCATTGTCTTGTCTCATTTTGTTTTACTAGTTAATGCTCTGATATGTCATATCTTTAGCTCTCTTTATTTCATACTCTGTTTTGTTGAGTTTATGTAATGAAATCTTTGAAGTACTCATTTAGATGTTTCATGTTTGTGTAAAAGATTCAATACCTTTCTTGTTTTTGAAAAGTCTGAATCAGGTGTTTCAATTGGTTCTATTGTATATTTCATGCTTCATTAAAGTATTTCATCAAGGTGTTAAGTCTCAGTCATCTGTGCATATTGTGAATTAAAATTGTCAAGTTCATAAAAGTATTTCTTGTTAAAATTTGTAACACTCTGATTCACCCCCCCCTCTCAGAGTGTTTCCACTTCCAACAAGTGGTATCAGAGCATAGGGTCCCTCATATAGGTGTGTCCTAGGGATTGTTCCTGGTCACTTGGAAGTTTTTTTTATGGCTCAAACTCAGGAAGGTGCTTCACTTTCAAGAGCTCCTCTTTTTGATGGAACTGATTATGTGTTCTGGAAGATTAGGATGGAAACTTATCTCATTTCAGTTGATCTTAATGTGTGGAATATTGTGACCACAAAATATACAGTTCCTTCCATTATTCCTACTGATCCTGATGATAAAACCAAGTATGAGTTAAATGCCAGAGCTAAGCATGCTCTCTTATGTGGTCTCACTAAAGATGTTTTGGTTAAAGTCATGCATTGTTCTTCTGCTTATGATATTTGGAAAAAACTTGAAACCATTTATCAAGGGGATGCTAAGGTTAAGGAGTCTAAAATTCTTACACTCAAAAATCAGTTTGAATCTTTAAGAATGAAAGAAGATGAAACAGTAGCAAGCTATTTTCTTAGAGTTGATGAAATAGTAAATTCGAGAAAGGGTCTTGGTGAAGAGGTTGAAGAAAAGGAAGTTGTCAATAAAGTGATTAGAACCTTGTTACCCAAGTTTGAAACTAAGGTTTCAACCTTAGAAGAAAAGAAAAGTTTTTCTACCATGACACTTGATAACCTACAAAGCATTCTTACTGCCTATGAGATGAGGATAGGTAATAATCCTTCTTCTTCAAAAGAAACAGCTTTTAAAGTAGAAAAGAAAGAAGAACTTGATAGTGAATCTGAACTTTCAGATGCTATAGAAGCTCTTTTTGTTAGAAAACTAAAAAAGAAATATAAGGGCAAATTACCTTTTAAGTGCTTTAATTGTGGCAAAGCTGGACACTTTGCTGCTCAATGTCCTCTAAGTGATCAAAACAGTGAAGAGGAAAAACCAAAAAAATTCTACAAAAAAGAAAATGTGGAATCCTAAAAGGAGATTTAATACCTTCAAGAAAAAGAAGAGTCTTTTTACTAAAGAAGACTCTGGAAATGAATCAGATGATTCACCTTGTGAAGGTGATGAAACTCTATTTATGGCAGAATTAGAAGATGTAACTAGCAAACAAAATGAATTTGAAGATTTAGATCAAGGAGAAATTGATCTTGAAGGAGAATTGCTTTGTGCTTTAAAAGAAATAAAGAGGTTAAAGAAACTTGTAGCTTCACATGAAAATTCAAATTAGATTTTACAAGTCGAGTTGAATGATGCAAATTTAGTGACTTCAAACTTGAAGTCCCTTCTTGAAGAAAGAGAAAAGAAAATTGAAACATTAGAACAACAGTCCACAAAACTTCAAAAACAAATTGAACAGTATGAAAGTACAATACATCTAAATGATATCTTGAGCAAGCAAAAGTTGCATAAAGATTTGGCTGGTTTAGGGTTTGATAAAGCTGAGTCATCAAGACAGAACACTAAGCCTGCAACTAGAAAATCATTTCAGACTTATAACAGAACAAAACCTTTTAGGTTTGGCTTTTTTTATGGATACTGTTTCTATTGCAATAGGTTTGGTCATAAGGTTAATACTTGCAGATTTCTGCAACAAAGATCTCCTATGTTTGGTTACAATCAAGGATATGATTTTTCAAACACAGTAAAGTGTAATAAGTGTAACACTTTTGGGCATACTACTATACAGTGCAAAACAAAGGCAAGCCCTAATAAAATATGGAAACCTAAGTTTGTATCTGGTATTGAGCAATCAATGATAGTGCAAACTGCACTTCTCTCAAATAAGAAATCTTTATGGGTGTTGGACAGTGGCTGTTCACACCATATGACAGGAGATAGAAATAAATTTCTTCATCTTGAAGACTTTAATGGTGGCTTTGTACGCTTTGGGGATAATTCAGGAGCTTATGTACGAGGTAAAGGTATATTACTGCTAAATGATGATACTCCTATTCATGATGTGTACTTAGTTGAAGGGTTAAAGCACAATTTATTGAGTGTCAGTCAAATTTGTGATAGTGGTTACAGTGTATCTTTTAACTCTCAAGATTGTACTATCAAAAATAAATCTGGTAAAACTGTTGCCGCTGGTTTTAGAACAATTGGCAATGTCTACAGTTTGCTTGATTCCACTGACTATGAGAATAATGAAGGCATTTGTCTTATGGGTCAAATAGAAGAAAATTGGTTATGGCATAAACGCCTAGGACATATAAATTTTGACAATCTGGTTAGAATTAGTAAAAATCAGAATGTTAGAGGTTTGCCTATTTTGAGTAAACCATTCAATTCAGTTTGTAAAGCGTGTTTGAAAGGAAAGCAAAGAAAAGTGTCTTTCAAATCTAAAGAACATTCTTCTACTAGACCATTACAGCTTGTACACACAGACTTATGTGGTCCTACAAGGACACAGTCAATAAATGGTGAAAAATATTTTATGCTTTTTGTTGATGACTATACCAGAATGGTATGGGTCACTTTCCTCAAACACAAATATGAAGCATTTGATAGATTTAAGATATTCAAAAACATGGTTGAACGAGAATCTGATCTAAAATTAAAATGCTTAAGATCAGACAAGGGTGGTGAATTCACTTCACAAGAATTCATTGATTACTGTGAAAGACATGGTATTAAGAGACAATATGCTGCTACTCGTACACCTCAACAAAATGGAGTAGTTGAGAGAAAAAATAGAACAGTCAAAGAAATGGCTCGCACAATGCTTAATGAGGTAAATCTACCAGATAGGTATTGGAAAGAAGCTGTACACACAGCTGTTTACATTTTGAATCGTGTACAAATCAGGGTAAAATCTACCTTTACTCCTTATGAACTTTGGTATGGAAAAGCTGCTTCTATCAAATATTTCAAAATTTTTGGTGCCAAATGTTATCTAAAAAGAGATGAAGAAAATCTAGGAAATTTTGAGGCTAAAACTGATGAGGGTATCTTTCTTGGATACTCTACTCATAGCAAAGCCTATAGATGTTTCAATAATAGACTGAATAAAATTGTTGAAACAATAAATGTAAGGTTTGATGAACAATTTTTGTTAAGTAATGATTTGCAGGATATTGAGGAAGAGGAAACTACTTTAACAAAGGTTGATCAAGTTCCTAAACCTGCAGAAACAGAAAAGAAAAATGAAATATGTTCATCAAGTTCTGATGAAGAAAATACAGAGAATTCAAATGCAGAGACAGGTATTCTCCTTTATACACCCTCAAAAATTATAACAAAGAGACATCCTCAAAGTCAAGTTATTGGCAATATAGATGCAGGTATTTTGACTAGAAGAAGGGCAAAAACAACTGAACAAGCTCAACTGGCTTAACATTTTTGTTTGGTAACTGATTTCGAACCCAAAAATGTTTCTGATGCTTTATCTGATGAATGTTGGTTAAATGCAATGAAAGATGAAATCATTCAAATAAAGAAAAATCAAACTTGGGAGTTAGTACCTAGGCCAGATGATAAGAATGTGATAGGAGGCAAATGGATCTTTAGAAATAAGCTTGATGAATCTGGGAAGGTTGTTAGAAATAAAGCTCGTTTTGTTTGTAAAGGTTATGCTCAGCAGGAAGGAATAGATTTTGGAGAAACATTCGCACCAGTAGCTAGATTAGAATCAATCAGAATTTTTCTTGCATACTCTTGCTATAAAAAATTTAAAGTTTACCAGATGGATGTCAAAACTGCCTTTCTGAATGGTTATCTTGATGAAGAAGTTTATATGGAACAGCCGGAAGGTTTTGAAGTTGCAGACAAATCTGATTGTGTATACAGATTAAAGAAAGCACTCTATGGCCTTAAACAGGCTCCAAGAGCTTGGTACTCTAGACTGGATAATCATCTTAGAGCAAATGGATTCACTAGAGGTGCTGTAGATAGCAACTTATATGTTAAAATCGATGGTAATGATATTCTAGTGGTTGTGATATATGTAGATGATATCATTTTTGGCTGTAATAATGACTCTTTATCCAAAAAGTTCTCTAAAATCATGGAATCTGAGTTTGAAATGTCTATGTTTGGGGAACTGAATTTCTTTCTTGGTCTTCAAGTGTTACAACTTCAGCAAGGTATCTTCTTGTCACAAACCAAATATGCCAAAGAGATGATTAGAAAATTTAATATGGCAGATTGTAAACCAGTCAGCACTCCAATGGAAATAAGTTGTAAATTGACCAAATCTGATGACTCACCTGCAGTAAATCAATCTGAGTACAGGTCAATGATAGGAAGTCTATTATATTTAACTGCATCTCGACCAGATTTAATGTTTGCAGTATGTCTAGTCTCTCGCTTTCAATCTGCACCTAAACAATCTCATTTGAATGTTGTAAAACGAATCTTTAGATATGTTCAAGGCACACTAGATTATGGTCTTTGGTATCCCCGTAATAATGACTTCACTCTTGTTGGCTTCACTGATTCTGATTGGGCCGGTTGTCTAGATGATCGTAAAAGCACCAGTGGAGCTGCCTTCTTTCTTGGTGATTGTCTTGTTGCTTGGCACAGTAAAAAGCAAGATTGTGTCACTCTGTCCACCGCAGAGTCAGAATATATAGCAGCCACTGCATGTTGCACACAACTGATATGGATGTCTCATCAAATTACTGATATGGGCATTTCTACTATTAAGCCCATTTCAATCTATTGTGACAATACTAGTGCGATTAATCTTTCAAAAAATCCTATTATGCACTCTCGCACTAAACATGTTGCCATTAAACTCCATTTTCTATGAGATCAGGTGTTGGCTAATGAGTTTCAATTAGTGTTTGTTCCTTCACAAGCCCAAGTTGCTGATATATTTACAAAAGCTTTGTCTAAAGAAGTCTTTGAATGGTTAAGAGATAGATTGGGAGTGTTTTCTCAGTCTGCTCTTGTCTCCACCTAAAGCATACTTTGAGGGGGAGTGTTGCTCTATTGATTTTTCTTTCCTTTTGTCATTGTGTTTTAAAAAAAAGTAAAAAAAAGGGGGAGAAATTGGTATTCAGTGTAACAGTGAACAGTGACACAGTGCAACAGTGAACAGTGACATTGGTATTTCATTTTTTTGACATTGGATATTGGCATTTCACATATTGGTATTTCATTTTTGATTGGCATTACAGACTTTACAGACTTGGCATTTCATTGGCATTGGCATTGGCATTACAGACTTGGCATTTTATTGGCATTTCATTGGCATTGGCATTTTTGATATTACAGTGATATTACAGTGACAATTGGCTTTTTCAGGCATTGGAATTTTATTACAGTGGCATAGACATTTTTATTTGGGTATTACAGTTTGGTATTCTTGTTTGATACAGATCAGATTGGGAGTTCATTATTCTGACAGTATTTATTCTTTACAGAATTGCATATTACAGGTTCAGAGGACTTACAGGTTTGCATATGACAAGGTTCAGTGTTGATTGTATATATTGCATTTGTTGACAGTGGAATTCCTTACATTGATTTTGGTCCTTTCAGTTGATGACATATTTCATGGCAATGATGGTTTAAGTTTTTTTTCTTTTTTTGCCATCAAGGACAAAGGGGGAGTTTGTTGCTCTTTGGTACTTTTGTCCTCGATGACAAGAAAGTAAAAAAAAGGAAGCTGTGTTGGTTAAGTTTCACATTTTTAATAAGCATGTGATTATTGATTTAAAATGTTTTTCTCATGGGCCAGTCTAGTGACATGGACACATTGTTTTGATGACGTGTTATATGCTTAAAGCATCTTACTCTCAAGCCATGCTGGTGACACGGATAAGTGAATAGTTCTGATTTTGCATTAATTTAATGACATCTTTGATTTAATCTGTCTACGGACTAAAGGGCATATTCCTTAGAATACTCTTTGTGTCGGACAAGTTAAAAGCTTTTGGAAAACGGTTTTGTGTTTCATTTTGTTTTTGAACTTGTTTGGAGTCCGTCACAAACCCTAACGCCATGAGAGACACAGCCGCCGCTGTAGCTAAGGAGCTCGAATCAGGTTGTTCAGTTAAAAAGAATGAAGCAAAAATGGTCTTAACCGGGAGCTTAATGGTTTGCTGGTTAGTTTGTTTTCAGTTATCAATAAGGTTGTGTTTCACAGGTATTATTCTTGATCATATGATTAAAAGATTCAGATTTTGTTTCGAATCAGGTTTTTCAGTTATGCAAAATGAATATAAGGAAAATGTTCATGCTTTACTTTTGTTTTTCATGATTGGGAAATCAAGTATCTTCAGTTTTTTATTCTGTTGCACAGTTAAAAACGGTTGGTTTTTCAGTTTGCAATTCCTATAAGGTTTTGGTAACCCTATACGAGGGTTATTCTGGAAGAACATTTGGTGTTTTGTTTGGATATAAAATAGTTATATACAGAACAGTTTTATATGAGGAAAACTGCGAGAGGAGTGTGAATAAAGTGAAAGACATAGCATTTGTTAAAAAGAAAAGAAGTGCTGTAGTTTACCAGAGATAGTCGAGGGTTTTGAGAATCAATACTCTGTTTTGTTGCAGAGTAAATGAGGCTTTATTGTTTAAAACTATTTTGTTCAGAGATTGAATTTTTTCTCTCTGATAGTGTTGATTTCATTTAAATTATGATTCAAATCCTTGAAGAATATTGTTGCAAAATTGTTTGAAAGAATCATCTGTACAGACTGGAAAAATATTCTCGCTCCAATCCCTGATGGTTTTGTGACTGCAAGATTTAAGTGCATGCATAAAATCACCAGTGGCTGTAGCTCGAGTTGAAATGTTTATTGGATAAGAAGAGGGGTTGGTGCTCCTTGAGGCCTTGTGGTTTCTAAAACTTGTGAACTGAGTTGGTGCTCTTTGAATTAATATAAGGGATCTTACCGAGTGGTTTTTCTACCCCAGGAGGGTTTTCCACTGATGAAAACTATGGAGTTATGTGCATTGTCTTGTCTCATTTTGTTTTACTAGTTAATGCTCTGATACGTCATATCTTTAGCTCTCTTTATTTCATACTCTGTTTTGTTGAGTTTATGTAATGAAATCTTTGAAGTACTCATTTAGATGTTTCATGTTTGTGTAAAAGATTCAATACCTTTCTTGTTTTTGAAAAGTCTGAATCAGGTGTTTCAATTGGTTCTATTGTATATTTCATGCTTCATTAAAGTATTTCATCAAGGTGTTAAGTCTCAGTCATCTGTGCATATTGTGAATTAAAATTGTCAAGTTCATAAAAGTATTTCTTGTTAAAATTTGTAACACTCTGATTCGCCACCCCCTCTCAGAGTGTTTCCACTTCCAACAGTCTCTCCATCTTCCTTTAGATTCTCAACGGATTTAATTGCCAGAACATCGCAATACTCTAACTCCATTCTCTGGGGGCATTGTCCAACATCTTGCAGTGAGGAATCATTATTTGGCTCATAACCATTCATTTGAGTCATAAATAAATAGCGGGAAATTGGAACTTTTCCTGCACGAGCATACGTCTCCTCTACGCCCATTTCTACTTCTTGTAGAGTAAGATTCTCTTCAGCTTGGGAGACAAACTCCACACCGAATTTTTGAGGATGCCCAAATATCTCTGAAAATATGTCGCTGCCACCATTTTCTTCAAACTTTGCCTCCTTGGTGAAGCCCTCTCCACTGGGGTCAAATTTCATCTCTACCACAACCTAAGGACAATTCAAAACAAGGCTTGAATCAAACTTGGTCTGGGGCAATTCTTCCGCCACATCACGAGGCTCATCATCCTCAATTTGGTCAAAGATTGGAGGCTCAACACGTTGTCGTTGTTGTTGGTGTGGCCTGCAATCAGCATCATCATTTGTTTCGTGATCACGTAGAATTCTATGAAGCTTTCAAATTACAGAAGCAACTCCCATTGTATCAAGCATAACATCTTGCACTTCATTATCCAATTCCATAGGCTCATATTCTTCTATGAAATTGTCTGGGAAAGGGTCTTCTCCCTCTTCAACCGTAACCTCTACTTGGACATTCAACAATTTTTCTTCAACATCCTTCAGCTTGGTCTAAAGCTTAGCTTCTCTCAAAGAAGCGTTTTGCAAATCTTCTTGAAGACCAAATAGTTTGGCTTGTGTATTGCTATGATGATCTTCTAGAGCTATTACGAGATTCTCCAACTCAAGATGCCGACCAACCGGTATATCATCAAGATTGCCTCTATTTACTTTTGCTCCATTTGATATTTCCATCAGTTCTTTTTCTCTTAAATGTCTCAAAGTCTCAACCTCCAAATTCTTGCCAAGGTATCCTCTATAAAATACAACAGACCCGTCAATAAGAAATTCTCCTCCTTTAGCCGCATAATTTTCTCTTGTTGATAATTTTTGACATCATATGTCTCATCTTCTTCAAGTTTATCTTCACTCGCCTCGGCATCTTCTTCTTTAGCCGAATCTAAATTGTCAAGAAATTCTTCCATGATGGAATCAACTTCATCATCTTCTTCCATCTTTGTTCAAGCCAACCATGGCTCTGATACCAATTATAAAGATTTAAAACAAACAGAAAAACGATAACAAAAACAGAATAAAGAAAAACAAGTGACAACATACGATTTATCGTGGTTCGGGAAATATGCCTACTTCCACACTCAAAAACAGGGAATACTCTTATTAATCGTTAGCAATCTAATACACCAGTAAATAGACTGCAAACACATATTTATACATTCATATTCAGATATGAATCAAAGAGCCTGAGAAGTCAAATGATCATGTGACCGTTGGGCTTCACATACCCAATACCTAAATATCTAACTATTAAATAGCCATGAGCAGTGGAAGTGGAAGATTAATCCATCGATTGGCATACAAAAGTAACTGTTTTAACGGTGGAAACTGTGCATGCGTGGAGGTTAGAGGTCTCAGCTGCATGCATGGAGCAGATGTAAGATCAATTTATTAATTATATCAAATCTTCAGCTTGGCTGCTTGCATGGAGGATCTAAACGTTTGCATGAAGGATTTGATCATGGAGATGCAGGAGGAAATAAACTGCGAAGCGGGACAAATTACATCTGCCAACACTAGACAAATTACATCTGCCAACACTAGAGGGGTCCACACCAGCCACTTAAGTGGGTCAATGCTTAGAGTGTGCTGGTTAAGCCAGGCTTGCCCAGGTTTGAGATATTTGGAGATCTATTCAGGGTGGTGATGATTGGAATGGCATGCTTGACCCCATTAACCCACTTCTGAAAGAAGAGATACTCAGGTATGGTGATTTTGCAAAACAGTGCTATGATTCATTTGACAACACTTGTTCTTCAAAATACTGTGGAAATTCGAAGCGCAGCAAAAGTTCGCTGGGGCGTAGACTGGAATTGCTCAGAAGTGGGCGTGGTTATCAGGTAACTAGATATATTTATGCCAATACTGCTGTGCTAAAGTCGTTTTCTAAGCCGAAATCCGGGTATAGTGGTGCTTGGATGGGATATATTGCTGTTTGCACAGACCCAAAGGAGATAAAGAGATTGGGAAGACGAGATATAGTTGTTGCATGGAGGGGAACTGAAATACCTCAAGAATGGATGCAAAATATGAAGGATATATTAGTTCCTGGCACCTTATCTCAGAGCACACAGTGTCCTGACATACAAACAACTTTCAAACCAGGTGTTCAAATAGAGAAGGGATTTCTTAGCTGTTGTAACTCTGTATATGGAGATTCTGTGAGATCCAGACATAGTGCAAGAGATGTTGTGGTGAGCGAAATAACAAGGTTGTTGAATGAGTACAGAGATGAAGACGATGTGAGCATAACATCCACTGGACATAGTTTGGGAGCTGCATTGGCAACTCTAAATGCATATGATATCAAACAGATTATTATGAAAGAAAATGGTGGGAAATCAATACCTGTTACAGTTCTTGCCTTTGCTTCTCCTCGTGTAGGAAACCTAGCTTTTTCCCAACATTTGCACGAGATCGGCGTTAAGATGTTGCGCTTGGTAAATACATGGGACGTCGTTCCCAAAGTTCCTGGAGTTTTTCTTAGCGAGAACATGGGATGGCTTAGCAGATTCCTGCATTGGCTTCTATGGACATATGTTCATGTGGGAATCCCCGTTACTTTGGACAGTAGCAGCTCTCCAGTGCTGAAAAAATCGTATAATCCAGCCAGTTTCCACAATTTAGAGGTTTATCTCCACTTGCTTGATGGGTTTCAAGGAAATAACAAGCTGCCTTTCAAACCATGTGGAAGAGATTCCAGCTTTGGTGAACAAGTACTCCGACTTGCTGATTGAAAAGCTTCAAATCCTTTCTAACTGGTGGGCAAAGAGGAATAGAGAGATTTTGAAACGGATAGACGGGTTACTGGTGTCTGCTCTACATGCTCTGGCCAGAACATATTAATTCTAGAAAATGCTAGTCAATTCTGAGTGTTAAACACTTTTAAACATAGAAGTCAAAGCTTAGTTTGTGTGATTTAAGCCGTCGGATTCACTCCCAGTTTATAACTCATCAAATTGTAATTAATGTACCATGGTTAGACATTCTATGGCTGCTTTATTTTATTTTTTATTGACTGTAAATCTCCATTATAAATGTAATTATTTTCTGAAATAAGATATGATGAAGTAAATGACTACGGGCTATTATTGTAATGGAAGAGTAAACATAATTTAAATAAGTGTATTACACTTACAATGTCATGGTAAACATATCTGATTTCGTTCATTATCTCATAACATCATCACACTGAAGATATGATCATTAAAGCTCATCACAAACTGAAATTCACACTTCCTCTTCTTAACTTATACTTCCATATTATCCATATACAATTCATAACAATCCACACAAAATTCACACATTCACACTTCAATTTATACTAGGTGATTCATTGAAACCCTCAACTAGGCCGGCCACCACCAAAATATATATGAATTACATAAAGTCGGACAACAAACAACTATACACAATGTGATCTACTTCAAGAGATAAAGGGGACCTAAATACATTACAACACATATTTTCAAGTCGACTCCATCAAACCTCACATGCTAACATATCCTCCAAAGTTGGCATCCGCCATAACGTGTAGAAAATTAGTAAATCTCATTAAAGAATCGGCCTAAAAATAATCTTTCAAGACAGATTACTCAATGCTGATCTACACATACTACGATAAAACCCATAGCAACCTTCTAACTCAACCTCCAATCCATATCTGAACCAAAAGAGAATGATCCAAATAAGATAAACTAATTGATTTGGCCAAAGACCAATACAATTGAACATGTTGAATTGCAAACCAACATAACTTCACTATCTGACCAAACCAACACTTGAGATCTGAATTGGAATATTGCATGAACCATATGAACTTATCCTCCAAGTTGCAACACATCAAACAACACAATGAAGTAATGCATAGCATTCCCCAGACCAATCCTGATAGACAACCTAACTATTAGATAACTGTAACAACCAATCTTCACCATCTGAACAACCAAGAACTTGACACAACATCCATAGAATATAGACTTTATTTCCATAACCACAAGCCATAATCTTAAAAAAATGGAAGAATTCAGAGCTTTCTTCCATAAGGAATTTAAATACTCTTTCCTACATATTGCAGCTTCCACTACTATTACCTTCTGTAAACACGTCATACTTACTCAACATTACCACCGAACAACATAACAACATCTAAACACTCAATTTTGGACCATATACTACATTCACATAGCTAAACAATTCCAACTTCCTCTTCACTTCTTCATTAACACACACTGTAACATTAATGACAACACTAGACAAGTTGACACCAATGATAATCCAAGGCAAGTTTGACATCAATGACAACACAACTCAATTTCAGAATTCTCTTCAACAAAATCTCTATATCAACAAATAATCTATTCATTCTCAACTTTTTTCAATGATTTTTTTGTTTCCACTTCTTTCTTGTTTTGCAACTTCTTTCTATTTCTTCAATGATTCTTTTTGTTGGTATGAATAAGGACATTTCCTAGATAGTTATTGGTTAGAATCTATTCACACATGTTAAGTTTACTTAAGATAGCTTGGTTGTCACATTGAACATTGATTTGATATTGTTCATGTTAGTTATCTTAGGTGTCATTCTAGAAAGAGAAGTGTCAACAACTTGCATTTAATTTTGTCATAGGTTAGTTGTAACTACTCCATCTTTTGGCTACATAAGCAATCTCATTTGTTCATTGTATCATATCAATTGATTATCAATTCATTTCAGGTGCATCTCAATATTTCTTCTTGATCTCATTTGGTGTTAATTAGTCAGCTACACCATTCTCTTATGTGTAGTTGGTTATTGCTTAGTTGTTAAGCTTGGCTAGCTTCATCTTTGACATTTTCTAATTGGGTTAGTATTTCATGGATGATGATTTGTGACTAGTAGTGGCATCAACATTATCTTGAAAATCCTATGAGACTTTCAAGCATATATTTGGAAAGCCCATATTTATCATTGGTGGTGATTTTATTATTAGTAATAGCATTTATGGTTTGTGTTTTTTGAGATTCATAAGATATTTCTTGACTAGAGCAAATAATATTTTTTGGTGACAACAATCATTTATTGGCTCTTGTTTTATTGCTTTCTCTGGTTCTTTTTTGCATCTATTCGAGATTTATATCGTGTGGTGCATACAACCACCACCACCTTATTTCCACTTATTGAGCAATTGTGCCCTACTTGGTCCCTCAAAATTTATAATGTCCCTCCTTTTACATATGGATTTGTTTCTTCCTAAGCAGAGACAAGTGGTTTGCAAGTGTTGGATCATATTTTTCCTTCAACCACTTACCTTTCTTGTAGACATTTATTCATTATAAGGGACTACATAGTCTCTCTCTTTCCCTCTTTTGGGGGCTCTATATATTAGATTCCTGTGATGGATATCATTCTTGTGGGGTATTGTGGAGACCTTCATTCATCACTTCTTTATTTGCATTATTTTCTTTTCTGGAAAGGACTTTTTTCCCATGTGCTTTTCTCCTTTTCTCTGTTTGTAAGAGATTAGTTGTGCATGGGGACCTAACATGGCCTAGTTGTTAGTACTCATACATTGCATCTTCATAATTTGTCTTGCATCATTTGAATAATAATCTTTCTCCTTGGTTGCACTTATGAGGAGGTGTTGGTGTGAATAAGGATATTTCCTAACTAGTTATTGGTTAGCACCTATTCACATATATTAAGTTTACTTATAATAGCCTAGTTATCACAAGGAGGAGCACTCATTTTAGTTCATATTAGTTATCTTATGTGTCACTCTAGATAGAGATGAGTCAACAACTTCCGTTTAATTTTGTCACTAGGTAGTTGTAACTACTCCCTCATCTCTTAAGTATATAAGAAAGATCATTTGTACATTGTATCATATCAATTGATCATCAATTCATAGCAATTCATTTCAGGTGCATCTCAAGATTTGATTCTTCATCTCATTTGTTGTTCATTACTTATCTGCAACATTCTCTTTTGTGTGGTTGGTTATTGCTTTCATTGTGAAGCTTCTCTAGCTTCATCTTGGGCATCTAATTTCTTCAACACTTATCTCTAGCCTTAAATTGTTTCTAGGTGAACAAATTTCTTCAACAACAAAACTCACACTCTATTGTAACTTTTATCTACTCAATAAAGACTCTAGCACATGTAGCTATCATCGCACCCTCCTCCCACTTCCACATAGAAGAGTAAATCCTAACAGATTCTGCCCAACATTATCTATATTGGAGGAAAACCAATATAGTTCAATATCAACATTCTATGTCATCAAATATTTTTCTCACCTTCACTGCTTTTCAACTCCTCTTTCCTTTCTCTATGAGAAAACCTCACTTTAACAATTTTTATAATCTCCTTTTCCTTATCTTCTCATCTTCTATCATTTTCCTAAGAAATATTGTATCCTCACACACTCTACGTCATCTAATCTCAATCTAATATTTTATCATCTTATCATTCTTAAATTTCATCTCAACACATATCTAAGAAAATTATCCACTTTGATACAACTTGATGTATAAGAGATCAAGGTCCCTTAACAAGTAGCTCAATCACACTACCAACAAACCTTAACTATAGTGAGAATTGATAAAACAAGGAATAATATTTATTGATTTTAATTTCAAATTTCAAATTTACAACAATAATTATTTACAAAATATAAATCTAACTCCTTTATATCACTTTAAAAATTGCTCAATCTCCAATCTTTATTTTATTTTCCAAGGGCTAAAAATTACTTCCTTTTGCATGGAGATTCCTACCTCCATATGAACTATTCCATTTGTTGGTGGTTCCAAATCAATTAGGAACTATTTTCATATTTGAACCATGTTTTTTTTTTGCCCCTTTCTATAGCGAGTTCATATAGTATGAGGAACTACCTTATCATAAGAAACTCTTTTTCTAAATCATTCCCATTATTGTTTCCCTATTGTTGAAGAAGAGATTGAAGAATTGAAGGCTAAGAGGAAGCGATATCTAGAGTCTCCAACAACTACATCAGACCCCATCACCTCTAGAGTCAAGGCTACTCTGGACTTCACTTCTATGTCCTCCAGGAAAGGTTCCAATAAAAAGTTGTCTTTTGCTGATAAAGTGAAAGTGATTTGCCATGATTGGCAAGTTGATAATTCCCCCAAACAATAGACTATTTATTTGTGTCTTTGCTGGGGGGTTGGATGTCTGGTTTTTTGTTGTCTAGTTGTGTTTTGGTTTGGTTATGGTTATCTACTAGTTTTTGGTGCATTTTGGTATTAATGGTATTTTGATTGGCACTCATCTCTCATGAGCCCCAAGTAATTACTTTGTAGTCATCATGTAAAATGTTCAGGCAAATCTTGCTTTAATCAATCAAGACAAATTTTCCCTTTTGTTAGGGTTCCAACTCCATTGGTAATCATTACATGTTTCATATCTCATTATTTCTTTTTTCTTTTCATGTTGTTCAGTTGTGAAGACCCTGTCAGAGTTGTAATAGACAAGAGGAATTTTGGTTTGTAGTTATAAAGGGTCTCCATCTTGAGTTGAAATCCTTTTATAGAGATTCATCCTACTCTAGGAACTATCCATCGTTCCCCTGTTTGATGGTTCTAGCCCCATTACAAACTATGAAGAAAAGTGATTGTTCAAGACACTATTGAAAATTTGAGAGGGACCAAAAACTATCAAGGTATTCTAACCCCTTTTTGAGACTAGTTCAGACCTTTAATATTTGTTCTACTTTGTTGTTGTCAAACAAGTGATGGTGAAAATAGGAATAAAAATAATTCTCTTTTATTTTTTCCATGTCAAGGTTTCAACCCTCATTAGGAATTCTAATGCTTATCCTCACTTAACAAGATTTTGTCTCTTCTTAGACACCTAAATGGTTATCCTTGTTTATGGGGTTTTCAAGACTCCATAGGAATGCACACTCTTATCTATTTTTCATAAGTTAAAACTAGAACTTTGAATGGTTCTAGGAGTTCTAGGAACCACCCCAAGCTCTTATTTCCCATGACTGAGAAAATTTTCATCCAATTTTCACCAAACTTGAAACTATATTACGCTTTTGGCTCCTCTACAATGTGGAATTTAGATTTGTAGATAACTAGGCATCAAAAAATGTTCCATGATTCCAACAAGAATAAAAACCCATCAACTATTTTAAGGGTTCCTAGAACTAGATACACTTTTGACATGTTCCTAAGAGAGATTAAATGTCTAATCGACTATAGCATAGCCAAATTTGATCCAATTTCTACTAAATCAAAACTAGAGATAACCATTTGGGTCATCTATAGGATAGATTCCTCACTTGGATAAATTATTCTAAATATTTTTCTCCAAAAATAGACTAGTAAAAATTAATTGAAAACCAACACAAATACAACCCAACACTAAAATGAAACCAAATTAAAAGAAAAAGAAAACCTAACTTTTGTTCTATGTGATGGAGGATTGCCTATGAAAATGAATGCTCTTCAATCATAGATTCAAGTCCAATTGATAAACATGCGGTAAAAGTTGTCGTCTAGTAAAATGTCGTTGAACTTGGATCAATGTTTCCCTATATAGTCCCTAATGTGCTCCCTTCTTGTTCAAGCATACATGTCTCCACTTCGCATGGGTTCCTTCAAGGTTCTGTCCATAATGTGACTCATTCTAAACATGGTTCTCATAAGTCTCTTAGCATACATGTCAAGGCTGTTTCCCCCACATGGTCATTTTTTCACTTCTTGGCGTAACTGTGGCATCCTTGCTTAACACGTTAGTGAGAAATTCCCCTAATTAGAACTTGCCAATTATTTACTACTTCTCGGCCTAGTTGTAACATTCTTCTGCTCGCTGTCATTGGGCTAATTTGACTGTATTGGGATGTGCCAAGTTTTGTATGAACTTGTACAGATGTGATTGAATACTACATTATTTTGTTTTTATTATTTTTTATACAAATGTGTACTATTCATCATTAAAAATATAAATCCAGCTCAATTGTTCATTGGACTTAGAATGAAGGTAGAGTCAAATTGTTATTGGTTTTGCACGGGAAGGAGGAGTTAATCCATTGGCTTTGTGTTATAGTCTGGTGATTTTCATCCTGTACTTTTTTAAGAGAATATTAAACTAATAATCCTACAGTAGTCTTCCAAGACAGGTTGCGTGTTTTACTCAGCTGCTGGGAAGACACGAGCAGCTGCACTTTGAAGACTGATTTCAAGACTGTTTGTTCGGAATGGCAGGGTGCGCTGACATATCGTTACATATACTGGTCACCCTATAGTGTATTTCTATCATTTGTCTATTATTACATATAAAAAGGTTGTTGACAGAGTACAAAGATGACAAAGATGTCAGTATAACATTCACCGGACACAGCTAGGGAGCTGCACTGGCAACTGTAAGAAAATGCTAGAAAATCAATTCCTGTCACAGTCTTTGCCTTTGCTTCTCCACGTGTACGAATTCTAGCATTTTCCAAACATCTAGATGAGATCAGTGTTAAAGTGTTGCGGCTGGTAAATATAACATGGGACCTGGTTCCCAAAGTTCCTGGAGTTTTTATCAACGAGAAAAAGGGATGGCTCACCAGATTTCTGCATTGGCTTCCATGGAAATATGTTCATGTGGGAATCCCCATCACTCTTGACAGTAGTGATCCAGCCAGCTTCCACACTTCCGAGGTTTATCTCGACTTGCTTGATGAGTTTCAAGGAAATAACAAGCAGCATTTCAAACCATCCTGCTCTGGTGAACAAGTAGTAGTGGATAAGCTCCAGTGATTCTGATTCACTTTCAGGTAATCGTGAAATTGTCCCTCTTGCATGAACTTTTTATAGAGTGCTCGACAGTTATACATGCTATGGTTGCGTTATGTTTTCTGGAGTATAAAGCTCCAATGTAGGAATGCAATTGTCTATATTTATATGTTGCGGTTGTGTAAGATTGAGCTCATAGCAGATTAGTTATAAATATGAGTATAAAAATAGTGTAGTCATGACAGAAGTTGATGTCTTTCAAGATTAAGTACTCAATTTTTTTGTGTATTGAAATATCCCCTTATTTTAATATTATTATCATCCTTTGACAAAAAGGTTTTGTATTTGTATATTGATGTAATGTAAAAACTGCTAGTCTTCTCCATATTTCCCAAGACTATATTGCCACTTCAATAGTACTATATTAAATTGTTTGTTGAAATAATCTATTTACTGTAAGGCATTATTTTGCTCGCCATATCTTTTTTTTGTATGTACGTATAAATGAACCAAAACTTGATCCACATGAATATTTTTCAATACAGAATATTTTGTATTGAAATACATTTCTTTTCTTCCGAAGGTTATAGGACTATTATGTAAAATTGTTTAGATATAAAGAAAGATCTAGAATTTATTCATTCTGCATTTTTGTATAAAATTGTTATGACAAATAGATGTAATATCTTCTTTCGGGATTCTAGGAAGACTGTATTATTTAGGGCATAGCTGAAACCAGTAGTCAATTCATTTTCTTGAATAGTGTCACTAAATCTATATATAGCTTTCTTTATGCTAAGTTTCATGTCTTCACAAAAACTATTCTCAAACTACCAAAAGGTGTCAAAATTCACTTCTAGTTGAGGGTGTGCAAGTAGGAGCTCCATTATGAGCCCTTTCAGCTATACCACCTCCATAGAGTTGGGGTTTTCTCTTCAGCCTAGCAATAGATTCATGGAACAATGCACTTAGATAAGTGCATGACAGATGTGGAGTGCACTCGATTTCAGAAAAAGGGTGAGTGGCTCCATGAAGATAAGAAGTTGTTACAAAACATCTATAAGGAAAATGGATCCCATTGTAAGGTCAAGAATTTTATTATAGATGTCTCTATTGCTCCTGAGTTTCCTCTTCCTAAAAGTGAAAAGACTTTTCTTTTCTCCCTGTACTATTTGTAGGTCCTAAGTCAAGATAAGATTCAAATAACCTTAAGAGTCATGGTTATTTTCTTGTTCCCTCATTCTTTAAGGGTTTCTTTTAATTCCATGCTCGAGTTGAAAGCATATTTATGATTTTACTTGCTCTTTGCCTTATCTCCCTTCAACCTTGTTATATTGTCTATTAGGCTACTTTTACTTATCTTTTTGTTCAGAATAATATTTAGTAGTATTGGATCCTTAACAAGCTTATCTAATTGAAACTAGATATATAGTTATAATCACCATCCATGATGTTATCATTGATACTTCAATCCTATAGCTGCTAGAGTTCACCTGTAATTAAATATCTATAAAAAATAGAAAAAAAACTAACATTTTTTTTTATAAAAGCTTGACAATTATATTAATTGAAAATAAAAAAATAACGGCATGATGATAAATTATTGTAATAAGTACAAAGAAATCTTAGATGATAATAAAATTAGATAATGGCATGCACATCCTAGTCTTGTGACTTGAGACTGTACACGTATAAATCTGACTATTTTCCTAAAAAAATATTTAATATTTATTTTTACCCCATTCCTCCTATTAATTAAATTTCATTTAATTAATTTCTTCACATTCATCTATTTGATTAAATGAATTACTCAATTTATTTAATTAAATTAACCTAAACCTTTTCTAGCCTTTAATTAAATAAATCACTTTATTTAATTAATTCCCCTTTCTCCCTTTTTAATTAGCTTTAGATTTAAATAAATTGATCCTTGCAAATAAATAAATCTAATTTATTTATTGAATCCCCCCACTTGTATTTACGCAAGTTGCATCTATTTTTGTTGAAATAAAGTAATTTTATTTTAATTAAAATCCTTCTCCATCCACTTGCATTTTCCTACATCTCCCACTTGCCTCCTAAGCCCCTTCTAGATTCTTCTAATCACTTCCAATTTAGCCTAATTCATCTCCTAAATATTGTCACATTCCTTAGCAAAGATAAGTCACTTCTCAAAGCCTCCAAAGTCTTTGAAATGCATTAAAGGCTTTATGTCTTCAACAAGTTAACCCTCAAAGTCTTCCTAAACATTAATGGTTAACTCAACCTTCTTGCATAGTTAGAGACTTTCCTCTAACTTAACTCTCATCTAACCCAAGGGTCTCATCAAGCATTCATGGCTTTAACCTTGGTTATCCCATTAACCCTTGCACAAGAGTTTACCCCTTGGGTAAAAGCATTATCCATTGGATAACTCTAACCTAACCTTAACCCTTACCTCCTAGGGTAACCTTCATGTCTTCTCAAGAATTTAATGCTTCTTACATCTCCTCTCAAGCAACATTATGTTGACTTTTGTCACCATTTCATTAGTGAGATTTGTAAACATGAATTGATTAACTTTAAATCCTTGGCCCTTGTTAAGATTATTCAATCTTGACCATCCATTGCCCTATTTTCCCTATAAATAAAGCTCTCATTCCTCATTTTTATAATCTCCAAGTTTTCATGCATCTACATTATAGCCTAAATTCCTAAACATTTATCCTCTCTTTGTTAAATCATCATAATATCATTTAGAAGCATTTTAATATATCCTAGAATATTCAAGCTATGAGAGTATATCATTGCTAGGATAATTTTCTAATCTTTTATCATATCATCATCTTTATGCTAGCTTAATCATCATAGTTTCAATATCATACATCTTAGAATGCATTCATGCATATAAATTAAACATCACTCGTTCTTGGATTTGTCATTCCTAAGTCACTTTGCTCAGTGATATGAGAGAAAAATATTGACTTTAGGGATCTTGTGAGATAGAGAACACTGGGACACCCCTTGGGAAGTTGAATTGATTGAATCAGTTCATATACTTGCACCAGGAGTCTCATTGGTGTGTGGGTATTTTGGATTTGAGTTATTCATTTTCATCACCACATCTATGGCTCCCACCATGTGGCTCATCCCCATAAATAACATCATTTTTTGTGCAGGACAAGGATTACAAGCACGCTGGAATACCCTTTTAGTGCATTCAGACTATACTTTACCGTATTGGTGGCAAACAATAGCACCTTCATCGCACTATTTAGCGCATAGGAACCTTCTTGTAGTGCTTTGGATCTTACTTTTAGTGCATAACACTTTTTGTTTCTTTCTTGTGCATCAAAGTATCAGTATAGCGCATTAGGAAATCACCATAGCGTGTAGGAGTCATACTTTAGTGCTTTTCTACCTTTCTGTAGTGCATCTATGCAGAAGTTCAGCGTGTGACTCTGGCAGAAAGAAGGGATAATTTGTAACAGAGTTAGCAAATTAGGCTTGTATAAGCTCCCCTAAGGCCTTAATTTTTTTGTACTAACTTTCATTTGTTGTAGGTTACTAATCATTTCTTGTAGATGGGAGGAGTTAGATTTAGGCATTTGATTGATTTTTTTTCTAGCTTTTTCAAGTTAGTTTAAAAAGAATTCATTTCCCGTTGGTTAAAAAGAACCTCATCATTTCTTTGGTGCTTAGAACAAGATCTCAGTTTTTAATTTTTTTGCAAAAGGTTAAAAAGAACTACAAACAAACCTTTATTATGCAATGTTAAAAAGGATCTCACTTTATTTTGGTGCAAAGTTAAAAAGAACCTCATCATTTCTTTGGTGCTTAAAACAAGACCTTACTTTTTATTTTTGCAAAAGGTTAAAAAGAACTACAAACAAACCTTTATTTTTGAAAAGTTAAAAGGGATCTCACTTTCATCTTGGTACAAAGTAACAAGAACTTCATTGATGATTGGTTGGACGATTTTCATTTATTTGACCAAATAAATGATTTTATTTTGTTGACCAGGTTTTTTTTTCCAAAGTTTTTAAAACACACATTTTTTCTATGAAAGGCTAAAAAGAACACCATGTTTGTTGGAGCAACATCTCCAAATAGATCTTAGAAAATCATTGCCTTGAAGTTAAAAAGAAAATTTATTTGCCTTATCTCGAAAGTGAAAGGTATATGCTCTCCCCTTAATTGGGTGACCAAAAAGACAAACCACTCTTATGCTTTATTTTACTTCAAACAATTTAATCCTTTAGAAGGCCTACCCTCCTAGGTTGTCCTTAGGGCAACATTAATGGCCGGTGAGAGAGGAGTGACCCAAGTGGGAAACTACTTTATCGCCAAGTATTCCCACCCACTATAATCAAATGTGGAGGCTAATGAAAGTCCCCTTCAATGGTTTTTCTTAGTGATTAGTCTTCCCCCAGTATCTTTAAGATACATAAAGCCTTTGTTCTCAAGGTTGGGAAGCCTCCTAGGGGAGTTTATTACTAAATACCGAATGAAAGCCTGATTAAAAACCTTAGCAATAGAAACTTTGAACTGAGTCAATCGCCAAACATTAGCAATATCATAGTGCAAGGGTGGGGAAGAATCCGCCCCCAAGATCACTCACCATATATATCCCAAGATAACTACTCAATTGTAAAGCAATTCAATTTGGGTTAATTTCTGGCAAAAGGCAAAAAAGTGGGCGCCCCCTAGGGGTGACAAGGCTATTTGAGCCGATGGAGTATCGATACTAGTGGGCTATGATATTGTTGATGACCCTTGACTAAAGAGTCTGCTTGATCTGTCTTTTTGCAATCCAACCAGTGAAAACATCAGGGATTTGAAAACATCCTCAAAAGAACATACACTACTTGTTTAGAATAGACAAAATTGTTATCTCTTCTATGTGTCATGTTTTCAAGTACTTTTTCAGAAAATCATCCATCAAATCACAAGTGTTATTTTTAAACATCACAACAAAAGCATCAAACAAAAAAGAAGAACTTTTTGTGCATAAGAGCAACATCCTAGCACATCGCAAACATTCAATAGCACATTTGCACCAAAACTTAGCACTTTCATCACTCAACCTAGCGCATAATCAAAATCATACTGGTAAAATTTTAGGTAGTGCTTATTAGCATCATTGTAGCACATAAGAAAATCAGCCTAGCGCATTCAAGGTATATTATAGTGCCTTTGTATAAAAAATTAGCATGTAATCATGACATATTAGCGCATAACCCATCTAGCCAATTCATCATGAAGCAATTTGAAGTAGTGTGTAAGGAATGAAACATAGCACATTGGGAAAAATTGGTAGTGCTTTAAGAGCATCCTTTAGCACATCGGGTCTCTATCTTAGCAAATGATCAATATTAGAGGAAAACAAAGAGCAAATCAGTCACTTTGGGAAAATTTTATCAACGGTTTCAAATACCCTTTCAGGTCTTTTAGCAAATCCAACAACAAAACTTTGAATCCAATCATTAGTGAGAAAATTTCCAAATCCAACAAGGCACTCTTAGAATGATTTTTTCAAAACATTAACTAGCTTGAGATCAAACTTCATCTAACAAAATTAGGGAGTAACATAACAGTGATCAAAGTTTCACCATCCAATGGATCCTATCAAAACAAGTACCCAGTTTGGTCCTTAAGCTATCAAATCAAGTTCCATATTGGGAGACTTTATCAATATCATTTGACACACTTTGTTGAGGAGGCAAATCGATCTAAACCTCTATTTGATAAAGTAAACTTGAGTTTTCAAATGAAGTATCCAAACATCAAATATCTACATCAACATCACTCTTTGTTCATTCATGTATGACCATTCCTCATATTTTGAGAAGAAAAAGTCTTCATCAAAAGATTAAGTTGAAGAAGAGACAACCTAGTTCTTAGAGACTTGTGAAAAAGAATAAATATCTCTATATTAATCGTCAACTCTTTGCATCACATTGCACATTGTTGTGTCATATGCGATTGTATATCGAAGGAAAAACAAATCAGTTTGACAAGAAGCCTTTGAAAAGTATGGCTTACATTCAGAAAGCAACATTCAACCAATGCCTAAATCATGGAGGAAGGATTAACCAATATTTGTTCCCAAAGATCCTTATCACTTATAACAAAGCTCGACCTAAGCCACCAACTCCACCAAGAACTCCAATAGAAGAAGAAGAATTCATCATGGTAGAAATATATTAATGCCCATTATCACTCGATCTCAGAGAAATAAGAAGAAAGAATCACAAATAGAATCGAGTATGGGTTGTAGATTGTCTAATCATTTTGATGAGTATGCAAATGTAGGAGAAATAGAGATCAGCGAAGAACTTCTCCAAGAATATCAATAAAATGAAACTTTCCAAAAACTCATGGAAAGACTTATAGAAGTAGACAAGGAAAAATATCTACTCATGCTAAATAGGAAAGGAGTCAACATTCCTGAACATTTTTATACATTAAACTTAAGGAATATAGATGAGAGAATTTCAAGAACAAGGTCAAGAAATTTTACCTATCAAGAACAATGAAGAGAAGAAGAGACACATGATCCGGAAAACATACGCAACCAAGATCACACCCACGAACAAGACAACACTCACGAGCAAGACAATGCCCACAATTGGGACAATCTTAATTAACAAGGGGAAGCTCTCCCTCAGAGGACAAATGCGCCCATGGTTTCTCTTGCACAACAACTCCAAACACTGCAAAGACAAATGTAGGACATGCAACAAGGAACTACAGTATGATACTCCTTGGACGAAATCTATCCTTATCGTTTTGATAGGAGATTGAACATGGTACCTTTTCCCCCAAATTCAGATATACCAAAGTATAACAAATACGATGGTAAAAGTGATCCACGTGATCATGTTCAAGAATTTTGTACCATAAGCCTAGAGTTTTCTCACGATGACACTTACTTAATGAGATTATTCCCAAGAAGTTTTGGAGGGAAAAGAATGGAGTGGTTTTCTAAACTTACACCTCCCATCAGATCATTTGATGAGTTGGTAAAAAAATTCATAACACAATACTCCTATAACAGTCAACACACAATCACCATGCTAGATGTGTGCAACACAAAACAAAAGAGAAATAAAACATTCATGATGTTTCTTCAATGGTGGAGATGCATAGTTTCAAGATATCCTCGAGACGTGCCTGAGAAGGAAAAGATGGAAATCATCTATAATCTAAATAGTGAGATGATTTATCAACTCAAACTCCAATGCACACCATATTTTGCCAAATTGATAGAAAACAGAATCCAAGTAGAGGAAGCTTGCATCAAGAAAGGAACATTGAAGTTATTTAAAGAAGGTGTTAATTCGTCAAGCACTAACACCTTTAACAATCAAAACAATAACAACACTTTAGAAAAATCCATATTTTGGACAAGGAACAAAATCATTGTTAATGATGGGGTAGTTGATGCAAACAATGTGAAGTCTAAACAAACACTGTTGGATTTATCGGGTAACCTACCATCCATAATGATAAAAAAAAGTGTTAATCAAGGCACTAACACTTATCCGCGAAATACCAATCAAAGAACTTCAACATCAAATACTAACAAAAATCATCAAGGAAGCAACACTAACCAAGGCAACAACACTAACCAAGGCAAAAACATTAACCAAGGGAACAACACAAACTAGAGAGGAAACACCAATATTTTCCCATATTGACGCATCTACATGCCATTACGACAAAGCTTAGAATCAGCATTACAAGAACTCTTGGCGAATAAGATCATCACATTGCCAACCATAAACAACTTTGAACCCCAAGTCAAACCACCTTGGTGGAATGACTCACATTATTGTGATTTTAATCAAAATAAAGGACATAACACAAATGATTGAATGAGGCTAAAGAACATAGTTTAGGACATGATTGATAGGGGTGATTTAACAGATGATGGTCACAAAATGAATGGTGACCATGAAGACTTCAAAAATCCTCTTCCAAATTACAACAAAGGAGGATCCTCAACATCAAACAATACCAAAGGAGCTTGTATTAATCATCTATACGAGAACACTATCAATCACATATCGACATATGACAATCAAGTAAATGTCATAAAAAACAAGGACAAACAAGAACATGCATCTATAAATGTGACAACTAGAGCACAAAAATGTGTCTTCAAGGGGAACACATCAACATCCACAACTCTACCCAAGACTCAATATAATTTAGTTGATCAACGACGAAGAACTCCCACTCAGATATCCATACTTGAGTTACTCAAACTCTCGCTAGGGTACAAAGATATCTTGGCACAAGCACTTATCAAAACAAATGTTCCAAATGATCTGGACATTGATCGATTCCAAGCCATGATGGATCATATAACAGGGCCACATAACATATCCTTTTCCAAACATGATGATATCTCCTTGAATCATCTGCATAACACCCCTCCATATCGAAGTCTGAGTCTATAAACATCAAGTAAAAAGAGTGTTAATAGATGGAGAAGCTGGCCTCAATATCTGTACTCTAAAGATTATATGTGCATTGGGCTTCTCTGAGTAGTCCATTGATTCGAAAAAGAAGATCACCATCAAATCCTATGATGATGAAGATAGGTCATCCAAAGGAACGGTAATACTGCCTATTTAGGTAGGTCATATACAGAAAACCACCATGTGCCAAGTCTTGGACATATAATTGACATACAATATATTATTGGGTCATCCATGGATCCATGACATGCAAGCGGTGCCTTCCACATACCATCAATGTATCAAGTTCCCGTACAATAGACAAAAAATTTCCATATATGTAGATAATAACCCTTTTTAGCATTGCAATGCTATGGGAGCAGCTCAAGATAGCCTAGTTTCACACAATAGGGAGGCCCAAGCTTCCTCAACATCCAATCATTATCAAGAAGAACTCAAGTCTCTATCCATTTAATTTAAGCACAAAATGAAAATCAAGGACAAAGGCATGGGGGAATACTCTTTTGAACCCCTATGTCTATCGAAATTGCCATCGTCACCAAAAACTTACGAATAACCTTCCACACCAAGACATCATGCAACACAACCCATCACCAAGTTTGATGGTAAATTTATCTAAATAGGCACAAGAAAGACATCCTTAGTTGGCTATATAAGGATGAAGAAGAAGTCAGAGATGCTACCATAGAAGTAGCTGTACCAATAAAACAGTATGGAAAAGGAATCTGGATCATGCAACAGATGGAATACAACAACAAAGTATCTATTGGCAAGCATCAAGAAGGCATTATATAACCCTTACAACCTCTTTCACAATTTGTTAGAGACAAAACAAGACTTGGGTATGGAAAATATGTGTCGCCTATGCTGAAACAAAATCACCAACAAAAACCTTAGTGGAGAGCAAAGAAAAAAAATAATGAAGACTCATGGCAAGAAGTACTACACCAAGTAGTGGAAACAACAAGGAAAGAGAAAGAATATCAAGAAAAAGAGAAACGACAAGAAGAATTGGCCATTCAAAGGGAGGAAGCCTCTTATAATAAAGTGCATCATGTTAAATAACTTTATCAAACCAAGGTGGAGCCACCACCCGAAGAAATTACTACTCACCAAAGGGAAATAGTGTATGAACAAATGCAAAGAGTATAAGCAGGCTGTGATTCTGAATCAGAAAAAGCTACAAAACTGGTGCTTATTGTTAGAGATATTTTCTCACCATACAACATACCTATCAGAAGCAGCAAGATAATCTGGGACAATAATTCTCAAATCGATTCTAATGAATATGAGTGAGGTAGTTGTTTGTTACTAAGGACATTGAGGTAGATACCATCCACTCATACACATCCCTTTCTCAGGAGGGACAAGGCTTAGAATATCGACCGCTTGAATTTGGACCACGACATATCTATGAGGCTAGTGAGAACGAGCATCAAAAATATGAACAAGGCAACATCAAAGATAATACCATCGAAGACCTTGATAATATGATAGACCTAACCAATATCCCAAACAACTATAATGATGACTCTATCATGACACTTACCGTAGTTGATCTTAACCCACCAAATGACTCATTATAACTCATATATCTTGATCTCATAGGATGTGAATAACCTGAACATCATGATATACCAATATTCCCAGCCAATGAATCCATTGTCCAATACCTATATTCAATCAACCTGGAAATGTGCTCTACCAATAAACAAAATAATGATATCTGCAATCAAAGGAGTGCCTAGTTTCTTAGTCACAAAAACGAAATAAACAAAGGACCTAATAGTGAAAACCAGTCAATGGCAGTATTAGATCACAAAAAAGTAAAAATAAAGGACACATCTGTGGGTAAAAAATTTTTTGAGGTACCTAAAGATGGGAGAATTGACACTCTTCTTGAACATTATCAAGAAAGGTCACCACTATTGATTGAGCCAACTCAATCAATAAACATCAGTACTAAAGAAGCAGTCAAAACCATACATCTAGCATAATCACTCACAAAGGAGGGACAACCAGATTTTATCAAATTCTTCAAGGAAAAGAAAATCAATTTTGCTTGGTCTTATGTTGACATGCTCGAAATAGATCCAAACCTAATCATGCATCAGTTATCCATTATTCTAGGAGCTAAGGCAATCAAGCATAAATTAAGAAATATGAACTCATATGTGGCATTATTGGTCAAAGAAGAACTAAAAAATTTATTAGATGTTAGATTCATTTGACCTATAGACTATGTTGAATGGATCTCAAATATTATACCAGTTTCAAAACCTGATAGAAGCATCAGAATATGCACAGATTTTAGAGACATCAACAAGGCATGTCTGAAGGATGACTTTCCTTTCCCCAGCATTGACATAATTATGAATCTAACAACAGGCCACACAATGTTATCATTAATGGATGGTTTCTCTAGCTATAATCAAATCAAGATAGCCCCAGAGGGTCAAGATAAAACTGTGTTCACCTATTCATGGGAAACGTATTGTTGGAACGTCATGCCTTTCGGCTTGAAAAATGCTTGAGCAACTTATCAAAGAGCCATGACAACAATCTTCCATGATATGATGCATACCTTCATGGAGGACAATGTAGATAATTTGCTGGCTAAAGCATTCACCCTAGCAAAACACCTGGGCATACTAGATAAAATCTTTCAACAATTGAAGCAATTCAAGGTTAGACTAAACCCTAAGAAGTGTGTCTTTGGGGTCACATCCGGGAAACTGCTAGGCTATATTGTGTCAAAAAAGAGCATTGAGATCCAACAAAGGTATAGGCTATCATGGAAATGCCACCTCCCAAGAACATTAGCCAACTCAGATCTCTGCAAGGATGGTTGCAATCTATCGGACAATTTATAGCTCAACTAGCAGATAAATGTCTCCCATTCAATCATCTACTTCATAAAAATATACCTTTCAGACGGGAGGACAAGTGTGCGGAATCATTTCACTAGCTCAAACAATATCTAATGAATCTACCAGTTTTGGTACCACCGATAGCAGGCAAGCAGCTCATTCTCTATATATCAACAACATGTATATCATTGGGGGCACTAATAACACAAGAAGATCCAAAAGGAAAAGAATGGGTTATTTATTACATAAACAAAACTTTGAATGGATATGAGTTAAATTATACATTCATTAAGAAGGCTTGCTTAGCAGTAGTGTTCGCCTCTCAAAAGTTCTGCCACTATATGCTTCCGCATATAATCAAGCTGGTAGCAAAAATCGATCCTCTCAAGTATTTACTCGGCAAGGCAACTCTCATAGGATGATTACCTAAGTGGATCATGATTATCAGTGAGTTTGATATCCAATACACAAAATGTCGGGCTATTAATGGACATGTAATTGTAGATCAACTGACAGAAGAACCCCTACCAGACCAACAACCACTGCAAGTGGAATGTCCAAACATGGATGTACTCACTGTCATGCACAAGCAATGGACCTTGTACTTTGATGGATCCTATACACAACATTTATCGGGTGGCGACATCCTTTTCATCACTCTAGAGGCACACACAATTCCAAGATCTTATAGACTAATTTTTCCATGCACCAACAACATCGGTGAATATGAAGCTCTGGTAAAAGAATAAAAATGGCCATGGAATGGAGAATCACAGAATGGAGAGTCTATGGGGTTTCTCAATTAATTATCAATCCAATCAATGATGAATATCAAACAAAGGATGAAAAGCTAATTCCTTACAAGATAATGGTGGATGATTTCAAACAATACTTTGTGCACATCACCTTTGAGAAAATCCCAAGATTGGACAATAACAGTGCCAATGTGATGGCCACTATCACTTCACTGCTGCAAATTATAGATTAACAGAGTCATTATGAGTTCTTGGTAGAGTAATTGTTTTCCCCAACCTATGAAAATTCCACATTCCAAGTCATCTATACCCTAACCAGTTTAGATTTACCTCTATACGGGACAATCTGTGATTATCTCAAAAACAATACTCTACCACTCGACCCATCTCACAACCAAAAATGTAGCTTCATTCGGCAAGCTGCCTCCTATACCTTAACCATTGACACACTTTATCACCAAGATCTAGATGATACTCTTCCTCGATGCTTCGATCATAACAAATCTAACTTTGCCTTACATGAGCTTGACGAGGGTATCTGTGGTATGCATTCAAGAAGTCCCACTCTCACCAAGAAACTTCTGAGAATGGGATATTACTGGATGATAATGGATAGAGAGTCCTATAAATTTGCTAACAAATATCCTAAATGCCAAATTCATGACAATCTTATCCATTCACCAGCATAGGAGCTGCAGTTGTTCACCACATCTTGGCCTTTCTATTCATGGGGACTTGATTTATTAGGGAAAATTCATCCTTCCTCTTAGAATGGGTTTAAGATAATTATCAATGAAACAAAGTATTTCACTAAGTGGATTGAAGCAATCACGATGACCACTGTAACTAGAAAACAAATCTCATCATTCATTCCCAATTATCTCATGTGTAGATATGGCATTCCCAGTTCCATCATCACAGACAATGGGAGTCCTTTCAAGAATCAAGATGTGCGAGAGCTATGTGAACGATTCAAAATACAACATCTTTTCTCTACACCATACTACCCATAGGGGAATGGTCAAGCAGAGGCATCAAACAAAACAATCCTGAAAATCCTCAAGAAAATAGTAAATGATAATGGTAAGGATTGGCATGTACAACTCAATCCCACAAAACAAGCATCTGGACACCTACAGGGGCTACACCATATTAATTTATGTATGGTTCAAAATAAATTCTACCACTTGAGGTTGAAATCCCATCTCTCTGAGTGAAGGGCCTCATACCAAATGAGGAATATCGAGTAAACAGGTTGCATGAACTAGAGCTTCTTGATGAAAAATGATAACATGCTTATGACCATCGCAAAGCATATCAACAGTGAATGTGAAGAAGATATAATAACAAATTCATCCCAAGGGATTTCAAAGTTGGTGATCTCGTACTAAAGGAAAATCCCAGCAATTAGCAAGATTGAGAAAAGAAGGGGAATTTTGAGCCTAACTGTTTGGGTCCCTTTGTCATCATATCAACCTACAGATCAGGAGCATATCAGTTGTCAACTTCAGAAGGGGAGGTTCTCAATGAACCAACCAACAATATCCATCTAAATAAATCCTATGCTTGAGTCATCCAATGCATGAAAAAAAAAATTAAAAAAAAAAAAAACAAAAAAAAAACCAAAACGTGCAATAAAAACAAGTAGTGAAAACCTCCAGTAATAGGCGCTATTTATGAGAGAACAACTCCTTTATCTATCAATTCTCATATCTTTGATCCATCTAGTCTCAGCTAATAGCCATTGGCAGAACACTTATACACACAACATTATCTCGGACATACTTAGCGTAGTCACTATCCTTGATTATCCAAAAAGTTATCTGTATCATATCCCACCATGGCTTGGCGATCAACGTGTATATCCACATCAATAAATATCTATGACTAGGGGCAACATTCCTCTCATTTCGACAACAACAAACAAGGATCACAACATACTAGAGAACCAATGTCAAAAACTACTCATCAGGCTAGAAAACAAGATCATTCGGTATGTGCACAAAGGTGGTGGTCAGAATAGTGGACACCACCCAAAAAAAACATGGAAAAACAAGCAGCATGTACGCGGTTCTAAAATCTGAAATTCATGCATACACGCTTAGGTTTGTTCTTCTGCAGCCTAGAGAAGGTAGCACATACGCTCTACGCCTAGTAAAATGAGCACGTGCATGCTTCTCATAGGAAAATGTGAGTGTACGCGCTAATAATCGAAATATAACCGCATACAGGGTGTCTGTTAAAAAAAGTTTCTAAAAAAAATTGGGTCTCATTTACCTGTAAATAGCGGGGTTTTACTTCATGTTTTTTTCATTTCCTCTCCTAAACCACGAATGAGGTGCCATATTTATCCTCCAAGCTATGGATCAAGGTTAGTTTTTATTTATTTTTGTCTTTCTTTTCTGTTTATTCAATTTGTTTTACATTTTGAATTTAATTTCATTAATTTTGATTAGGTTTTTTCATTTTTTATTTCAAAAACCAAATTCTTCTAATCCACAACAAGAACAACCAAATACACCTCCCAAAAACCCACAAGAACAACCAAATGCACCTCCTGAAAACCCACAAAAACACACAAGAACAACCCCCAATTCCTCCTTTTGACTGCACACCCGAAACACAGGAGCAATGAATTAATTAGTTAGGACAAAATACGTCTAAAATCAATAGATTGATTGTTAAATTGAAAACTTCTGATCTTGAGCACCATCAATCCCTTGCCACTAGACTAGAAACATTAGCTAGTGGTGCCATAGCTATTTCCACACAAATTACTAAATGGGGAAGCTTTAGGGATAGGTGTCATCAATTCTATGCCAATGGGCTATCATACGATGGAGTAAAAAACAAAAATATTACTAAACAAAAAATATGTGCCCTTTTCATTGATCCCAAAACTGGTCAGTCGATACCTCTTAATGCAAAGAGGTTTCCCATACATTATTGTACCAATTTGTAGATGAAGAATCTTTTTTGGTAGAGGTGGTGGATGGTCTTTGATGATCCACCTTGTAATAATTATGAGGTGCCATTATATTTTTTCAGAAAAGTATATTGTGAGTTTGTGCTCAATGTGCGCCCAAACTATTTTGACATGAGAGAGTTCCATGGTAGAGGTGGTGGCTCTGCCCAAGACAGACCTGGAGCCCATAGGCGATTACTTGCGGAGACTCGCCGCCCCCTAGCACCCAAACCCAAGGTGCATTAGGTTGTCCCAGTAAAGCTGAAAGAGTCGATGGAGCTAGAGACTCTTTAGGCGGCCACAACATTGACTGGTGCCATCATCCAGCATGGGATGTCATTAGCACACCCTATTGTATTGGATGATGAGCCATTAGGTGGTGACAAAGAGCCCATCCAGCATATGTCTGTCAGTTTCTCGAGGATATCCTTGGGGATAGATGATGCAACCAGTGCAGATGCATCCTCATCTCATCTAAGTAGGATTTATGGGAGTAGATGTCAGGCTCGCATGATTGAGGATTTCACACTGACAGATGAGTTGATGGACATGGTGTTTGCCCATGAGCGAGAGACACAGGTGTGTTGATTTGAATTCATAGCATTTTCTTTATCAGTCACTTTAAATTTGTAATTACATAAATAAATTTTCATTTATACATCAATTTAAATTGAGACAAATAATATGCATTTCAGGATATAGCAGCGGTATCCCATACTCCTCCCCCAGTTACTATAGCTGCAACTTTGATGCCTAAGGTATAAATTTTGTAACATGTTAAAATAAAATAGTACACTTTGAATTCAAAAAAATACAAGATATAATAACTATCTTTAATGCTTGGTCCAATTTTTGGCTTCTAGGTGTCGACAGGGGATGAAATGTCCCAGATTGATGACATCACTCTCTTAGTGATCGATTCTGGCCTACAAGGCTCTACAGTATCATATTTTGTACAACCCTTTTTATGTATTGTGTTGATGGAATATGCAAGTCATTTCATTTTAGATTTTTAAATTATGTTTAATTTATTATCTGTACTAATATCTCATGTAAATTTTTTTTTTTTAGGGTACCCCCTCCATGTCTAGGGCTCATCCTAAGAAAAAGAATTCCTCGAAGATGCTAAAATGTTGGAAGAAGGTAATTGAACACATTTTTAGCTGTACAATTGTTTGAAAATGTTGAAATCAAGTATTAGTTGGGGTTTTTAGATTGATTAGTGTTTTGTGTCTATTTTACATGTACAACGACCATTGAGCTATGTGGATTTGTTGAATGCACCTGATTCACCCATGGATCAAGAGAGGGCAGAGGTATGTATCTCTACTTTATTTTCTTGATTTCATGATTTTATGCACGCATACATGTGAACTTGTGATATATTATAATCTTATAATTTTTTCATACAAGAAATATCCATACCTATTTCATCAATAGCGAACCCTCCTCCATGCACTGGAGAAGCATCTCAGGATCCGGTACACTTTTGTTCGATATGTAAAATTAATTTTTTTTAACCTTCAATACTTATCATTATATTAATTATATTTAATCTTTGAATATTTTTGTATAGGTAATAGCGATAGTTCCTACATCAATGGTGAGCCATCCTCAGTCCATTGGAGAAACATCTCAGGCACATGTACATCATTGTTCTCTATATTATAGCTTTTAAGTGTTTTTGATATATTTATGTTAGTACATTGTATTGATTGTACATTCAATCTAAAATAGACCCCTTTGCAGTAGGTCCATAATGTGGATCCATTTAAGTATGTCTTCAAGAAAACTCCTAAGAGTGACAAGGAGAGGAGAGCGAGGACATTAGCTCCTAGATTAGCCGATGACGTAATCTACATTTTAACTGCAAAGGAATTAAAGTTAAATGCATAGTTATGTTGTTAATTGTGAACTATTTTCTACAAAAGAATTCTAACTTGGCTTTTGAATTGTGGTTTTGCAGCCATCTACAGAAATGTGTACCGCATCGAAGGGGCTTGATTTTGATGATCCACCACAAGTTTAGGATCATATAGTGTTAGTTTTGGTCATAGAATGACCAATACATGTAGATATATTCTATATTTTTATTGTATATTGATTTGGACATGGCATATGCCACATTTTTGTAATACTTGTATTGACTTGGCAGACATGCCTTTTTTATATATATATATATAAATATTGATATTCTATCCAATAAATGTGTATTGAGTTCATTAATTTGTATTTGTTGTATTTTGTGGTTGTCTTTTTATAAATTTAAATGAATATTTGCATATGTAATCAACAATATGAATATAAATAACAAAAATATATGATATAAAACATTGCAATCGTGGAATATGATTTGATAAAATTTCTAAAATGTTGAATTAAACCTACAAAAATCCTTGTATTCAGTTCATTATTGTGTATTTGCTATATTTGGTGGCTGCCCTTTTATAAATTTAAATGAATATTTGCATATGTAATCAACAATATGAATATATAGAACAAAAATCGACAATATGAATATAAACAACAATATGTGTTTGGTGCGAGAACACCCTCATGCTCACAATGGTCATATTCTTTCATCGTGTGCACAAACCGATGTTGTGAGCACATCCAAGTGGGCAAGTTTACACTAGGAATACCCCTGTCATGCATCCCAAAGTGTTAGATTCTCGAGAGTCATACCATACCAATGCGATCTCTCAAGTGCCTTGAGTCCAAAAAATTGTCAAAATTTGATGGACTTTTTCTTCAAATCTAGGACACATATGGTTGATCCATTTGAACCCATGGGATTGTGTGAGGCTCCTCTAAAATGTCCTATCTCGATTTTTGATGAGTCAGAGCCATTTTCAATTGGTAGTATTTTTTTGCCTGCTGCAAAAACCGTTAGTTGCATGCAATGCAAAGTGGCAAGATTGGCTAGAAGTGATTTGGTTCATCATGTGCACAAACCAACATCATAAATACATCTGTGTGGGAATTTTTATGCTAGGCATTCCCCTATTGTGCATCCCAAAGCGTCAGAACGTCGAGAGTCATACCGTACCGGTGCGATCTCTCAATTGCCTTGAGTCAAAAAAATTGTCAAAATTTGATGGACTGTTTCTTCAAATCTAGGATATATATGGTCAATTCATTTGAACTTGTGTGGTCACATGAGGCTCTTCTACAATTTTCTATATCAGTTTTTGACGAGTCAGAGCCATTTTCAATTGGTAGCATTTTTTTGCCTGCTTCAAAAACCGTCAGTTGCATGCAATGCAAAGTTGCCAGATTGGCTAGAATTGATTTGGTTTTTCGTGTACATAAACCAACATTGCGAGTGCATCCATGTGGGAAGGTTTACACTAGGCATGCTCCTATCATGCATCCCAAAGCACCCGTACATCGAGAGTCATACCATACTAGTGCGACCTCTCAAGTGCCATGAGCCAAAAAATTGTCAAAATTTGACGAATTGTTTCTTCAAATCAATGACACATATGGTCGATATGTTTGAACCTATGGGGTCACGTGAGGCTCCTCTACAATGGTCTATCTCATTTTTTGACGACTCAGAGCCATTTTCAATTGGTAGCATTTTTTCACTTGCTGCAAAAATCGTCAGTTGCATGCAATGAAAAGTTGCAAGATTGGCTAGAATTGATTCGGTTCGTCATGTGCACAAACTGACATCATGAGAGAATCCAGGTAGGTAGATTTAAACTAGGAATTCTCCTATCATGGATCCCAAAGCGTTGGAACAACGAGAGTCATACCATGCCTGTGCGATCTCTCAAGTGCCTTGAGTCCAAAAAATTGTCAAAATTTGATGGACTATTTCTTCAAATCTAGGACACATATGGTTGATTCATTTGAACCTGTGGGGTTGTGTGAGGCTCCTCTACAATATCCTATCTCTATTTTTGATGAATCGGAGCCATTTGCAATTGGTAGCATTTTTTTGTCTGTTGCAAAAACCGTTAGTTGCATGCAATGAAAAGTTGCAAGATTGCCTAGAATTGATTGGTTCATCGTGTACACAAAATGATGTCATGAGAGAATCTAGGTGGGAAGGTTTATGCTAAGAATATCCCTTTCATGCATACCAAAGTGCCAGAATGTCGAGAGTCATACCCTATCAACGCAATGTAGAAGTTGCTCGACAACTTTTTTGACAATATTTTTGACAACAATGACAAGTTTTGCTCAAATTGTATCTAGTCTCAATCTATGACCCCTATGACCTGATAATGACTCAAATAATTCTCCATGATTATACAAGAATCAATAATGCTCATGATTGAATAGGGACACATCACATATACTCAAAACATAGTCACAAAACATTGTCACATATTATTCAAAAATTTGCCTCTAAATATGGTCAAATCAGCTCTTGTCTATTTGATTATACAAAAAAATGTCTTACAAATCATCTCATGGGCTTTTATACAAAATTTGGCATTACAATATGTGCGATTTAACTCATCACCATTTTAATATACAAATCATCTCATGGGCTTTTATACAAAATTTGGCATTACAATATGTGCGATTGAGCTCATCGCCATTTTAATATACAAAATTTGGCATGTACATATGTACAAATCAGCTCATTGCCATTTAAATATACAAAATTATTCCCCTAAACATGTAAAAATCAGCGCATGGGCATTTCTATATACAAAAAATGAATATAGAACAATTCATCGATGATTTATACAAAATTCTCAAAATCATTCTACTCTGAACCATAGAATCAATCAAGTGAGCCTTCAGGATCGGCTCTAACCCGTATTGTGTCAAGTATTGCCTCGTGGTCAGATTCACAAACTTTCCATAAAATCTTGTTATGAGGTCTACCACGATACTTAATCAAATGAATATTTGTTACAACAACAAGGTTAGAGAAATGAAGAATATGTCTGTGTGTTTCAATTTACTCGAACAACCAAACATAAAAAATCTTGATAGGGTATCTCCAAAGCCATGTTCCTGTCACGACAACAGACCCTTATTGGGTACTCAATACCCTTTCTGTCAATGATTGTGGTTGTCAATTCGTTTTTGGGCTCAACACAATGACACAAATAGTAATCTGTTCCTTCATTGTTCTCTTCTGCAACAATTGCATACACATGACCTGCATTTTATAAAGTGTTAATTAATACAAAAAATAAAGTATGATGTACAAAAAATTGAACCAAAAATAATACTTGCAAAAAAATTAACTCAAAAAATCCCCTGAATCCACTAGGCTGGATACATAGTCGAAATCCACTGATGTCTCCATCTGGCTCAATTGTAGTGCTTTGGGAATTTTATATGAATCAATGGGAACCAACGGTCTACAAGACCATTTGTCAACCCACTCTTGTATTTCACATTCTTCCCACAAACAATACATGCATGAAGAGAAAAAAAATACCATCTATCTCATTTAAATTGCCAGTGAACTTGAATTTGAACTCATAAATGAGTGCATGTCACTCGATCCTGCAACTGTACAACAATCTAGATAGTTTTCAATTTTAAATTTAGTGATCAACCAAAAATATCTATGAACCATTGACGTACCTAGATTACGTAGTCCCATCATACACTTACACCATCACACAATTGTTTTTGCATCTATCAACTTAGCACCACCTTCATACTTCAATTCTTCCCTAGCTAGGGCTCTTTTCACACATGCTCCTGCACCATCGTTCTCTTCCTTACCATGTCCAACCTTAGTGAAATTCCAAAAATGTTGTACACCTCTTGTCATATACATCCTTGTCAACCAATAAAATACCCTTGCATTCTTGAATTGTGTGGTGCAATTATCTAACCATATTAAATGTCGGTTGTATCGTATGTTCCTTTATGTTAAGCTATCATAGAAAATTTTAAAGCATCCTTGTACAAACTTCGATGAATGAGTATGATCATCACTTATGTAGAAGTGATACTCTCTTACAACCTTTCTATCCTCCTCTGTGCTATCATCTGCATGCATGAATGCTATGTGTACAAAATAAGAAACTTGTGTAGAGTGATAATACATGGATTACACTTCATTTTGAGGTTGTGGTGTATAATTTTCAGCGAAATCAATGATAGAGACAATGGTGCCAAGAGAAAATGTGTCCTTATATAACTTGAGTTGCTCATATAACCATCGAGCTCTATGTGTATGCATTATGTACTCTTAAACTAGTTTCTCTTGAAACATTTTCATAAATTGAGCTACACATATATTATTTTTCACTAGCTCGCATCTCTTCAAATATTTTCCATCTTTAACTCAATATGTGATTGTCTTGTATTTTCTGAAAGAAACAAGTTTCATATCAATTTCATGTGTGCTCTCCAAATGTATGCATCTTGGTAAACATTGCAAACCACCACATATAGCATAAGAACCTTCCAAACAAGGCATCTTATAATAAATGCAACCATCATATCTATTACATAGCACACTTGAAATAAATTCTCTTACCAACTTAGGAGGTGCTTGTATATTACATTCCTACAAAACATCATTAGTGTGCAAAGTAGAACAAATATGACGAAAAATATCATAACGCATGGAAAATTCAATATGCATCCTACAACAACACGTGGTGCGTACATGATTAATCTTAATATAAAAAGGTTTTGCCATTTGAAAAAATCTTTAATAAATTCTTATTTGAGGAAACTTTTGAAGGAATCTTTCATAAAATTTAGTTTGATTCATATCCAAATAGTGTTTGGCATGTGGCTCATGATTTGTAGACCCAATTCGCCTTCTAATAACATCTCTTTGGTTGGGCAAAACTCTTGTGTTGTAATGCTAAAATTTTTCAGTTAATGTTTTTAGTGCATCAACAACAACCTTGTCTTTGCATGGTAGTCTACCCGAGAATGCCCAAAGAGAATTATTGTTAGGTTCCTCTATTTTTTCCCACCTCTTTAATGCTTTACTTAATATTGTTCTACTAGCATTTAACGATTTACTTGTTTTGCTTATCAAATGATCTTTTTTTATTTTCTTTCTCACTATGGTTGATGTAATGACACGTCGAGTAGCATTAGAATCTTTAGTATGTGATTTTGAACCAATAGCTTGATATGCATCAAATATATTTCTCACAATAGTTCTTTCACTGTTACTTTCAGATGATCTTAGGCCTAGAATTTTCATTGTCTCTCTAAAATTTAAATTTTTAATCATTTGAACAATTAAATGACATCTTGCGGTTTGATCTAATTTTTCAAAATAGTTTTTCCATATTCTTTTAACCATTCTCCTACAAGTTTGTTCATTAATTTTATTGGGCATTGGCTTCAATATATTCTCATCAATGTCAACTAGATACTTTGGTTTCCTACGAATGATTCTAGGAGGTGTTAACATTGGTGCATTATGTACATTCAATTCATCAAGTAGAGAATGTGTAATATGTTCATCATTTAAATGTTTATTCAATGTGGTATCTTCTTCAATTGCATTGGGTTCATACGGTAAATCAAATGTCTCTTCTTCAATTGCATTAGGTGTATTATGTTCATTTGGTAAATTGAATTGAGATGTTGAGGATGACATACCTTCTCCTCCCATTGTTCTTATGTCATGCAATTTCTTCATACGCTGCCTTTGTCTTTCCTTTTGTTGATATCTCTGTCCTAAATAGAATCATATTACATATATATGTAAACAAAAGTTCATAAACAAACAAATAACCATAAATATGCATCTTATCACTATTTTTTGGAATCAAACTATTAAACAATCACAATACTATTGACAAAACTAATAAGAACAACAATTCAATCATTTGAAATCATACAAAAAAAAAAAATTCACTTACTTCTATGTATAAAATAGTGATATAAGTGCCAACACAGTTCCAGTGGGGCCTTCAACAAGCTCAAAAACTTCTTTTGAGGTTGTTGAGGCTCTTGCGCAACTAAAACTATGTCTATGTACCGCGTACACGCTACATTAATAATCATGTAGGCACTGTTAGTCCATAAAATATTGGAAAGCCCAACGGTATACTTTTTTCCCATTCTGGACTAATAAGTAGCAAGTACGTTCTTATAAGCCTAAAAAATGTTATTGCAGGGTAGCAAATAATGGGCTAAGTACCCCGTACGCACACCTTTACCTTAAAATAGTTATGGCAGGACAGTGAACTAATAGTTTTAGTACCCCATACACGCTATTGGTAGTAGAAAATATGTGAATGAAAAGGGAGGGAGGGAGAGAGAGAGAGAGAGGGAGAGGGGGGAGAGTAGGGGGGAGGGAGAGAGGGGGGGCGGAAGGGAAGGAGGGAGGGAGAGAGGGGAGGGAAGGGAAGGAGGGAGGGAGAGAGGGAGAGAAGAGGGGGGAGGGTGGGGAGAGAAGAAGGGGTATGGAGGAAGGGAGAGGGAGAGTAGGGGGGAGGGAGGGAGAGGAGAGGGGGGATGGAGGGGGAAGGGGAGGAAGAGAGGAAGAGAGAGAGAGAGAGAGAGAGAGAGAGAGAGAGAGAGAGAGAGAGAGAGAGAGAGAGAGAGAGAGAGAGAGAGAGAGAGAGAGAGAGAGAGAGAGGGAAGGAGGGAGAGGGAGGGAGAGAGAGAGAGAGAGAGAGAGAGAGAGAGAGAGAGAGAGAGAGAGAGAGAGGGAGAAAGAGAGGGGGGAGGGAAGGTAGAGACAGGGAGAGAGGTAGAGGAAGGGAGAGAGGGAGAGAAGAAGGGGTATAGAGGAAGGGAGACAGAGAGTAGGGTGGAGGGAGAGAGGAGAGAAGGTGGGAGAGGGGGAGAGGGAGAGAGAGGGAATGAGGGAGAGGGATAGAGAGGGAGAGAGAGAGAGAGAGAGGGGGGAGGGAAGGTAGAGAGAGGGAGAGAAGAGGGGGGAGGGTAGGAGAGAAGAAGGGGGTATGGAGGAAGGGAGAGGGAGAGAGGAGGGAAGGAGGGAGAGAGGAGGGAAGGAGGGAGAGGGAGAGAGGGAGAGAGAGAGGGGGAGGGAGGGAGAGGCAGAGAGAGAGAGAGAGAGAGAGAGAGAGAGAGAGAGAGAGAGGTAGAGAGAGAGAGAGAGAGAGGTAGAGAGAGGGAGAGAAGAGGGCGGATGGAGGAAGGGAGAGGGAGAGTAGGGTGGAGGGAGAGATGATCGAAGGAGGGAGAGGGGTCTGAGGGAGAGAGAGGGAAGAAGGGAGAGGGAGAGGGAGAGAGAGAGAGTAAATGAGAGAGGGGGAGGGAAGGTAGAGAGAGGGAGAGAGGGAGAGGGAGGGAGAGAGGGAGAGAAGAGGGTGGGAGAGAAGAAGGGGTATGAAGGAAGGGAGAGGGAGAGAAGGGTGGAGAGAGAGAGAGAGAGAGAGAGAGAGAGAGAGAGAGAGAGAGAAGAGGGAGGAGGGTGGGAGAGAAGAAGGGGTATGGAGGAAGGGATATGTAGAGTAGGGTGGAGGGAGAGAGGAGGGAAGGAGGAAGACTGGGAGAGGGAGAGAGAGGGAAGGAGGGAGAGGGAGAGAGAGGGAGTAAGAGAGAGATGGGGGAGGGAAGGTAGAGAGAGGGAGAGAGGTAGAGGGAGGGAGAGAGGGAGAGAAGAGGATGGGAGTGAAGAAGGGGTATGAAGGAAGGGAGAGGGAGAGTAGGGTTGAGGTAGAGAGGAGGGAAGGAGGTAAGGAGGGAGAGGGAGAGAGGGAGAGATAGAGGGGGGAGGGAGGGAGAGGTAGATAGATAGAGAGAGAGAAAGGTAAGGAGGGAGAGGGAGAGAGATAGGATACATGACACCATATGACTAATCTCTATTGTGACTATAGGAATTATAGAAGAAGAGAAAGAGGGAGAGAGAGAAGAGAAAGATGGATGGGGTATGGGGAGAGAGAGAGAGAGAGAGAGAGAGAGAGAGGGGGGGGAGGTAAAGGAAGAGATATCAAATCTACTGACATAATATGACCCTTAAAACACAATATGACCCCTAACAACATCTAAGGGGTCATATGATACTATATGATCCCTTAAAACACCATAGGACCTATAATGAAAACAAATGGTGTCCTAAGGGGTCATAGAACACCATAGGACCATTTAGAACACCATATGGTGTTGTTATGGGTCATTGGTGTCCCGAGGGGTCATATGGCATCCTATGACCCCTAGGACACCATATGGTGTTGTTATGGGTCGTATGGTGTCTTAAGGGGTCATATGTAGTCTTGAGGGGTCACAAGACACCATATGATTGATCTCGATTGTGACTATAGGAATTACAGAAGAAGAGAAAGAGGGAGGGAGAGAAGAAGAGAAAGAGGGATGGGGTATGGAGGAAGGGAGAAGGGGAGAGAGCAAGAGAGAGAGGGATGGGGTATGGAGGAAGGGAAAAGGGTAGAGAGAGAGAGATAGAGGGAGAGAGAGAAGGAGGGGGGAGGGAGAGGAAGAGATATCGAATCCAAGACACAATATGACCCTTAGAACACACTATGACCCCTAACAACATCTCAGGGGTCATAGGGTGTCCTAAGGGGTCATATGGCACTATATTATCCCTTAGCACACCATAAGACCTATAACAACACCAAATAGTGTCCTAAGGGGTCATAGAACACCATATGACCCTTTAGAACATCATATGGTGTTGTTATGGGTCATTGGTGTCCTGAGGGGTCATATGACATATGACCCCTTAGGTCATCATATGGTGTTGTTATGGGTCGTATGGTGTCTTAAGGGGTCATATGGTATCTTAAGGGGTCACAAGACACCATATGACCTCTTAGGAAACAATACAACCTCTCATGACACCTAAGGGGTTATATGATGGGCTAATAAAATAATATATTAAATTTAAAATTATGAATAGAACATCATACAACGAGACTCCAAGCGAACAAATGAGGCTTTGCTAAAAAGCAAGTGTAAGAGCTTGACCTAACCCTAAGAGTACTACCTAAGTTCTAAAACATATGATGCTATTAAATTTGCAAGGTTATAAGACCGATCTTGATTGTGACTATAGGAATTACACACTTGATTTCTTTCATGGGTATGTACCATTCCAAGTTGTTTGACAAGTGATGATCATCATATACTACCACTGCCATGCATACAATAAACTTTAATTTCTATAGGTGACAGGCATTGTGTAACAACATGGGAACTCTCGAATACCCACCACTATCATTCTCTATGACATCATATGTGTTACTCTCCCTCTTTCTCTTCCTACGTGTTGTTTCCTTCTGAAAAACATATTGCAGGTACTCTGACTCATCATGTTTCTTTGTTGACACTATTTCCCACATCTGCTCTGCTCATTAAAAACACGTTCGAGAAGAATATTGCTGCAGGTTTCCTTGTTTGTCACGGTAATAAACCTGTTGTTCAATTTCAAACCCTATTCCTCCTATTCAATATACACACATAAATCCATCAGTCAATTTTCTCAAGAGGGCATACATGATAAAAATCAAAGAGGAAGTTGCAAACAAGAAATAAATTCACTTACTTCTATAGAAGTGCAGACACAGTTGTAGTGGAGTATGGAGGGAGGGAGGGAGGGAGAGAAGAAGAGAAAGAGGGATGGGGTATGGAGGAAGGGAGAAGGGGAGAGAGGGTGGGTGAGAGAGAGAGAGAGAGAGAGAGAGAGAGAGAGAGAGAGAGAGAGAGAGAGAGAGAGACCTTGTATGTGTTTGAGAGGGGGAGACAATACACTTACATGTGTATATATACACTTAATATATTATATATATACATATATTTATAAACATTATATATTATATGTATATACATATATTATATATACAATATCATATTATACACATATTATATATTACATATATTATATTTATATACATATATTATATGTATATACACATATTATATATAGAATATCATATTATACAATAGCACATATGCGCTGTTTATAGTAAAAAGAGCACGTACATGCTGCTTACACCATAAGTACCCCGTACGCACTTTTGACTATTTAGGCTTGGAAATAGGCCTGGATAACAAAGCTATAGTTTGGAAGTTTTATTTCCTTCCAGTTCTCTCATTTTTGACATGTTTTATTTTATCAACTTGGTTTATCGACTTTGTCATCATCAGGTTTACACTTCATCATGTGGGTATTTCTAAAATTGCCACCATATTTTCACCCATCTTCTGAGCTTTCTAACCATATATTTTTCAATTTGAACAACAATAACATGTTATTATTGAATTTCTTTTACCAGTGCCTCCATATTTCTCACAGACATAGGTGCACCATTTTTTGAATAACTTTTGATATACTTATCCAAAATTTTAAAAATATTATATATTATTGTAGTGCGATTTATTATTTATAATATAAAAAAAATAAAATTGTATTTTCAATTTGTGTAGTGCAACTTATGCTTCACGCACAAACACGTACCTAATTTTTAGGACGTGCTCGATTGGAAAAATCATTAAAAAAAAAAAAACTCAACAAAAAATTAGAAAAATATACATCTTTTGGTGCTCACTCTTAACTATTTTCTTTCCAAAGGATTTGTCAAAATACTAAATCTAACTATGACTCTTTTGATGCACACGTCAGACACTATGTTATGTTTTTCAGAAAAAATTAGGGTCAGTTTTTCGTGCGTGAAGGATTTGACCCCCTTAATCTTATCCAATTTTGAAATTTTTTATTAGTTTGGAAACTAGATTCATAGTACTAAAATATTTTTTATTTTATTATCTTCATATCTTGAGTGGATGACTTTCAAATTTTGCTTCCAAGTTCAGGTTCACCTGATTTCAGAAAAAAAGTGTAGACTTATACCCCCCTTTTTTACCACCATCTTTGTGCACTTACCCCATTATCCAACTGCAACTTTTGCACACATAAGAAGGATGATTTTCTGAATTATGATTTGTTTGACTATTTTTGTATCTTAATTATTGAATCAGTAGATCTCCGGAGCTACTCAAGGATGCACTGAGCTAGAGAAGGGACAAAGGAATCTGATATTTTTGTTTGGTTTTCTGTCTATGAGGCGATCATTTGTACGGTACAAATTTGTCTCAAGACATGATTGGAAACATATGATTGAAGACATTTTCCATGTTGCACATACAAATGGTTAACTCTTGTCTATTTTACACAAGCAACACTCAAGTCATCTTGGGTTCAATTTTACCTCAATGCTTGTGCCATCATGCAATATCAAAATCCATGTAAGTTATACTCAGGTCATTATGAATCAATTATACCATGATGTTTGCATTAACTTTCAATATATCAAAAGCTCAATGATGACAAAAAAAGCACAAACAAGTGATTGAACAGGAATGACAACGACATATTTAAGATGAGGATTTAGTTGTATATCATGTTAACCTTGAATACATCTCACATCAGTATCATTATCATATAACTCATTCTCAAGATACATCTCACATCATTATCATTATCATACATCTCATTTTTAAGATATATCTCATTAATCAAAGTAATCAATGCAATACATCATCACATTCTCACCCATTCCATCATAAAACATACATTCACATCATAATCAAAATCAAGAGAATTATTATCTAAGCATCACATCATCCTCATAGAATCATCATATCAAAACATAATGCATATCATAACTTATTCATCATCAATAACACATCACATATGGATCGGAGGAAATCATTTCTATATATATATATATATATATCTCAAAAAATGGTCGAAATGTACAATCGATATCATGTCTATTAAAATACAAAAAGATCAAAAACAATAGAGAGAAGTCTCTCAGGTATGACTATCTCCTGAGGCTGATGGTCTAATAGTAGATGTTCCAGCTCCTAGATCTCCACCAGGTGGATCACGTCGCGAAGACCCCATAACACCTCTAATCTCTGTCCTTGTATGACTGCGGCTGGATTGACTGGATGCCACTGCAATGTAACTAGGATCTCTGTGATCTTGAGGGACCACCTCCTTGTATAGTTTCCTATAATACTTAGCCTCCTTGGCCGAGTACTGTATCCCTCTTAGTGTGTCCCGAACTGGGGCGCCGACCGTCGCTCTCTCCAACCTATTAGCAAGGGCCTCTACATGACCCTTGTGCTCTATCTACGTATCATGCTCTATGATAACCTATGTAATATAATGCTACTGCGCTAACACTTATGCCTGCACGTACTGCATCGAAACCTGTAGCAGTCTACCCTATGAATCCTATCGATGGGTGGGCACCCTGATCTAAACGGGTACATGTGTCGTGGTCCCACCCACACCTGTCCCTATCCAAGGCACTAGTGGAGGTAGAAAATAAGATCTCCTTCTCTAGGAAGGTATCCTATCATCCTCTATTCCACCCACTATAGCTAGCACCGCACCTACCCTACCAACCCCGCTAGCACCAAGCACGAGACCTCTCCCCCTATCTCCACCTCTCTCCCTCTATCTCCACCACCTCTCCCTCCTCCTCCACCACCTCCTCCACCATCTCCACCTCTCTCTCCTACCTCCTCTCCCTCCTCATATCTCTGTCTAGCTCCCCCTTGCCTTTGTGGTAGCTCATCCTCATCATCATCAAAAGCGGGCAGCAGCTCTATCGGATAAGATATACGTGCCACTACATGTGCCGTGAAGTAGGCTGAAAAACTACTCTATCATCCCAACATCCATAACCCTAGCCCCATAATCCCAGATCTGTCCTACCATCGACATGTACTCCTCAACCGCTACTACGCTAGCTAGAGTAGGTCCCCACTCTAACACATCCTGTCTTCGATGAGAATATAAATAGGCTCCTTATGGAATCCCCTCTTGTCTACCATACTGTCGTCGAACACGGCTATGCAATAATCACTCAATAATAAAGGGTGTCCACCCAATTAGATACCTTGATATATATACATAGGGAACCTCTAGCCCATCTTCTTCCCACACCTTGCAATCCATATACAGTCTCCAAATGAGCATATCAATATCATCTAGTGCCCTCCACCAATGGTCTAATTTGGCCAGCTTACACTGGACAATTACACTTGTATACCCATAAGCATAAGCTCAAGCAGCTAGCCTATCCCTATCTGCAAGTGGTCTCAACACGAGAATATGCTCCTAGGCCCACACCTGTAATAATGTTACCCCAATTGATAAACTAGTATATCCCAAATATACCACCTGGTGAAGCGCTCTATATAGATAGGCCAACATATTGGACCCCCATGCAAACCTACATCACTGCGTCACTATTTCCTCTAGCACCAATCCCTATCCAATGGCTAGTCCCTTTGACCTATGGTTGGGACACATAAACCCATAAATGAAACCTACTAATATTGATGCCAGCAAAGCGTAGCCTAAATCCAAAAACTCCTTCCATGGGATCTTATAACCACTAATCTCATCATCCTGGAAGATGCAGCAGAGAGCCTATGTCCCACCCTCCTCAGTCTACTCATAAAACAATAGAGCCCCAACCACAGGAATCCATAGAATCCAATAACAATCCTCAGGTATGACAATCATCTCACCAGTCATCAAGTGAAAGGTGTTTGTATCATTGTGCCACCTCTCTACCAATGTTGTCAATAAACCCCGATTAATGATATACCGAGGCATGTCTAGTAAAGAGGACAACCCACATCTCTCAATAATATCTCTACCAGCCTGTGAAAAACGTGGAATTAGTGTCCATGGCCTCGAAAATTGCTCTAGAGATTGGAGCATGCCAAGCTTTGCCTGCAAATCAACAAGTATCCATCATCAGTTCCCAAATCCATCCAATATATCAAATCAAAGCAAAATAAACTTGAAACAACTAAGAATATCAAGAACACATCATAAACATATTCACATCAATCTGTGAAAATAAATCAAAGACCCATATCGAGAATCAAACCCATATCGAACACCAAGGACCCATATTGAGAGTAAAATCAAGGACTCATATCAAAAGCAACATCAAGGATGCATATCAAGAATCAAACCCATAGCGAGAATCAGACCCATATCAAACATAAGGGACCCATATCGAGAATCAAATCAAGGAGTCATATCGAAAGCAACATCAAGGACCCATATCGAAAATCAATCAAAGATCCATATTGGAAATCAAGGACTCATATCGAAATCAGAAATCAAGAAGCACATCAAAAAACCATATCGAAAATCAATCAACTCAACAATCCATATCGAAAGAAATTCATATTGATAGCAACAAGACTCAGATCATCCTACAACAACATATCAGAATCAGACATTATCACAAAGAAGAACTCACATTGGATCAGGAACTGTATCAAAGCAATCAAAAAACACATAGCGACACCTACACAATTTATCTAATCTATTCAACTGATGATTCATTCTTCACAAACAATTTTTTACCGACTTTGGACCCTACCCAGTAAACCAGGCCTCCTAAGCACTAGGTTGCCACCTATGCGCTAGTATTTTCCATCAATGTGCTAGAAATCAAACCCTACACATTAAGCCTATCCCACATGCTAATTGGAACTCCATTTTCCCTACCATATTTACCCAATGCACTAGGTTATCCTATCCTCTACTCAACCTACCCAATGTGCTAACCTCCCCCCCAACTGTGCCACAATATGGTCCCCAGATTCTAAAACTCCTTGGATTTTTCTACGTGCTAACACTCCTATCGCATGTGCTAGAGAACTTATTCGATGCGCTAAACCGATAGAATCTGACCCAAAATTTGAAAAACGTGACCAAAATAAATAAAATCAGTAAAAAACAAAGCTAGATTTTGGCCACTTACTGGTGGGCCATAGGCGATGGGTCAGTAGTGTCACCTGATGTGCTCAAATTGGTGCGAGGAGTATGGAATCAACATCATCGTCAGGTCTCTAAATGCCACAATCATAAAGAAACAAGTGTGCAAATAATTTCTCAAAGTCACTTTTTACCTTTTAATAGAGTCAAACAAAAAAGTTTAATAAGTGGGACATGCATTTTCCTCCCACTTTTTCATTTTTAACCTTATCAACATCATTTATGGGAGATGAATCAATAATGTGCATTCAACGCAGTCAATATTCTCATATTGCATTTTCTTCAAAAATGCTAATTAACTTGACAATTTTTCACTAAATCTTGGATTCATCTCCCGAGGGGACATCATCAATATCATTCATCAAATCTACATCTAGGGCATCATATCGATATTTCGAGACACAACTTCATATTGATCAAAATTTTGATAACATATCCAACAAAGTTTCTTTGAATCAACATGTGCACACACGCCACTTCAAAGAGGCGGAAAATGTAGATGTATAAATCTAACCACTTTCCTAAATAAATATTTAATATTTATTTTAACCTCATTCCTCCTATTAATTAAATTCTATTTAATTAATTTCTTCACATTCATCTATTTGATTAAATTAATTACTCAATTTATTTAATTAAATTCACCTAAACATTTTCTAGCCTTTAATTTAATAAATCACTTTATTTAATTAGTTCCCCTTTCTCCCTTTTTAATTAAAATTAAATTTAACTAAATTGATCCTTGCAAATAAATAAATCTAATTTATCAATTAAATCCCCCCCCTTGTATTTATGCAAGTTGCATCTATTTTTGTTGGAATAAAGTAATTTTATTTTAATTAAAATCCCCCTCCATCCACTTGTATTTTCCTACATCTCCCACTTGCCTCCTAAACCCCTTCTAGATTCTTCTAATCACTTACAATTTAGCCTAATTCATCTCCTAATTATTGTCACATTCCTAAGCAAAGAGAAGTCACTTCTCAAAGCCTCCAAATTCTTTAAAATGCATTAAAGGTTGTATGTCTTCAACAAGTTAACCCTCAAAGTCTTCCTAACCATTAATGGTTAACTCAACCATCTTGCATAGTTAGAGACTTTCCTCTAACTTAACTCTCATCTAACCTAAGGGTCCCATCAAGCATTCATGTCTTTAACCTTGGTTATCCCTTTAACCCTTGCACAAGAGTTTACCCCTTGGGTAAAAGCTTTATCCATTGAATAACCCTAACCTAACCTTAACCCTTACCTCCTAGGGTAACCTTCATGTCTTCTCAAGCATTTAATGCTTCTTACATCTCCTCTCAAGAAACATCTTGTTGACAATTGTCACCATTTCGTTGGTGAGAAATGTAAACATGGATTGATTAACTTTCAATCCTAGCCCTTGTTAAGTTTATTCAATCTTGACCATCCATTGCCCTATTTTCCCTATAAATAGATCTCTCATTCCTCATTGTCATAATCTTCAAGTTTTCATGCATCTACATTATAGCCTAAATTACTAAACATTTAGCCTCTCTTTGTTAAATAATCATAATAGCATTTATAAGCATTTTAACATATCATAGAATATTCATGCTAGGATAGTATATTATTGATAGGATAAGTTGCTAATCTTTTATCATATCATCATCTTTATGCTAGCTTAATCATCATAGTTTCAATATCATACATATTAGAATGCATTCATGCGTATAAATTAAACAACACTCATTCTTGGATTTGTCATTCTTAAATCACTTTGCTTAGTGATCTGAGAGCAAAGTATTGACTTTAGGGAACCTGTGAGATAGAGAAAAATGGGACACCCCTTGGGAAAATGAATTGATTGAATCAGTTCATATAATTGCATCAAGAGTCTCATTGGTGTGTGGGTATTTTGTATTTGAGTTATTCATTTTCGTCACCACATTTCCCTAGATACAGAGACAAAAAAGAAGATGACTTAAGTGAGCTTACAAATGGTAATGTAAAAAGGGCCTAATAATTAATTAGTTAATTATTTTTTATTCTAAAACCACCCTTAAGAGATATTTAGGAGAAAGATAAACAAATGTATAATTATTTTATAATGCCAATCCGATTTTCATCTTTGAGACGTATATATCACGAAAATCTAACTATGTATCTTGATATGTGATCCAAGTGGACACTTCCCCTCTACCTACCAACTAAAAAATAAACACATAATATAAAGCATTTCTTTTTTCCATTCAATTGATGATTGCAGACCGAAAAAAAAATAAGTTTAATTTAGGGCCTCCCTCCCACTACATTATTTTTTTCTTTCTAATCCTTTTAAAGCTTTAAAGCTCCTCAAATCTCATAGATTTTCTTCTTACTTAGCTAGTCGGACCCCACGCAGTCATTGATGGTGTTCTAAAATAGTAGTAGTTGAATCAATTTGTGATTGGTTTTGGGAGGCAAAAGGAAAAGACTTATCTAATCAGTCATAATACCTATCCAATAATATTGCGTTATTGATTCTTGTTCAGGTCTTATATGCATCAAGTTAATAAATCATATTTTATCTATTAGTGCAGTCTTTAAACGTAGAATTTTTCCTTGCTTTAGAGAGCTTCTCTATCCATTCTTTATGGATGTTTATTGTGCACTTTATTTCCGTGATTTGAAATTTGTTGTTGCTTGATTTTATTAAACTAACAAAGAAGTTATTATTTTCTAAAAAGATTTTACTTTTTTTTTCTTTGACAAAGTTTATGGATGTTTATTGTGCACTTTATTTCCGTGATTTGAAATGATATAATTTTCATTCTTCCTGTTCTCAGATTTTCATCTATTAACCTGCAAGTTCTCTTCTTTTTTTGTAGCTAGATCATATTATATGGTATCAAAGTACATGGGTTCTAGAAAGAAGAGCCATAACAATTTTTGCAAGTATTGAATATTATAGTTTAAAGAATGGAATTTATAGTTTCTACTATGCTCATGCCATACAACTATTTCGAAGGAAAGACAAATATTATACATCAACTCAAAAGTAGAGTCTTGTATCTAATAGTCATTGATACATAGGTTGAACCTAATTCTATAATTGAGAAATCCAAATATTTCAACTGATGGACGAGGCTTAAGGTCCCCTATGCTTATCCATGTCTCTAGAATTGTTGTTTCATGTTGAAGAATGTACAACTCCAAACCAAGTTTGGACTATGTTGGAGACTCTTTTTGGAATGAGAGATGAGATTCAAGGTCACATCCTGGAAAATGAGTTGATTTATTAGATCTGAGAAGTTTGGAAAATATTCAAGACTTCTTCACAATGTTCAAGGCTTTATTACTCTAGCTGAAAGGATGCGGAATCGCCAAATCCAATGAAGAAAAGAAATTAATTGTTTCTATTTTGTCAAAATTGGGTCCAAAATATGCCATATTTGTCTCCACCTTTCACACAATTAGGATTGTACAACTTGAGAAACTTGGAATATGCCCACACTTGATGGGTACTTTTAAAAATTCCAAAACTCATGCATTTGTTGTGAATGTAAGCGGGCAGAACATTTGAAAATCCAATTAGCAATCCAAAGGCAAAGGGAAGGATCCAAATCCTAATAAAGGGAGCCAATCTCAAATCTCCAAATGAATCTTCTAGATCAAAGGAAAAGAAGGATAAAAAGGGCAAATCAAAGTGCAATTATTGCAACCAGGTTTACCATCTAGAATTATTATGCATGAACAAAACCATTAATATCATGGCATAGACTTTTTAGACAAATAATCTGAAGCAATCATGATATGAGAATCCTCAAGAAGAACAGTCTAAACTGTTCAGCAAGAGTAAGCACAACAGAAGAAACACAATGTGATGGACACAATGTAGAATCAAAATTATATTATATCATGAAATTTCAATACAAACTAGTCGTCAACATGTGGGATATACGATTCAACACATAGGCCTTATTACATACATGCTCAAAATACAGTATCCGAGATCAAGCTATAATGCGAGCCAACTCCAAATCCCCTAATCTTCTCATTATTTTTCTATATCCTAAAAAATGCTACCATATGCTTAGTTACATTGATTTATATCATATTCATAGCTCTAGGATGTTCTGGGTTCGCCAAAGATGAAAATAATTGTCGATGAAGAAGATGTAATGTGTAGAACAACTAAGTTGGCCCTCCGCCAAAGGATTCTCTCTAGAAACAAAATAGAATGTTGTGTGGACCCAGGGGAAGGTTGGCCACAAATAAAGGAACCTTGGAGGATACAAAATTAGGCTCCACAAAATACAAAAATGATATGCAAGACTCTCCATTAGCAAATAGTTCTAAGCAGCTCTGGTGCACAGGCTTGAAAATTGTCCCACATTCCAGAAGCGACAACTTGCAAGAAAAAGATCCAAACAACCTATGGACCTAGGATAAGATAGATGAACATATCCACAAACGAAATCCAAATCTAGAAGATCCAGTGAGAAAATGTAGCAAAACACATAATAGAATTTTGAAACTTTAAAGCTAAAGTGAACAGAAAACAATGTTAAATGAAATGTTTTTAGTTGATGTAAGATTTCTAAGAACTAGGGATGGTCCTACGTTAGACATACAGGGTTGATAAAAGTGTGTCCCTCACTTTGTGAGGGCTAGAGAAAAACCAAGATGGTCTACCTCAGCCTGAGAAATCCATGATCAGTGTTCAACTGGTCTATCCTTCCACTTCACAAGATACTTTCTTTATTGTTTTCCTCGGGTGCTATGCCCTATTCTACTATCCAAAATCTTCTCAATGTAGTCTAGTACCCTCTGGGGCATCTTCTTTTCCAAGTTTGTTGTGTTGTCTTCACTTAATTCTACCTCATGATATTGATGTAGGTCTACAATGTTGAAAATAGATGAAATACCCAAGATATGAGGTAACTCCACTTCATATGCATTTCCAGAACTAAATTTACTTGAGATTTTACAAGGTCCAAACTTCCCCATCTTCAACTTATTATAGGTACCAACAAAAGATATTTCTTTTCTCAAATACACCATTACTTCATCTCCAACTTTGAATTATTTGTGTCTCCTGTTTTCATCTGCCTTCTCCTTATACCTATTGTTCATGCTCTTCAAATGTTATTTGACTTGAGTATGTAGTGTCTTCATATGTTCTGCAAATAATTCCGCTTCTTCACTCCTTTGATCCTCATTACTTGATATCCCTTACCTCTAGGGTGTATTATGGTAATAATCTCAAAAGGTGTTCTTCTAGTACTCCCATTCACTGAATTGTTGTAGGGAAACTCTACATATGCAAGAACCAAGTCCCAACTTCTGGTTTTTTCCCGAACTAAGCATCTCAACAAATTTCCCAAACTCCTATTTACTATTTTTTTCTGTCCATTAGTTTGTGGGTGAAAAGTAGAACCAAATTTAAAATCTATATTCATCTTCTTCCAAAGTGTTCTCCAAAAATATCCAACAAACTTAGTGTCTTTGTTAGAAACATGCTTTTAGGTAATCCATGTAGTCTCACCTCCTCCTTGAAAAATAGGTCCTGGCTATATGCATAACATCTTTTGTCTTCTTATAGGGTATGAAATGTGATATCTTTGAGAATCTATCCAAAACCATAAATATATAATCATTTCCTCTCTGTGTCTTAGGCAATCCAAGTATGAAATCCATGATTATGTCCTCCCAAGGTCACTTTGGAACTATCGAAGGCTTATACAATCAAACATGCTGACTTCTACCTTTTGGAAGGACCAATTATATAGCTTTGAACAAATTTCCTAACATTCTTATGAATCTGAGGCCAAAATTAATTCTCCCCAACCAAGGCTATTGTCTTGTCAACACCAAAGTGTCCTGCTAATTCTCCACTATTCTTTTCTTTTATTAGGTTTTACCTCATATAACTCAAGGTATACACAAATGATTTCCTCTTAACAACATCTCATCTTGAATGGAATAATCTAACCACTTACTCCTATCCACCACAACAGGCTATTTGCAAGCTCTCCAAGGTTCTAAAAAATTATGATTGTTCTCATATAACTTCCTCAATTCCTCAAAACCCAATATTTCTACTCTCATCTCTGTCAGTAAATTCCTCCTTCTACTCAGGGCATCAATAACTCTATTTGACTTACCACTTATATGTTTCAACACAAAGGTATAACTCTACAATAACTTCACCCATCTTATGTGTCTTTGATTCAACTTACCTTGACTATTCAGATATTGCAAAGCTTGATGATCAGTATACAACACAAACTCCTTAGTCAGCAAATAATGTCTCCACTTCTTTAATTCTTGAATTATTGCATAAAACTCCTAGTCATACACATAATATATTATCTTTGCATCATTCAGTTTTTCACTGAAATAAGCTACTAGCATTCCCTCTTGAGTCAATACTACCCCAATTGCATTCCCACTTGCATCACAATCTACTTGAAATACCTTGATAAAATCTAGTAAATCCAACACAGGTTGTTCTATCACTTTCGGCTTCAACAACTCAAAACTATATTTTTCTCCATATGTCCACTTGAAATCCTTCCTATCTCCTCTCATTGTTTCTATCACAGGGATACAAATTAAATTGAAATTTCTAATGAACTTCTGATAGAAACTAGCCAATCCATGAAATGATCTTACCTCCCCAATGCTTTTTGGTGTAGACCAATCAACAATTGTTCTTACCTTCTTAGGATCCATCCTCAATCCATCCATAGATATCACAAATCCCAAATAGACTAAATCTTCCTTCATGAAACTGCACTCCCTAATGTTTATCAACTTTTCCGCTATCAACCTCTGCAAAACTTATCTCAAATGCAACATATGTTCTTCCTTTGTCTCGCTAAAAATCAAGATGTCATCTAAGTACACAATACCAAACTTTCCCAATAATTTCTTCAATACCTCATTCATCAACCTCATGAAATTACTCGGTGCATTAGTCGTTCCAAAGGGAATCAACAACCATTCACATAGTCCTTCGTTTTTCTTGAATGTTGTCTTCCACTCATCCACTTTTCAAGTCTATCTTTGTGTAATATTTGGCTCCACTTAAACAATCCATTATGTCATCCATCCTAGGAAAAGGAAACTTGTAATTCACTGTGATCTTGTTTATTTCTTTGGAGTCAATACACATCCTTCATTCTCCATTTTTCTTAGGTGCTAATACTGCTAGAACTGGACAAGGGCTTAAAGTTTATTTTATCAAACCTTTCTTCAATAACTCCTATATCTATCTATGTAACTCCTTATTCTCTATTGGTGTCATCTAGTGTGTTTCTTTCTTAGGCAACCTATCTCTAGGAATCAGGTCCATGCAATGACTGATACTTTAGACATATTATCTAAAATGATGTCTCCATACTCTATCAACAACTATTTCATCTCTGCTGGTTTTTCTAGTCATGCTCTAGATTTTTCAGTCTTCTTAAGAACTAAATCAAAACACAAATTATCATGTCTTATCCCATCCATGAATTTCCTTCCATCCACCAAACAAATTCTAGCATTAGTACAAACTTCACTCTTCAAAGGTTCCTCCAAAGGCAACAAGGTTTGCTTCATCCCATTTGCAACAATAGTATATATATTCTTCCTTCCATCATCATTGCTTATCTATAATACTACCAAGGTCTACCTAAAAAGATATGACATACATCCATAGGCATAATATCACACAAAACTTCATCATGGTCATCCTAAATTCATGCTATTTGATAAGCTTTAGGGTGCTTCGATATTTCCAAATTCAACTTACTCACCATCTCTTCTGAACAAGGTTATCAGTACTACCATTTTCAATTACAACTTTACAACACTTCCATGCTACTTTGCATCCCAAACAAATTATTCATATGCAAGGGTTCTTTATCTCCTTTGGTATGGTACAAGGCTCTTCTCATCATCAACAACTCTCTATCCTTCGATCTGTTAGATGATTTGGTATGATTTTCTTCTGCCAATGCTTACGGTTCTCTGTCTTCTTACATTCAAAAGCCTAATGTCCTTCTCCTCCACATTAAAATCAGGTTCCTCTTAACACTTTGTTTTCTTGTCTTTTGTTTTCTTTTCCATAACCCTCATTCTAGTAACCATCATTTTATTTTCTCTGGTAAAAATTTATGTCATCCCTCTAATATGAACTACCATTTCTACTAACTTTGTTGTCTTTATTCTGATCTACATAGGGTCCTCTTCCTCTAGTATAGAATATTTTTCCTTGAAATCTTCCTCCTCTACCTATTTTCTTCTACTCATGTCTTTTATTCAACTTCTCCTCCACCTTCAGGACATATTGATAAGCTTCCTCAACACTCTACAACTTGATTAAACTAAGTTCATCTTGTATAGACATCCACAACCCATTCAAATATCTAGGAACTTTTTCAATATATATCATCGGTGTGTTCGGATCTGATATTCAACTTGTAGAAAGCTTCAATATACTCCTTCACACTATATTCCTTCTACCTCAGGGTCTAAAACTTCTGGAATAGATTCACTTGATAATCCACAGGCATGAACTTCGATTTTAATTTGCTAACCATTCACTCCCAAGATGTGATCTTTTCTTTACCTCTTCTCTGTCTATCTACCTTCAAGTGTTCCCACCAAAGAGATGCATGTCCTTTAAACTTAGTATAAGAATATTTCACCATCCTATCTTCCCCAATGCTCTAAAAATTAAAATACTTTTCCATCTTTGTGATACAATCAAGCAATTCATCTAAATATAACTTTCCATCAAAATCCGATGGACTGAAATGTGGTTTGGTATTCACTCTGGTCAAGACTTTTAACAATATCTCTTCTTCTGGATCGACCACTCGTTGATTTTCTCCTTCTTCTCCCACTTCTATTTCCTCTTCATCATCACTCATATCTTCAACATGTCGAGCTCCTCTATGGGATGTTTCAACAACTTCCAATCGGGCTGCAATTCCTCTCAACGTTTCCACCACAACAGGGTATGCATTTCCATTTTCTCCAACACCTATAATATTTCTCCAAGCCATCTTCACGCAAGTCCTTAGCAACTGCAGGTTGGATCCTCAATTCTGCCATCCCATAGTAAAATTCTTACAAGACTCTGCAATCTCCAGAATGAAAACTTCCTCTGATACCACTTGAAGTAGTCATAGTAGGAGAATCGTCTAGGAGAACAGTTTGGACCATGCAGGAAAAGTAAACACAATAGAAGCACCACAATGTGATGGAGCCAATGAACAATCAAACTTATATTATATCATGGAATTCAAATACAAACTCATTGGCAACATATGGGCTATTAGATTCACCACACAGGCCTGAGTACATACATGCTCAAAATATAGTATCCAGGCTCAAGAAAGAATGCAAGTCAACTTCGAATCCCATAGGGTTTACTTTAGTGGCGAATATTCACCAATGGAGAATATTTCACATTGGCGACCTCAAAAATGGTGAATATATTGTATCGATCGAGGGTGGCCATGTCACTCAAACATTATAAATATCCATCAAATGCATGACCCAATCACCTATTGCTTTATGTAATTAATTGTATCTCTCTCAATATTTCGCTAATAGAATCTACGTTTTCCACATGCTTAATAGATAACTATAATTCGCTCATAGCCATATAAAGATTTATTGGCGAGGCAGACCCAATTCGCCTGGAATTTTGTGGAAGCATGTCTCAATTCACCCCAATTTTTGCTAGCTCTATTATAATTGCCAATTAATTGGATGACCCATAATTGCCTTGAAAATTACAAAAGACATGTTATAGTTAAGTGTGATTTGCAAAATATTTGTATACCATGTAAAATTCCTGCTGAAATCACCAAATAAGGATTGGTCTAAATATAGTCAAAGATCAGATTTATCTCTACACAATTCAGTTGGTTTTGATCTCTTGATTCTGATCACTAGTGAAATTTCCGACCAGGAACAACTGTTGTTGCTGACTGCATTGGTGACTGCTAGTGACCTAAAGGTAAGTGATCATATTTTTGAAGTGTTATAATATTATTCTAAATTCATCTCTATCTATTTGCATTGTTTAGTTCATTATGTATTTCTCTTAGGAACTTACCAAAAAATTTGAATTTGAAATGACTTTCTTGCACCCTTGAATGTGGATTCATCCCTTCCAAATTTCCCATAATCAACTTCATGATACAACTATAAAAATATCAAAGGCCACAGTGGTAGTAATATTCCTTATATGACTAAATCCCCTATCCAACTCCTATGCATACTCAATCATCTTTGCCCGACTTCCACCAATCCTATTCTCCAGAACATCCTCCCATATCCTCAAGATATCTCCAGTCTTAACCAAAGCATATCCTCCGGGGAAAACAACTATGGATGGTTGATGGTAACTAATCCCCTGCCTTGGAAGCAAAGATGAATATCCACCCTCCATGACACCTATCTCCCTTAATTTTAATAGCTTCCTAAAAGAGAAAAATCGTGGTTAACATTTGTTTATTTTTCTTTCTTTCTTTTCTTAAAGACATTCATTTATTAAAACCTTTCATTCTTGATAGTGCTACACGTGGCTCTAAGTCTATTCTAGGGACTTTTTGAGGAAACCTGTATCTTTCACAACCTCGTGCCGAAATAGACCTTATGTTGTTGATTAAAATTAATTAAGTATAGAATTAGAGTTAATTAAGTATTTAATTTATAATAGTTAATTAATTATTAGACAATGCTTAGACTTGTCTCTATTTCGATGACTTTTTAAAGAAACCTTTGTCCTGCAGAACTTCGGGCCAAAATAGAGCTTATGTCGTTGATCTACGATCATCCAACGGTCGTTAAGTTGATTGATTAATTTAATATTTAAATCTAAGTAATGAATAAATTTATACTTTGCTTATTTCATTTTATTTGCATGTATTTTTAGTTCTCTATTGGTTAATTGTTGAATTAGTTTGTAGATCTAGGGTTAGTGGTTGGATCTTTAGGGTTTACAAATAGGTCAATATTTAGCATACATAGATGTATGTACCTATTATGTAATAGCTACATATATATATTTTTATACTATGTTATTATAGATGATTATGGATGTATTTATTATGCCTATATGTAATAATTTTAATCCATATTCTTGTGAATATGATGCTATGGATTATGACCTTACCTTTATGTTGAAAACGCCACAATATTGAGAGGGGGGTGAATTAGTCTAAGCCAAATCGTAAACTTCTTCAATCACAAGTACTTATCAATTATCATTAACAAATTAAACATCAATGCAAGATAAAACAAAAAAACACCAAACACATGAAAACCATATTTTTTACCTAGAAAACCTAGTGTGGAAAAAACCATGGTGAGAATAACACTCACAATGTAAATATAATAAAAACTAAAATTATTCTTTCATATTTTACCCTGTCGTGTACTTCCTTTGATATCAACAGTCCAGATCTCCATGTGACTGTGCATTTAGATGAAGATGCTCTTTCACCTTAACTTTGCAGCTCCCTTGCACACATGGTACGTGGGCCCTATTGACGTCAGGCTCTTCTTAAGTGGACCAATAAGATTATCCATGCTAGAGGTCAAAGGACACATCAGAAACGTTTGTCCCAATCTATCCTCCTCATTAATTAAGTATACAATTTATAATAGTTAATTAGATAATTATTAGAACTATCTCTATTCCAAGGAATTTTTCAAGAAAATGTTGTCCTTCAGAACTTCGAGTCGAAATAGAGCTTATGCCATTGATTTGTGATCATCCAATGATCATTAAGTTGATTGATTAATTAATTATATACTTATACTTAACTAGCACTTGCAGGTCATTGTATGGATAGCCGAAAGAAAATTAAAGATAAAATTTAATGTAGTTTAATATTACAAGTGAATAAATTATTCTAGTATTCAAATATAAGTAATGAAAATTTAAAACCAAAAAGTGCCTCATTCGCACTTATAGAGGTGTAATTGATGTCAAATCATGTGTATTTATTATAGAACAAAGATCAGACAACACATTGATGGCAGAGCATGCAGATTAGAATTTGAAGAGGATGCAAACAAGGTGAAGAGGGCCTTGCAAACTTTAATTGTTGTAGAATACCTAGGAGGGATGGATTCAAATTGGGAGTGGATTGTTCTAAGAGTGGGTTTCATCATTTCTGAAGGGTCAGTGGAGCTTGCAGACCCACTACCCTTTGTTCACTGGTAAGAAGATGAGATGAAGGCGAGATGCATAGAGCTCACAAGGAGAGGATGGGAGGTGGGTATTAGGGTCTATTTCAGAGTTTGATTCGGTGGTGGCGGGTATAGATAGATGGATTAGATGGAGATTATTTGATGACTCCAATCTTTTTATAATATTTTTTGAAGCTTTAAACCAATAAAATATAATCATACCTGCTGATAGGTCTTGAAAAGTGACAATCTGATAAACCATAATAGTAAACATTTGTGCAAGGCCAACACCCATTATAATATATTCCAGTTCCCCCAAAATAATGAAAGATTCACCAAATAAATCATTTGAACAATTTTTTTTATAAGTGAATAGCTAGGTAGGGCCAGCACCCATTATATTAAGAGTTAATAAAAAGATACAACAGTACTTGGCTTGTAGCAAAAAAATACATTCCTGGTAGATTTCCAATGATCACCCATAACAACCCATAACCCACAATATAAAATTCAAGCATCAAAACATAACAAAGAATCTACAGTTGCACCATACTTTAGGGCTAGGAGAAATTCCCAATCCACCTTGCCACCTCCATAGCTTCACGTTCCTCCCTAAATTCATTGGCTTGTAAGATGAGTGGGCAATCCTGTCCATAGTTAGCATGAGCTTCGCAAGTTGCAATTTTCTCCACACCGCGTTTGCCATCCTCAATCCATTCCTCCACTCCCCAGCTCCATCGCCCCTACAATCTTAGCTACATCCTCATCAATTTCATCTTCATTTGCCAACCCTTCAGTGGTGAGGTAGTCCCAATGCCAATCTTCCTCCTCGGGTTCCTTGATTTTTTCTAGATACATGAGGAAATTGATACAACATAGTATATCACTCCTTTGTGTCTGCAACAACTGCACATCTTGTGTATGCACAATAAAAAATTTAAAAACCCTTACAATTTAATATTTCTATGGGAGGGGAATGAGGAGGTTCTCGTCCACATTGTCGATGAGCGCATCAATGTTTCACAAATATGCATGCTTGAACACCATCTGGGTGAGTTTTTTTCCCCAGTCCTTGGAAACCTTGACATATAACAACATGGCAAGAAAAAAGACTGAAATGTCCGAACTGACCCTATGTCTATGATACGGAATCAGAAAGTCCAACCCTAGAACTATCTTGGTCGCATGTATTATCTACGGGTGGCCATTCATGAAGACCCCCCTAACCATTTCTCTATGACTTTACCTACAAATGTTGTCTATGGTTTTATTTCCCTAAGCATAATTGGCATGCCCATCACTCCCACCTTAGTGTTTCCAACTCAAACATGTAATGTGAAAATATGGTAATACCCTAATGCCCAATTTAAAGGTGGTCGATCAGATTCAACATACATATCTCATTAAATGCACACTTACCATAAGTTGCCTTGCGTGATATATATTAAGTATATATATCACTTTTTAAAATTTTTTGATTCAAGTACATAAACCCATAAACAAAATTTCACTTTCACAAGAGATTTGCAAAGACAAATAACAAAACCATTTATATTATTATTCATGTGAGATCAAGAAGTACATTCAACAAACTATATCTATAGCAATTGTTATGAAAAATCATAAACTAATTAATATTGCTAAAGGAGTATATACATTCTTCACTATGGAAGACTCTACATTCTAACTTAGATAGTACTACTATACCCTTTTCCAAAGAGACCAAGATTCCCTCCAAAATATTCTCTTAATTACAACCTTGAAATTCCTTTTATAAGAGTAAGGAATGCAACAAGCCTCATGTTGTGTACAATTGTCATGTTCTCATTTTACATATGTTTGTTTTATATGCATGGAAATGATACATTCCCAATATGAAACCTAAAATAGAACAGGATAAGTTATCAAACCATATGACTAAAACTATCATGAAACTATCAGGGACCACAATGAAGAATAAAATAATGTTTAAATTCAATTGCTTGAGTCGTGCCACCATCGCATTGCTGATAACTTTATGGATGAAAGATTCTAACTATAAAAACTAGAGAAGTAGTTTAACAGATGTAAGATTCTAGATATAAAAACTAGTGGATGAGCTCCACAAAAAATACTGGATGAGCTCCAAAGATGGGTATTGTAATCAGAATAGGGGTTCGACTTTAGTTATCAATTTTCACTAAACAGGCTCTTTGCTAGAGCTAACTCTTCCGTGTCCTCATTTTTCTCCTCCCCACTCCCTCTCGCTCTTAGGCTTCAGGAGACGAGGGGGAAAATGTAGGCAGCTAGGAAAAGGCCATCTATAGCTGCAAATGGGCTTTGAAAATCCCTTTAGCTACCTCCTCCAATTTGAAAGTCCCTTTAGCTACAAAGCAATCTTTTGTGGTGCTATAAACATGGCCTTCCTGAAATATTCTCCACCCAATGTCATTAAACATATATCTTATGAACACACATGAAACATCTACATATGGGCATTCCATTTATGATACTGTTCTTGAACAAGTGTAGAGGGAAATATTTATAATACTCCTTGATCAACTCAACTGCTACCGATTTATGAAAAACCTCAAAGCTCTAAATTTAGAAGTTCTAAATATTCCTTTTCACCTTTTTGCCTTTGCAAAGAATCAAAAATCTTCATGCTAGCATGCAACTCTTCATGCCACCTAGTGAAAGGATAAAAAGTCATTAATCTTCTATAATCACTTAACCGTGAATTCAATATTTTCTTCAAGAACAAGCTAACATTCGTACCCATACAACTCTTCATCAAAATGACAAGCATAGATTCCTCAGTCAAGAGGAGTGTTTTATATGAAAAAATATCACTTAGAATCTGAGATGAAGATTTCATACATGCTAAAAAGTATGTTTCTAATTCCAATGGATATGCAATATGCTTTCTATATGGGTTATTTTCCAAAAAAACTGTGAAAGATGCGCATCTGAACTACAAATGAAGACAATGTTAGAAACAATAATAAATATAGTAGTCTATTCATGAACTAATTGAAAAACTACTGAATGAAAGTATACATTCTTTCACCATGAAACCATCCTACACACTAGACAAGACAAAGCCTCATTTCTAGTTTTGCTCTCCCCGGAGATGAGAAAATTACAAAATCCTTCTTTACGACCTTGATATTCCTTTTATAATCATAAGGAATGCAAAAAGATATCAACCTTTGACAAGAATGTGTAAAATTTATTGCAACAATGCAATACCGTAAAACCTCCAGGCCAGTATTCATGAAAGCTTTGGTTCAGAGATACAAAAAGCTTCCATGAATGTGAACTACCTTATGATCCATGCCACTATCACACATTCATGGTTATTGATGCAGAGAATACTAGGATAGAAGATTCTCATTACATTTTTTGGTATGGGAGAACTTTGAGAGTTTTGATCAAGAAAGGATGCTTGACTCCAAAACGCATCTAATGTGTCTTCACCCAACTTTCTCTTTTCATTCTTCCCATTATAAGGGGGACATGGAAGTTGCCAGAGAGATCAAAATTATTTGCAATTGCAGTTGAAGCCTCTAGTTGCAATCGAGCCTTTTAATAACCCTCTAGTTATCTATGGCTATTTTAATAACCCTCTGGCTACAAGGTAAGTCATCAATTTTCTTTACTTCATGGCATCTAAAAACCTTTAGCCATATCTCTTTATGCCAGAATTTAGTTGCACCTTCTATCCACTGCATTTTAAAATCTCTTCAAGCAAGGCAACAACACTTCCTAAAAACTTATCTCTAGAAAATGTCTATCTTCTACATTCGGAAATGCAACATACGAATAATGACCCTATATCCCGATTTGCAAAGTGGTGGCAATTGACTGTCAGGTCTATACTTGGATTATTCCACATATTGTATTAATCTATGTGGGATGTACTTTTATCTCATTCCACAAGAAAGCTTTCATTCCAATAGTCTTGACACCTGTACATAACTCACATATCTCAACACAGATTAATACAGATAGCTTCACATTGAATATTAAATATGTGTTGTCCTTCATATTTTTCTTCCTCTGAGACACATAGTGTTTTGAGTTTTCTATGCAAAAGGATAACAAAGAATCCTCTATCAAGATTTTATACATACCAAAAAGCGGCTTTCTAAAAGATTTCATATGGATATGCAGAACACTTACAGCTAACATATGATGTGTTTTCTATATTAGTTTTTCTCTCCAATTACTAATGGAAGATTAGCCTTAATTATTAATTTTCCCTAAAAAAATGAATGATTCGCCTTAATTTTTCCACAATTTTCATGGGATATGAACAAAATCACGAATGCAATTATTATTTTTCCCCAAAATTAGTAAGATACTTGCCTTAATGTTTCAAAACATTTCACGCAAAAGGAAAATATTTGCCAATAAAATTAATTTTTTTCCGAAAAAGATTGAAAAATTTGCCTTACTTTTCATACAATTCTTATGCAATTGAGAAAAATTCGCCAACAAAATTTAATATTTTTCCCCTACTAAAAAAAAAGATTGCAAAAAAAAAAAAATTCCCCCAAAATACTGAAAGATTTGCTAGGATTTTACACCTTTACCCAAGGGGTTTCTTAAAGTTATCCCTTCTCCTAATCTTCTGATTATTCTTCTATATCCTAAAAATTTCTACATATTCTTAGTTACATTGATTTATACGATAGTCACAGCTCTAGGATATTCCATGTTGGCCCAAGATGAAAACAATTGCTGATGAAGATGACGTAACGTGTAGAAAAACTAAGTTGGCCTCCACTAAAGGATTCCTTCTAGAAACAACATAGAATGATGTGTGGACTGAGGGGAGGTTGGCCACAAACAAAGGACATCCAAGGATACAAAATTAGGCTCCGCAAGCTACTAAAATGATCTGCAAGACTCTCCATTAGCAAATAGGTCTAAGTGGATCCGGTGCACAAGCCTGAAAATTGTCCCACATTCTGAAAGCGATAACTTGCCGAAAAAGATCCAAATGATCTGCGGACCTAGGTTAAGATAGATGAACATGTCCATGAACAAAATCTATCTTTGCAAGATCTGGTGAGCAAATGTGGTAAAACACATAAAAGAATCTTGAAACAACAAAGCCAAACTGAACAGAAAACAAACTGAAATGAAATGTTCTTAGTTGATGCAATAATTACAAGAACCAGGGGTTCTCCTACACTATAATCTTGATAACTTTATTCTTGAAAGTGACAAGAAGTAGGAAGAAAAAGCACTAGAAACAAAAGGTAATGAGTATGCATCATTCTTCTCCGAATGCATGGATCATGGACTTTGCAGCTTCACACAATAAGGAAACCAAAAAAGATTCTCTTTCATCTTTAAAACCATATGAAGGTCCTCCTATTTTAATGAGAGACAACTCTCTAGTAGAGGCATCTAGAAGAGGAAAGGCAGAGCTTGGTATGGGTAGTTTTGAAAATGTCCTACACATTGCAAAGCTTTCTGTTAATCTCCTCTATGTATATCAAATGTCACATAATGGCACTAGAATGAGAGTTAAATTCACCCTAAAGTTGGTGAGCATATTTGATATGAAAGACAACTCCAAAAGTGTTGTTGGTAATGTAAACCATGAATCTCAATTGTATAATATTTCTGACTTTATTTCTAAATTAGATCCTACTTTACTACATTCCACCACTTTTGTTCTACCTCCTATTTAAAATCTCAGAGATGATACATGCAGTCATTCTGATATAATTTTTTATACATCTAAATTTGGTTTCGACAAACATGAGCATGCATATGTAGATCGACATGCAACTCCTAGTTTGTCTTCCAGTGATGATTCAGTATCCCCTAAGAGAAATCAAAGAAAAAGGAGTTTAGTTGTCAGATATGACGCCCCTCATGCACTCTCAACTACATAACATATCATGCCAATGCATTCCTATATGGTTCTAGGATCTAACACTCAATCTTATGCAGAAGCTGCAAGGAATCCTCTTTGGGAACAACCTTGTATGAGGAGTAAAACTCCCTCATTGCAAGCTAAACTTGGGACTTGGTTCTGCTTCCTTCCCATGACAAAATTATCATATGTAAGTGGGTCTATAGGACAAAGAAATAAGTATATGTATGTGCATGTGTGAGAAGATACAAAGAAAGGTTGGTAGCCAAAGTATTTCAACAAGTTGATGGCATCATGGTGTAGTCACCGGTTAGGAGGGACCTCAAACAGATCAATCTGGGCTGAGCAGCAAGAGTAAACACAATGAAAACAAGAAACTATGATGGGGGCAATGCAGAACTAAATGAATTAGATCATGAAAACTAATTACAGATAACTAGTAACATCAGGGTTACAAGATCTGTCTCATTGGCCTACTACAAACATGATTAATTACAAAACACGTCACTCCGAGACCTCCAAATCTAAGATATATCTACTATATTCTATCTGATTTTCTTCTTACTAACTTATAATGCTCAATTATAATAATTTATACAATCCAAGGGGATCTGGTTGGCCCAAAAGGAATCAAATTCTAAAGAACAAGATCAAACATGTAAAACTAATTGGTCGACCTCTGCCAAAGAGATTCCTCCAAAAACTCCAAAGGATGAAGTGTGGATCTCAGGGAAGGTCAACCACATGCCAAGGAACATCAAAATCAATGCATAGGGCTCCACAATCCATGCAAGGGATCCAGTAGATTCACCAATGAAAATAGGTCCAAATGGTTCTAGTGCCAGAAAATTGTCTCGAAATCTGGAATCGATAACTTGCTGAAAAATTCAATCCAAATGCTTCACGATTTAGGGATAAGGAATATGATCATGTCCTGAAGTAAAAACCAACTCCACAAGATCCAGTGAGCCAATCCAAGAAAATGTAGAATGAAATGCTGAAAGTGCAAAATAGAAAACAAACAAAAAAAATATATTTTTGGTTGATGCAAGATTGCCAAGAATCGGGGATGCTCTTGCATCAAACATCTGGGGTTCTTGAAAAAGTGAGTCTCTCACTTTTCCGGGGTAAGAAGAAAACCAAGGTGGTCTACCTCTACCTAATAAATCCGAGATGAATCTTCAATGGGCATGTCCTTTCATTTTATAAGATACTCCTCATACTAACTGCTCTGGGTGCTACGTCCATTCCTTCTATCCAAAATGTCTTCAATCTAATCTGGGTCCTTCTGGGACAACAGTTTCTCCCAGTCTTCAATATTGTCCTCACTGAATTCTGGTTCATGATACTAATGTTAATCTACAGTATTAAATATAAGTGAAATACTCAAACTATTCGGTAACTCCACTTCATATGCATTTTCGGAATTGAACTTCCTCAAGATCTTACAAGGTCCAAACTTCCTCATCTACAACTTGTTATAGGTTCCAACTAGAAATCTCTCTTTCTTAGATACACAATCACTTCATTGAAAATTTAAAATTCCTTATGTCATCTCTTCTCATCTTCTTTCTCCTTATGATTTTTGTTCATGTCCTCCAAATGCTTCTTAACCTAAATATGCAAGGCCTTCATGTCATCTACAAATTCTTCTACCTCTACACTCCACTTGCCTTAATTACTGACATCTCTTAATTCTTATATACCTCTAGGGTGTGCTCCAATAAAAATCTCAAAAGGTGTTCTTCTGGTACTCCTGTTCACTGAATTATTGTAGACAAACTCTTCTTGTGCAAGAATCAAATCCCATCTTCTGGTCTTATCTCCAACCAAGCATCTCAACAAATTTCCCAAGCTCCTGTTTACTACCTCTCTCTATCCATCAGTCTGTGGGTGAAAATTATAACTGAACTTCAAATCTATTTTCATCTTCTTCCAAAGTGTTCTCCAAAAGTAACCAACAAACTTAGTATCTTTGTTTGAAACTATGCTCTTAGGTAATCCATGCAATCTTACCACTTCCTTGAAAAATAGGTCAGCTATATGCACTGCATCTAATGTTTTCTTACAAGGTATGAAATGAGCCATCTTCAAGAATCTATCCACTGCCACAAATATAGTGCCCTTCCCTCTTTGTGTCTTAGGAAATCCAAGTATTAAATGCATGCTTATATCCTCCCAAGGTCTTTCTGGTACTATCAAAGGATTATACAATCCCACATTATGACTACTACCTTTTGCAACTTGACAAATTCTACAACTTAGCACAAATTTCCTAACATCCTTATAAATCTGAGGCTAAAAGTAATGATCACTCACCAATTTTATTGTCTTATCAACACCAAAGTGTCTAGATAATCCTCCTCTATGCTTCTCCTTTATCAGATTCTCCCTTATAGAACTCTTAGGTATACACAACTAAACTCCTCTGAATAAGATTCCATCTTGAATGAAGTAATCCATCCACTTGCTTCTATCTACCATAACCGGTTCTCTACATGCTTTCAAAGGTTTTGTAAAATTTGAGTCATCATCATACAATGTTTTCAACTCCTCAAATCCTAATATTGTCACTTTGATATCTGTCAAAAAATTTCTACTCAATGCATCAGAAACTTTGTAAGATTTCCCACTTCTATGCCTCAATACAAATGTGTAACTCTACAAAAAATCTACCCATCTCATATGTCTATGATTCAACTTACTCTGATTGTTCGAATCCTGTAAGGCTTGATGATCTATATATAACAAAAACTCCTTAGGCAATAGGTAATGTCACCATTTCTTCAAGGCTTGAACTATAACATAAAATTCCTAACCATACACTGAATATCTCATCGCGGCATCATTCAACTTCTCACTGAAATAGGCTACTACTCTCCCTTCTTGACTCAATACGGCTCCAATTGCAGTTCCACTTGCATCACAATCTACTTGAAACACTTATTTGAAATATCGTAAAGCTAACACAGACTACTCAGTCACTTTCTGCTTCATTAATTCTAAACTTTTGTTTTCTCCAGTTGTCCACTTGAATTCCTTCCTATCTGCCCACATTGTCTCAGTCATGGTATTACAAACTGAACTAAAATTTCTAATGAATTTTTGGTAGAAACTAGCCAATCCATGAAATGATCTTAGCTCTCCAATGCTCTTCGATGTAGGCCACTCAACAATTTCTTTTACTTCCTTAGGGTCCATCTTCAAACCATCCACAGATATCACAAATCCCAAATAGACTAACTCTTCCTTCATGGAAGTACACTTCTTAAGGTTTATGCAACAAATGCTCCTTTTTTTTCTTACTAAAAATAAAAATTTCATCCAAATATATAATAACAAACTTACCCATTCATCAACCTCATGAAAGTACTAGGTGCATTAGTCAACCCAAAAGACATCACCAACCATTCATACAATCCTTCATTTATCTTGAATGCTATCTTCCACTCATCTCCTTCCCTGATTCTAATCTGATGATATCCACTCTTCAACTCTATCTTTGTGTAGTATTTGGCTCCACTCAAATAGTCCATTATGTCGTCCATTCTAGGTAAAAGAAACTGATACTTCATTGTGATCTTGTTTATTACTATAAAATCAGTACACATCCTCCATTATTCATTCTTCTTAGGGGATAATACTACAAGTACTGCACAAGGACTCAAACTTTCCTTGATCAAACCTTTCTTCAATAATTAATGCACTTGTTTATTCAACTCTTCATTCTCTGTCGGTGTCAACCCATCTGAAACTTTGTTAGGCAAACTAGCTCTGGGAATTAGGTCCATGCAATGACTGATACTTCTCATAGGTTGCAATCCATTAGGGACATTATCTGAAATGATGTCTTCATACTCTTACAATATCTTCTTTATCTCCTCCGGTTCTTCTTCTTCATGCTCCAGGTTCTTAGTCTTCTTTGGAACTAAGGAAAAACACATATTCTCATGTCTCATTCCATCCAGGATTTTCCTTCCATCCACTAAATAGATTATAGCATTCATACAAACTTCACTCTTCAAGGGTTCCTGCAAAGGTAACAAGGTTTGTTTCATCCCATTTGCTACAATAGTGTATATGTTCTTTCTCCCATCATGTATTTCCTATCTATCAAACTCCCAAGGTTTACCCAACAAAAGGTGACAAATGTACATAGACATAGTATCACATAAGACTTCATCATGATAATTTCCAATTTTCAATTTCACCAAATATTGCTCACTTACTAACAGCTTATGATCGTCTTGAATCCATGCTATCTGATAAAGCTTAGGGTGTTTCAATCTTTTAAATTTCAAATTATTCACCATTTCTTCTTAAACAAGATTATCTGAACTACCACTATCAATAAAAACTTTAAAACACTTACTAGATACCTTATATCTATTCTTAAATAAGTTTCTCCTCTGCAAGGGCTCCTCATCTTCTCAGGTATGGCACACAACCCTCCTCATCATCAATAGTTCTCTATATTCCATTTTGTTAGATGATCCGGTCGGGCTTTCTTCTACGAATGTTGTTCTCCCAGTGTTCTCTATCTTCTTACATTCCAAAGAATGATGTCCTTCTCCTCCACACTTATAGAAAGTTCCTCTAAACACTCTCTTGTCTTTTCTTCTGTCATCCTTTCCAAAAATTTCATTTCGGTAGCCATCAAGTTCTCTCCTTCAGTAGAAATTTTTTCCATCCTTTTGATATGAATTACCTTCTTTTCTTACTTCCTTGTCCTTGTCGTAATCAGTACAAGTTCCTCTTCCTCCAGTATATCCTCTTCCTCCTTGAAATATTTCTCCGGAAAACCATCCATGTCTACCTCGCTACCTCTACTCATATTTTTTGTTAAGCTTCTATTCTTCTTTCAAGGCATACTGGTATGCTTCTTCAACACTCTATAGCTTGATCAAAATAAGTTCATCTTGTATAGACATCCGTAGTCCATTCAAATATCTCGCAACTTGTTCAACCTCATCATCAACATATCCAGATCTAATATTCAACTTGTAGATTGCTTCGATGTAGTCCTTCACACTAGACTCCTTCTGCTTCAAGTTCTGCAACTTCTAGAATAGATTTGCTTGATAATCAACTGGCATAAACTTTGATTTTAACTTAGCAACCATTTGTTCCCATGATTTGACCTTTTGTTTACCTCTTCTCTATCTATACCTACAAATGCTCCCACCAAAGAGATGCATGATCTTTCAACTGGGTATAGGCATACATCACCTTTCTTTCCTCTGCGGTGTTCTCAAAATCAAAATACTTCTCCATCTCCAAGATCCAATCTGTCAATTCATCTGAATCCAACCTTCCATCATACTTTGGTGGGGTAAAATGTGGTTCAGTGTCCCCCCTACTCAAAACCCTCAAGAACCTTTCCTCATCTGGATCGACCACCGATGGATTTGCTACTTGTTCTGTTGGGGCTTCTTCTTTCTCATCTTCACTCACATCTTCAATATATCAGCCTCTTATCTAGGTTGTCTCAATGGCTTCCAACCGGGCTGCAATTCCTCGCAACATTTCCATCACAAGTGGGTATGCATTCCTATGTGCTCCACCATTCCTATTTCCCCTTTGTGCCATCTTCACGCCAGTCCTCAGCAGCTACAGGTCGGATCCACAGTCCGCCACCCTACAACAAAATTCTCAGGACAATGCAATCTTTGGAATGAAATCTGGCTCTGATACTGCTTGGTGTATTCGTTAGTTAGGAGGAACCTCAAAGAAATCAATCTAGATCAGCCAGCAAGAGTAAACACAACGGAAACAAGAAACTATAAAGGAGGAAATGCAAAATGAAATGAATTAAATCATGAAAATTGATTACAGATAACCGATAACATCTGGTTTACAAGATCTAACTCACTGGCCTGCTAAAAACATGCTTAATTACATAATAGGGCACTTCGGGACCTCCAAATCTAAGATCTATCTACTATATTCTATCTAATTTTCTTCTTATTGACTTATAATACTCAATTATAATGATATACACGATCCAAGGGGATCCGATTAGCCCAAAAGGAATCAAATGTCGAATAACAAGATCAAACCTATAAAACCAATTGATTGGCCTCTGCCAAAGAGATTCCTCCGCAAAATCCAAAGGATGAAGTGCGGATCAAAGGGAAGGCCGGCCACATGCCAAGGAACATCGGAATCAATGCACATGGCTCCACAAGCTAAAAAAGGGATTTGGTATATTCACCAATGCAAATAGATCCAAATGGTTTCAATGCTAGAAAATTGTCTTGGAATTAGGAATCGATAACTTGTGAGAAAATGATCCAAATGCTCCATAGTTTATATAAGGAATATGATCATGTCCTCAAGTAAAATCCAACTCCACAAGATTCAGTGAGCCAATGCAAGAAAATGTAGAATGAAATATTGAAACTAGAAAACAGAAAATAAATAGAAAAAAAATATATTTTGGTTGATGCAAGATTGCCAAGAACCAAGGATGCTCCTACATCACATAAACTATGATGAGACATTTCCTCCAGTGGCAAAAATGGACTCCATTCGGTTGGCCCTTGCCATTGCAGCAACAAGAAGGTGGGAGATTCGTGACATGGATGTGAACAATTCATTTCTTCATGGTGATCTAAAGGAGGAAATCTACAAGGAGAGGCCACAAGAATATGTACAAAATTCATCTTTGGTATGTAGACTCAAGTAGTCACTCTATGGCCTCAAGTAGGAACCTAGAGTATGGTATGCTAAAATGGACTCGTATATTTTGTCTGAAAGTTTTCTACAATGCAAATTTAATACAAATTTTTATATGATGAGAAAATATAACTCTTTGTTGATCATAGTGTTTTATATAGATGATCTACTAATTATAGGCATTTCAACCACAATCATTGCTACAATTAAAACTAGTTTTCATGATAGAATTTTCATGATAGACATGGGTCTCCTACACTTTTTCCTTGTACTTGAAATCAGCCAAAATGAATTAGGATTCAAGATTTCTCAATCCAAGTATGCCAGAGATCTCCTAGTTCAGTTTCACATGACTAACTGCAAGCCATTAGCCACACCTTTCCTATTTGGGGTAAAACTTGAGGATGGCAAGGATACACCATTGGTTGACTGCATAGAATACCATCAACTTGTGGGGAGTCTTCTTTATCTCACTAAGTCTTGTCAAGATCTCTCATAGTAGTGGGGCATATTTCCAGATACATGCAAGAGCCAAATGAGCTACATTAGAAAGATGTCAAGCATATAGTTTTATATGTTCAAGGAACCATCAACTATGGGATTTATTATTCAATAGGATGTACCTTGGATCTCATTGGTTACACTAATTTTAATTGGGTCAGTGTTAGCATTGATTGTAAGTCCACTTTAGGATATGTTATTAGTTTGGGATCTAGACCCAATTGTTGGTCAAGCAAGAAGCAATCTGCCATTTCTTTATCATCAGTAGAAGTTGAATATAGAGGTGTAGCCAATGTTGCTATTCAAGCTATTTTGTTGCAGAACTTCCTAACTAAACTCGATATTCTTTTTCATCTTTCAACTGTCATTTGGTGTGATAATCAAAGTACATTGAAGTTTTGTAGAGATACAATACAAAAACAATGAACCAAACACATCGAGATTAGCATGTAGTGCATCTGAGGATTGATCCATGATGGGGCCATCAATTTGAAGTATTTCCCCACTCTCGAACAAATTGCCGACATCTTCACAAAAATTGAGTAGAAGTTTCACATTCTATGATATCTTCTTGGAGTAAAGGGCACAACAAAATAGTAGCTTCCATGCATTACTAGCGTATAGTTTGAGGGGGGGTTTCATATTGGCTTTTCCCTCTTTCCTCTTTCCTTATTTCATCTTTAGTATCATTAGTTAGACCTAAGGGGGGGTGTTAGTGCAATCTTTAAAAGCAACATTATTCCTTGCTTTACAGAGCTTCTCTATCCATCCTTTATGGATGTTTATCACAAGCTTTACTCCTATAATTTGAAATCAGCCATTGTTCAGTGTTATAGCAAGATAACAAAGGATTTTCTATTTCTTAAAATGGCGCTGCTTTTCCTGCATCCTTTTCTTGATGTAGGTTTTATATGCTTTGTAATTCATTGTTAAATTAATGATATAGTTTTCATTCTTCTTGTTCTCAAATTTTCTTGTGTTAACCTACAAGTTCTCTTCTTTTTTTCCAACTAGATCATACTATATTGTGTAGGTTTAGTTAAAATTTTATATTATCTACTAGTTGATAGTTCATTTGACTCCTAGATTGATCAGTTTTTAACTTAAATTGGTTATGCACTTTTCAATCTACAATGGTTCAAATCTTTCTAAGTCCTAACACATCTATTTGTTTCACTGAATGGCTTCCATTCATAATTCAATAATTGTATTTTTTCTAATTTATAAGGGATATTGGTGAACTCCACAAACTAGAGGTTGCCCTATTAGAAACAAATAGAGAAGTATATGTAAGAAAAATATAATAGCAGAACAATTCATTCATTTCTCTTGAAGATTCACCTATCATGACTCTATCTTCCCACTTCCTCTTAGAACAAGAAATTTTTACACATTCTATTCAACTTTGTTGATATTGGAGGAATATCAAATTAATTCAATATCAATATTCTATGCCATCAATAATTTTCTGCAACTTCATTACTTTTCAACTTCTCTCTTCTTTCTCTATGCAAAGACCTCACTTTGACAATTTCTATATTTCTTATTTCGTTAACTTCTCCTCTTTCTATCCTTTTTCAAATAATTATTTTCTCTTCACACACTCTCTAGCATCTAACCTCACTCTAATATTTTATCATCACATCATTCTTCAATTTCATCTCAACACATATCTATTAAATTTATCCTCTAATACAACTTGATGTAGATGAGATGATTGTCCTTTAACAAGTACCTTAGTCATGCTACCAACAAAGCTCAATGATAGTTAAAATTGATAAAACAATACATAGAATAATATTTATTGATTTTAATTTTAAATTTAAAAATAATTATTATTTACAAAATATAAATATAATCATTTTGTATCACCATTTGGCTTCAGTACTTCCTCCTAATGGCATTCTTCTATCTGTTATTCTATATGGTATCTATTCACTTCTCTTTACCTATAAACATGCTAAATGTTAACTTCCTAGCCTTAGGCTTCCTTCTTTTCTCTTGTATTGCCTATTCCTCTCACCTCAAATTATGAACACATTCTCCAATATCATGTCCTTTCTTTTATAATTCCTTTGTAGGAAGTCGAATCTTTGACATAATAGTTACAAAATTGATTGACCATCATTCTTTACATATTCACCCATGAGTCAAAATTTAAACAATCCTCTAAAACACTTGGAATGTTCATGAATTTGATTGATACTTTAATATCCAATAGGAACTCAAACAATAATTTGTACATTCCTTGGAGGCACCCAGTCACTTTAACAATTTCTCTTTTCCCAATCTATTAATGATTTACCAAGAACTATGAACTCTTTCCATTTTATAGCTAGATCCTATACTATTAAGAACTATGAACTACATCACTAAGAACTATTCCATTTGTAGGTGGTTCCTAATCAATTAGAAACTATTTCCATATTTGAACTATGTTTGTCTTTGTTCCCTTTCTCTAGTTAGATCCTATACTATTAGGAACTACCTTATAAAAAATTTCCCTTTATCTAAATCATTCCCAACACCATTTCCGTATTGTTAGAGTTCCAATCGACTGGGAACCATTACATGTTTAAAATCTCTTTAAATTTCATTCCTTTTCATGTTCTTGTTAAATTTTAAAGATCTTGATAGAGTTATGGTAAACATTAGTAACTTTGGTTTATAGTTATTAGGGGTTCGCATCTAGAGTGGAACTCCTTTATTACTCTTCCTCTAGCAATTGTCCATCATTTCCTTTATTGACAGTTTTAGCTCCCTTACAAACTATGAATAAAATTGATTGTTGAAAAATTATTAAAAATTTGAGAGGGAACAAGAATTGTCAAGGGTTTCTAACCCCTTTTTGAAACCAATTCAAACCTTTAATAATTTTTCAACTTCGTTGTTGTCAGACTTGATGGGAAGAATTGGAACAAAAATATTCTTGTCTTCTATTTTTTCTATGTCAAGGTTTCAATCATCATTTGGAACTCTAATGGTTATCCTAGTTTATCACTATTATATCTCTTGTTAGGAACCTAGATGTTTATCCTTTTCTTATATACTTTTTCAAAAAAATCATGACAAGAAATATTAACGGTTCTAATAGTTCTATTAACTAATACATGCTTCGACTACCCATAACTTAGCAAAATTTCATCTAGTTTTCATGAAATTTGAAACTATATTACCCTTTTGGCTCTTCTACAAGGTGGAATTGAAATTTTTACATAACTAAGCATTGAAGAATGCTCCATAATTCCTACAAGCTATACCTTTGGCATGTTCCCAAGAGAAACTAAACCTCTAATCGACTATAGCATAGCCACATTTAGTTCAATTTCTACCAAATTGAAACTAGATATAACCATTTTTGTTATCTACAAGATGTACTCCTTAGTTGAATAAATTGATCTAGAAAATTTTCTCCAATAATAAATAGCAAAAACTAATTGAAAACCAACTGAAGCACAACCCAAACCTGAAATGAAAGTAAGTTGAAACAAAAAAGAAACCTAACTTTTGGAGAAATAGAGGATGACCTATGAACCTAAATAGTCTTGCGTTACATATTATGTCCAAATTGATAAAAATGACATAACAATTGTTTACCTATAGAATCTTTTTGAGCTTTGGATCAATGTTTACATATATAGTTCGTAATGTGCTCCCTTTTCGTTGAAGCATACATGACTACTTCACATGGGTTCCTTTATGGTTATTTCCATAATGTTCATTCTAAACATGGCTCCCACATGTCTCTTAGCATTCATGGTATGGCTGGTCTCCCCGACATGGTCAATTTTCTACTTCTCGGAGTAATTTACGGCATCCTTGGCTAGCACGTTACTGAGAAATACCCCTATTTAGAACTTGCCATTTATTTTATCCACAAATTAGAGTGATTAAGAAGAGAAAGACGGTCATTATATCATCATGAAAGTAGCAATCACCTTACGACCCTTCTGCTCTACGTGTTAGGGTTAATATAATCAACTTGTACAGATGTGGTTGAATTCTACAATAATTTGTTTTAATATAATTTTTATACAAATTGTGTACTATTCATCATTAAAAATATAAATCCAGCTCGATTGTTCATTGACCTTAGAAGCTAACGTCAATTTGTTATTAGTTTTGCACTAAAAGAAGATTTGAATCCATTGTCTTTTTGTTATTGTCTGGTGAGTTCATCCTGCACAGTTTTAAGAGAATAGTAAGTAAACTAATAATTCTACGTAGTCATGCAAGATAAACCGCGTGTTCGACTCCGGTGCTGTGAAGACACGAGGAGGTGGACTTTGAAGACTGACATCAAGAATGTTCGTTTGGAATGGCAGGGTGCGCTGACATATTGTTACATATATGCATCATCCTATAGTGTATTTCTATCATTCGGCTATTATTACAAACTATAAATACCAACAAGACTTAAAGGATATATTCTGTTTCCCCTCAGGAGCTTTGAATTGATTGGTAAATTATAAGTTGCATAGAAAATCTATGGCAATATCTCCATTAGTTATTGGCCGTGGCCCTCTAACAACTGATCTAGTAAAAGGAGATGGAAAGCACACAAGTAACGCCCAGATTCGAGATATTTGGAGACTTATTCAGGGTAGTGATGATTGGAATGGCATGCTTGATCCAATGAACCCACTTCTCAAAGCGGAGATACTCAGATATGGTGATTTTGCACAGCAGTGCTATGATTCATTCGACAATACTTCTTCTTCCAAATATTATGGGAATTCTAAACGCAGCAAAAGTTCGCTGGGGCATAGATTGGAATTGCTTGGAATTGGGCGTGGCTATCAAGTAGCGAGATATATTTACGCTAATACTGCCGTGCTAAAGTCGTTTCTCAGGCCAAAATCAGGGGATAGAGGTTCATGGATGGGATATATTGCTGTTTGCACAAACCCAAAGCAGATAAAGAGATTGGGAAGACGAGATATAGTTGTTGCATGGAGGGGGACTGAAACACCACAAGAATGGATGGAAAATCTGAGGGATATATTAGTTCCTGCCACCTTATCTCAGTGTACTGAATGTCCCAGCATACAAACAACTTTCAAACCAGATGTTCGAATAGAGAAGGGATTTCTAAGCTGTTATACCTCTGTAAATGGAGAGTCTCAGAGCGGCGGGCTGAGCGCAAAAGATATTGTAGTGGAGGAAATAAGAAGATTGTTGACTGAGTACAAAGATGAAGAAAATGTGAGCATAACGTTCACTGGACACAGCTTGGGAGCTGCACTGGCAACTATAAGTGCATATGCTATGAAACAAGTTGTAATGGAAGAAAATGCTACAAAATCAGTACCTGTAACAGTCTTTGCATTTGCTTCTCCACGTGTAGGAAATCTAGCATTTTCCCAACATCTGGAGGAGATCGGAGTTAAAGTGCTGCGTTTTGTAAATACATGGGATTTGGTTCCCAAAGTTCCTGGAGTTTTTATCAACGAGAACATGGGATGGATCACTAGATATCTGCACTGGCTTCCATGGACATATGTTCATGTGGGAGTCCCAATTACTTTGGACAGTAGCAGATCTCCAGTGTTGAAGAAATCGTATAGTCCAGCCAGCTTCCACAATTTAGAGGTTTATCTACACTTGCTTGATGGGTTTCAAGGGAACAACAAGCTCCCTTTCAAACCATCCGGTAGGGATCCAGCTCTGGTGAACAAGAACTCAGACTTGTTGATCAAAAAGCTTAACATCCCTTCTTACTGGTGGGTAAGGAGGAATAAAGAGGTTGTAAAACGCATAGACGGAGTACTGGTATACTCTCCTACGACTCCCACTCCTCCTCCCCTCTATATACGCCCCAGTGATTCCGATTCCCTTTCAGGTAATTTGCAATCAAATGAAAATTTTGTGAAATTTGAAGATGTGCATGATGAACGGCAGCCTTCAGCTGCTGAATAATAAGTTGAAGGCGTGCATTATCAATGCATGCTTCAGCAGTTGATGATCAGCTTCCAGGATTTCATGTAATCCATGCATTTGCATTTTTAAGTTTTCTAGTTTTTGAATAACAAACTGCTGTTACCGACAGTGTTTAGTTTTAGTTTTCTTTCTATGCAAATAATCTGCACGTATGCAGACTGTAGCTTGTACTTCTCTTAGTTTTTTTATGCATTCGATGCAGATTATTAGTTCTTTCTTTAGAACTGATTGTTATCAAGTTCGCTGCTATTTTCAGTTTCTTATTGGCAGTCAAGTTTTTTATATAGCTTCTCATGTACGTTGTTTTTGACAGAGACGAAATAATAATAGTTTTCAATTTGATCTCTGCTTTTTGCACAGTTCAGTAGAGCAGTCTATTATTGAAGTCTTTTATTGAATGATTTGAGTTTGAATGATTTCTAGTTTTTGAATAATAAACTGCTGTTACCGACAGTGTTTAGTTTTAGTTTTCTTTCTATGCAAATAATCTGCACGCATGCAGACTGTAGCTTGTACTTCTCTTAGTTTTTTTATGCATTCGATGCAGATTATTAGTTCTTTCTTTAGAACTGATTGTTATCAAGTTCGCTGCCATTTTCAGTTTCTTAATCGCAGTCAATTTTTTTATATAGCTTCTCCTCATGTACGCTGTTTTTGACAGAGACACAATAATAATAGTTTTCAATCTGATATCTGCTTTTTGCACAGTTCACTAGAGCAGTCTATTATTGAAGTCTTTTATTGAATGATTTGAGTTTGAATTTCTGAGTTTCCTGATCAGTATAGTGTAAGTGCTTTACTGTCTGGTCCTTCAATTGATATCAGAGTCTGGGTGTAGAATTTGAAGGAGTATACTATTAAGCTCTTACACTATACTGAAGGCTGAAGAAATAAAATAAAAAATCTTAAATTTACTCTGTAGTCTGCGAATAGCAAGGCTGAAAAGATAAGATTGTTCTGAATATTGAATTGAAGTTGCTGTATAATCACTGCTGAAGAAGCAGCGTACAAATAAGAAAGATTACCCCAAGTCTTTGTTGCAAAGACAGCTAAAACAAGCAGAGATAACAAGTAATCGTAAAAATAGGAGTATCTTTATGCATTCGAATGCATGTAAATTTTATTACAAAATTAATGAAAAAAGAAACAAACGATGGAAAAACTAAAATCTATCACACTGGACGAAGTGCACTTTATTATGCAAGAACCAAAAAAATCTAAATTAAGAGAGGCATCGATCATGAAAAGAATTGAATATATTGATCATGCTAAAATATAACGTCTAAGAGAGCTGCACATGCAATTGCAGTGTTTATTGTGCATAAAAATAAATAAAAGAAGACCTACAGGAAAAAACTGAAGTTTCGTTGTGAAACCCATGAGAATGCATGTACGCATGTCTTCAATCTCTCCGTAGATAAAAAACAGAGATAGAAAACAGGGATGAGACACAATTTAGCTCTCAAAACAACAAATCTTGCTGTAAGGAGTGATGTAAGGAAATCTTTGGTGACAATATCCACGACTTGTTCACATATAGGACAAAACTACAATTTTACTTGGCCTTTTTGAACCATATTACGAATGAAATGGTGGGGGATCTTTATGTGTTTGATTCTTGCATGAAACATTGGATTCTTAGTGATTGTAATAGTATTATTGTTATAGGAAAAGATAGTGGTTGGATATTCCTTCATCAAATGAAGATCTTCTAAGATCTTTCAAATCTAAATAGCTTGAGAATTTGTTGTTGTTGCTACACACCACTTTGCACACCACCTTCCTTCTATGGAAGAGAGAACCATGGTTGCCTACCAATGAAATCATCTCTCTTGATACAACATTTACTACCAAAGATTCTAAAATACTTAACTGTAGATGTATGACCAAACTATAACTCATAAAGTGACTTACTGGTAAACCAAACTAGATCCAAGATCCAACAAATCTTTGCCGGTTAACCTTCAAACTGACTTCCAAAGATCTAGAATAGGCTTTTAGACCACCACTAGGGGCAATGCAAGATCTATCATCAATTTGTCTCCCCCTAAGGTGAATGCCTTAGATACTGGATGAGTTTCCTGCCGGTGCAGGAACATTCTTCTCTACTAGTTGAGTAACTGGGGTATATCCTTCAGCTAAATGAACATTAGGGGAAATTGATTATGCCGGTTGGGCCTCAGACTTCATAACCCACTTATGCTCCTTTAGAATGTCATCAACCTTCTGCTTTCCGTTCTCATTAGATTTATCACTTCCTGTCAACGGGTTCTTGCTTATGCAAAATCTAGCAATATGTCCTCCTTCATTGCATGCATAACAAGGGACATCTCTCTACTGAATTTCTTTACTGTAACCTTGACCATTCCTTGACCTGCATTGATTAGCCATTTTTCCAAACTTTCCACATGCATGACATTCCACATTCATTCTACAATCTTCTATCTTATGACCACACTTCTTACAATTTGAACACTAATCGAGAACTGCATTATTATTCTGATTTTCTCTATTTCTACAATGCCTTGCCATATGACCAAATATATTGCAAACAAAGAATCTACCATTAAATTTATGTGCATTGGGTTGACTTACCAGTCACCTCTGATTCCGATTGACCTTCTGATCTTCATTTGCAGTACCAGAGATTTATCCATGCTCAAATCCAAGACCTCTAGTGTCTCTAGTGTCCCTTTGATTCTTCAATAATTCATCAAGATTAGCACAACTAACCTTGAACTTATCTTTGTATTCATTTGCAATAGTTAGATCATCTATTAGGATTGTTACCATTCTTTCCAATTCTTTCTCATTGTTTTCTGATTGCACCAATTCAATTCTCAACACATCGTTTTCATGAACCAACCAGATGCATTCCTTAGATCTGTCTTTCAGAGATCTCCCAAGGTTTTCTTCATTCTTCTTCTGGTCTTCAATCTCCTTGGACATCCACATAGTTAGAGCTTGCATTTCATTCTTGATGACAAGAGTAAAGGGCATTTAACTAGAAATTGTCACGGATTGAAGAATATCATATAGGATCTCATTGATAGAGGTGACATAGAAGTGGATGGTCATACCCCCAATGAAGAGCATGTGATGTTCAAGGAGCCATTTCCTAAACATGACAAGGGAAAAGAAAAAACTACCGATAATCAAGCTAATTATACTAAAACACCCTATGACTATGATTCCACTATTAATCGTATTTCAATGGACAATCATTTTTCTACTATAATCATAAAGGACAAAGCTCTTGAGAGTTATACCCAAAGGAGTAATGTTGTTTTAAAAGGCATTGGACCATCTTCTTCATCTTCCAAAAATGAAACCTCCAAATATAATGTCACAACCTATCGAGGTAAAGTCACCTTGCAAGGTGTTCCACCTACGACCACGACCTCTTCATCCACAAAGAATGAGTATGACCTTGTAGATCAGCTAGGGAAAACACCCACCATCATTTCCATCCTTGATCTTTTACGCATATCTCCTGCACATAAGGCTATCCTTGATAAAACTTTGAGAGAGACCTCCAACCCAATGATCTAAATATGGACTAGTTTCAAGCCATGGTGGGATACTTTTATGTTTCACATAGCCTTACATTCACAGAAGCCAATGATGCATCTGTAATATAGCTTCATAATGCACCTTTACATATTGAAGCATTTATCTATAAATAACGAATAAAATGAGCCCTGATAGATGGAGGAGCAGGTCTAAATATTTGTACATTGAATACTATTAAGCAATTGGGATATTTTGAAAAGGTTATGAATTCTACACATGCAATCACCATAAAAGCATATGATGACGAAGAGCACTCAGCCAAGGGCACAATCACCTTACCTCTTAGAGTTGGGCTAGTTATGAAGGATGTAGTATGTCAAGTCCTTGATTTAGAGCTCACATATAATATACTCTTGGGATGTTCATGGATTCATGAAATGAGAGGTGTTCCTTCAACATATCATCAATATGTCAAGTTCCCAGACAATGGACTTGAAGTGACCATTAATGGTGATCCAAATCCATTTATATATTGCAATAACCTGTGGCCAAAATTGGAAAAAATAATACCGACCAATAGAGAAGCAACTCCATCATCTGCATATGTTGAAACTAAATCATTAAAACCTCCTACATCAAAACAAGTAGAGCTAAAAGAAAAATTCAAGATTAAAGACATGGGATGTGGTGAGTATATCTTTCATGTTGATAAACTCCCACTATCTCCTAAGACATTTAGTCAATAGGAACATCCTACAAACAATTTATAACATGAAGGAATTGGGTGTGAACCACCTAGTGTTGTGGCTACTAAGTCTGAATGCAAAAATCCTCTAGTGGTGCAAGTGAATCTTGATATCAATAATCCTAAGAGTGGTTCCATCAAAGAATCTATTGAGTGTATCACCAACCCTCTTGAGAACTCACATTGCTTTACCATTTCATAAGTTCATTCCAATTCCACTCATCTCTCGGACATGGATCAGCAAGAATTAGAAAGGCCCTTATTGGGAATAAAAAATCAAGGTATGAAAAGAAAAATCTAAAAGTAAAAAATAAAGAAAAGGCCTTTAGTCTAAATCAAAATCAAAAGCTATTGGACTCTGAAAAAATCAAGGTCAAGGATAAAAATCCTATGAAAGAAAAATAGCAAGAGATGATCTCCCCTAATATCAAAATAATTGGGGGCAAAAGTTCTATAGTTTTAAGTCAAAAAGAATACTTGTTTATCCTAAGTCTCCATCATGTCATGATACTTTCACTTCTTTTCGGAATAATAATCCTTCATCACTCATCCACTTGTTCCACACATCCTTTTCCTTCTGGTGATACATCATGGACCTTTAAGGGAGCTTCCTCAAGGGACTTTGTTATTAGGGATGCCCAAACATCTTTAGGTGACACGCATATGGGTGAATGTAGTCCACACATTAGTAATTCTGCCTTATTTCCTTCATCAAGGAAGACAATGTAATGCCCTGCCAGGAAACACCTAAGGGTTTAAGTTAAAAACACTCAAATAGAGTGTAAATATATATATATATATATATATATATATATATATATATATATATATAATGTTTAAGAGTATTACTGATTAGTTACAACATTAAGATAATTAGGAGTCATCCAAAACTTAGATACCGCAGCGAAAGGCTAAACGAACCTAAGGAGTTTCCCAACGCGATTACGTAACCTTACTCCCAACTCAACTCGCGTCAATTGATCCAATAAGCTAGATATCTTAATTACAAGATAACGCATAAGACATGGTTATATATATGTTCAATGATTTGACATCTTAGAATTTTTAGGAAGCATTCATTTATTTCGAATGGATAGGAGGCCATCGCGTGGTTATTTACTCATTGCACTTTAATTCATAATTACATTAAGAGGCCTCCCAAAAGGTTCAAAGCATTTAATATAACGAAGTTCATTCATTTGGGTCGAAGGTAACCACCCAAAATTGATATCATCCTTTAATATTAAAAATATGGCTAATAAGATGAGATTCATTCATTAAGGATTAAACTAAAATTATTAGAGTGAGGTTCCCTCATTAAAGTTTAAGCATAACCAAACTAAAGAGTCGTAGTTCTTTTATGGAGGATAAAATGTGAGAAGCCATAGAATTCATTCATTGAGGTTTTAATAATGCTAATAGATGGACTAAATTCATTAAGGTGCAAAAGTACTAGGAACACATGAGTTCATCCTTTAAATTAAAATATAGTTAGCAAGATGATATTCATTATTACAAGATTAGAATATAAGTTCATAGTGACGTTCTTCCATTAGGATTAGAATATAACTATCTTGTTGCATGTCACTCTTGTTAGTTAAATGTAGATAATATGGAGAGATACATTTACTAAGATTAAGATATAAACAACTATACGAATTCTTCCCTTTCCAGTTCAATTTTAGCAATTATAAGAGAATTCTTTTATTAGGGTTATAATTATGGATAAATAGTTGAGTTCACCCAATTATCAAGTTGATTTGGTAAGGATTATTTGTTAAGATTGAAACATAAATAACTAAACAAATTCATCCAATATAGTGTAGTATGATTAACATGGCGATACTCATTTAAGAAGATAAAAAGTAAATACCTATATGATGTTCATCCTTTAGATTTCAACTTAGAAATTACAACATTAATTCTAACTTTGTTACCCATTCACATTCGTTCGATTTACCAACTTATATCAAGCTAAAACAATAAAGACATCCTAATGAGATTCTTTCCACCATTATTTCCTTTAATTAACATAAACCAAATTCTTTTCCATAATCATACTTACAATGTTTTATGAGCCTGATTACTACATTTATCAAGATGAATAATTTTATGCGCTTTGATTTAGCTTCATTAAATTCCCACCATACACTTATGAAAAGCAACCATACATGATAACTTAAAGTACGAAATAAAAGAAACAAGGCATCGCATAACACGGATATGATCTCGGAGTTCACCCCTAAGGGCTACATCTCCGGGTTTGCTCAACTGCAAGACCCCTCTGGCATTTAAATATAGTTAAGAATACATAATTTACATGTCTTTTACATCCTTGCCACTTAGGCAAACACAACCCATATACAACAGTCACCTCGGTAAATAATTACATAATGATCCCCTCTGAAGCGGATCCTACAAAATACATCAAAGCAATAGCAAGGAATTCTTAATTGTCGGTACCCTAACTGGAGACTTGACCAACGTTGACCAGACATAAGCAATCAGATGACAGGATCCCAACATTCCTATCAAGGGCGTGCTATTATAATAGACATAACGATTACCAAATTATTAAGCCATGCTCAAGCGTTAACGGGTTGTTACAACATTTCCTCAAGTTGGCTTAAGCATCTAAACAGATTATTTAATCCTTAGATAAACACCAAAGACAAGTTGGTTTTACAAAAGTAATCTAGCCCCTTCTCTAACTATACAAAAAAAATTACCCTTTTTCTATAAAGTTCAAAATACATTGAGAGTAAATAAAGGAATGGGAAAATCATTTCTGAGCTAAATTGAGCTTCTATTGCATACACAAAAAAAAGTTTAAAGTCTAATGCCACCATTCAATTTTCTCATTAGCATTTAAACGTGAGTCCCCATATTTTCCACTTAAATGAAATAAAACTTAAATACACATTTCAACATTTGTAAAGATAATGAAAATCATTGCCATATTACATTCCAAAAATCAATATATATCATCAAATTATATATGCTAATTAGATGTTACCTATATTAACATATATTTTAATATATCTATTTATCCCTCTTTTTTTTTTTAAAAGAAAAACATTACTTATTAAAATATACATCTCAACTCACATTTTTTATATAAAATATTGCTTATAATATATTTATATTAATAAGCATCTTTTTTTTGTTTGTATAAAATAAAACAAACTATATTCAAATTTTAACTTACCTAAAATACTAAATAATAATTTTTAAAAAAAAGTAAAAAAATTAGAGGGTGGCCAACCCTAGGCGGCGAAACCCTAGGGTGGTCGTGCCCTAGCCGAAGAGGTTGTAGCCTCCATGGAGGACGTAGGCCCCTCGGCCTCCACATACAGTGGAGTCAGGGGTACTGCGCCCGCCGTGGGGGTCGCAGGCCCTTCGGCTCCCCCACATAGTGGCACCGGGAGGAGTTGCGGCCTCCATGGACGATGCAGTCCCCTTCGGCCCCCACTATGTGTGGGCACCGAATGGAGCTGCGGCGGTGCCGTGGGGAGGGGCGGGTTGAGCTTCAGCTCCCCTCCCCGAAAACCCCAAATTTACTTTTTTTTTTTTTTTTGTTTGTATATAATTTTTTTTGCATAAAAAAAACTAGTTTCGACTTAACAACATTTTTTTCTTATTTTAAAAAAAAAAAAAATACCCATAAACGAAATACCCAAAAACGTAAAAACCCCCATTTTTCCATTTGTTACAGTCACATTCATTTGTTCTTTTTTTTGTCTTTTCCCAGCATGTTATGGTTTTTTTTTTAACAAATAGGAGAGATTGATGAATAACCTTCAAATCCATTTAGTATTTGCTGTTCGTTTTCCTCACAAAGATCCAACAATGGAAAATCTGAAAACCAGTATTGCAAGAAAGAAAAATACAAGACATTATGATCAAACTGATGAATAGAATCCTACCTCCAAACACATTCCGGGAAGAGTTTTGATGAAGAGCTCCACCTACAACCCAAAGAAAATCTCCATTTTTTTTTCTCCCCAAAGTTTTTCCATCTCCATTCCCAAAAGATCCCAAAAAGAGAACCCCCCAAAATATTTCCAAAACTAGGTTAAATGAGGAACCTCTTTTTTTTTTACCTAATTTTTCAATTTCGAATTTAGGCATTTATTTTTTTAAAATAAAAGAGAATCAAAATGGAAAATCATTCCTTTCCACTATTCAATACATCTTATTCGCTTTTCTAATTAAAATTAAAATGCCTCTCTTTCTTATTTAATTCTAATTTTAATTTCTCCATATTACTTTAGCCAACATTTATATTTTGAACTATTAACAAGGGTAAGGTATTTAAATTAATTTAAATTTCCAAAAATCAATCCTTTATACCATATCAACTTTACAAGTAAAAAAAAAAATTTCTTTTAAATAATAAAATTTACCCTTTCTCTTCCAAAATGCGAAAATGATTAATTTATTTCTATTTCCCAATGACTTTAAATCTTTCCTTTCTAAAACGCATAACTCATTGAATTTCGTTATTATTAAAATTAACTATTAAATTAACTCGCTACAACATAATAAAGCGACCTTTTTAATAAATGACTAATCTCATGAAAGAAACCTATTTATTCTAATTTTCTCAACTACTAATGCATTAATGAACACATTAATTCAAGTTAAATACTTTAAGCTTGCTACAGTTATAATTAAAGTGATCTCTTTAACTTAATGATTAATCATATAAAAGAAACTACCTATTTTAAATTTCTAAATTACAAATGCGTACATCCACTCATTAAATTGAATTAAATACTTGGGATAGCAAACTCCACTTACCCCGTGCATGGCACAGAAACCGAGGAAGTCCACCAAATCACACAACACACAAGCCAACGAAACGAAAGCCCCACAAACCACACACAATGCTCACCTAACCATGGGTAAGGCAAGACGAGAGTTTTATGACCCCCAAATCCGAATTCTAAGGATGGAGGAGGTATGCTCAACCCTGCGAATCCGAAGGAGATGAACCTCGCCCTAGGCGGTGTTGTACCTGCAATCTCCTGCAACCATGAATCACGCAAGCATACATATACATATACATATTCAATGAAGGCATTAGCTCGAGATTTATAACGAGAATTAGGAAACAACTACATTTACACAAAATTCGATGCAAAAGCACAATAATAGGTATGCACAATTATTTATTTTATCAAATCTACAACCTTGCATCACGGTTAACCAACCATTCAAAAATGCCACATAGGAAGTCAACCAAGGTCAAACGGGTTTTACAAGTCCGACCAGGGTAGGGGCATTACATTCTCCCCTCCTAGGCTCCGACTTACTCCTGGAAGTCGCAAGGCTAAGTGGAAATCATACAACACGTATTAGCCCTAAAACTCAGTTACAATTATCAATTTGCACAAATAAATATTTTGTCAACAATTTAAAACATTATTTATAAATCCTCTACGAATGTCATTATCCATTAATAGAATGCATCTAAAATCATACACTTCTTAAAATATCCTAGAATTTACACACAATCATAGTAGAGAAACGAGAATTTTCCCTTTTTTTTTATTTCACCAAATTAAAGCAATTAAAATATATAGACACAGTTATCATACTCATTTATCAAACATGACAAGAAAATATGCCCTCAAGGTCCATTTCTTTCACCAACTCATCTCTTTCACAAAACTTTATTGCATAGAACTAGCTTCAAATATCAATTTCTACAACCAAGTTAACTTTCGACAAATAAGAGCAATGCAAGAACTCAATTGTTTACACTTTCCAGACATACAAGAACCTTTCCAATGACTATGCCCCATAACATAGTGACAAGTTAATACCATTTTTTCCATGATTACACATAATATCCATCCACCAGACTAGTTTGCACAACACAAAAGGCCACATGTGAGCATGTCTAATGCTCGGTCAAAGGTAACATATACGATCAACATCTCTATGCCTGCTCTCAGAACAAATACATGATCAACAATATCCATCATCTCACTCAAGGGCTTGATGGTGCTAGGGTACACCATAGCAGTGCTACCTTCCATACAAGTCCCTCATGAATATCCCTTGCTATGTAAGGTGTTTAGCCTCCAAGAGATAGTCACCATTCATAGGTAGGTAGTGGATCCTAGCTGTCTCACAGCTTCACATACCTCCATCCTCAAGGTTCCCTACGTCTACTTCCTCGTATACACTCATCCAAGACCGTCTCCTACGTCCTTGGAGAGGAATTCACATTGCAACACAAGACCAGCATATGAAAACAACAAGGATAAACCGGTTTAGCCACCAAAGTACAAAAGAATAAAGATAATAATTATCAATTCCAACAATAAGACAAGAAAATAATTTCTAGATTTGCAACATCAAATCAAGTAAGATCAAGATTGCAAGATCGTGGCTAAACTGTCAAGGTCAAAGTAAAATAAATTGCTGGCCCACAAGGAAATAAATAAATAAATAAAAGAAAATCATAAGTGCACATTACATCACTACGTGACTAGTAGCTAGCCGCCAACGAGGAAGGAAGGGACAATTGTCTAGCTATCATAGCAGCTCATCATGTGGTGTGGCCAAGTCACACATCTGCATGGCATGGCAGTGTGCACCTCGACATCACCCCGCATCATGTCGTCACGCGGCATGGCTCTACCCTATATCTAGTGGTAGGCCACATGGAAATGTCTACTACATCCCGCATCGTGTCTCAGCACGGCATGGCAATACTCCAAGTGGACAAGGCATGCAATGGACGTATCCCCAAGAAACCCCTAAGGGTTTAAGTTAAAAACACATTTATTTGTATTTCCCAATGACTTTAAATCTTTCCTTTCTAAAACGCATAACTCATTGAATTTCGTTATTGTTAAAATTAACTATTAAATTAACTCGCTACTACATAATAAAGCGACCTTTTTAATAAATGACTAATCTCATGAAAGAAACCTATTTATTCTAATTTTCTCAACTACTAATGCATAAATGAACACATTAATTCAAGTTAAATACTTTAAGCTTGGTACAGTTATAATTAAAGCGATCTCTTTAACTTAACGATTAATCATATAAAAGAAACTACCTATTTTAAATTTCTAAATTACAAATGCATACATCCACTCATTAAATTGAATTAAATACTTGGGATAGCAAACTCCACTTACCCATGCATGGCACGCAAATTGAGGAAGTCCACCAAATCACATGACACACAACCCAACGAAAAGAAAGCCCCAAGAACCACACACGATGCTCACCTGAAAATGGCTAAGGCAAGACGAGAGTTTTATGACTCCCAAATCCGAATTCTAAGGATGGAGGAGGTATACTCAACCCTGCGAATCCGAAGGAGATGAACCTTGCCCTAGGCGGTGTTGTACCTGCAATCTCCTGCACCCATGAATCACGCAAACATACATATACATATACATATTCAATGAAGGCATTAGCTCGAGATTTATAACGAGAATTAGGAAACAACTACATTTACACAAAAATCGATGCAAAAGCACAATAATAGGTATGCACAATTATTTATTTTATCAAATCTACAACCTTGCATCACGGTTAACCAACCATTCAAAAATGCCACATAGGAAGTCAACCAAGGTCAAACAGATTTTACAAGTCCGACCAGGGTAGGGGCATTATAGACAATCAAGGGAGAAACATATCATTCAGTCAAGGAACATCGAAGCTACAATCATAAGGTGAAGCCTCACACATTTGAGGTGGGTGACTTAATTCTCAAAGGAAATCCTAAGAATCAGTAAGACAAGAGAAGAAGGGAAAGTTTTAACCAGATTGGCTTGGTCCTTACGTCATCACAACAATATATGGATCACATGCATATCAGCTCTCAAAACCAGATGGAGAACCTTTGGAAGATCCTATCAACAAAATGCACCTTTGCAAGTGTTACACATAGCTCTTTAGAATATCCTAATATCAAAAATACAAAAAAATTAAAAATAATAAAAAAAATTTAAAAAGTAAAGAGAAATAAATGCGTCCAATGTTGAAAACCACTTTGGTGGCACCCTGGGCAAGTCTTGTGGTGAAAACCGGGTTACTGGCGTCATGTTTAGAGAAATTTCTCCTCTCTCCTTCAGGATTGAATCTCATCATTTCACTTTGAACACACTCACAACCTATCCACCCATAATAAATTTACCCATTCCCATCATGGCTTGTTATTGATCTACCTAAGATTGGTTAGCCATTTATAGTAAACACTCCCTTTTTCACCCCTTTCCTTCCATAATAAATTAGGTCCAATCTGCAACTGGGGCAAAATCCTAAACCTAGTGATGGAAGTGGTACCCTGAGAATCACATGTTTTGAGAAGCATCATCTTTTCATTCCTCCTTCTTTTCGTGCACAATCCGCAATAAAAAGTCACTTGCATTGCCAATCTGCAATAAATTTTTGATCTTCTTCACAATAAAGTACCAGTTTCATGGATTCAATCTATTTTAGATGAGACACAAGCAGCAATGGGATTTCAACAAATCAAATCTTTTAGCAGACTTTCGCAACAACATGGTTTTCAGCATTATCTATCCTTTATCAGGATAACAACATTGTGACCAAATAAAACATGTTAACATATGTGACATGAAACACAAATAAAGTGAAGATTTCATTGTGTGTTGGTTTCAAGTCTTGGTTTTCTTTTTATTTTATCTTTAAGGTGACATGACTTTTAGATTTTCCAAGATGTCGCTGACTAGAGATTATATCTCCAAGATGTCTTTGAATAGAAAGGCGAGGATGGGACATGTTCACCTATTAATTTTTCTATATGTGGATTGTCTCTTACTAATTCTATGACTTGTTCAAGGATATGAGGACACTATGAGTCTAGTGTGAATTGGGGAATTCCTTGTTGGTGACTATCTAATCTCCATACAAACAGGTACAATGACTTTCTGGGTTGAACCTATACCTCAATTTCCATAACCTATTTTCAATAATATAGCTCAAAGATAATAAATCACAAGAATCTCTTTCACTTCCATATCTTCTATCTTCCATCCCCCTTACCTGAGTCAGTGTAGCCTGCTATCACATGAATGAGTATAATGACATGCCAAAAATATCTACATTTCATGTATTTTTCACCTGCATTACCACATATTAGTATTATATACATACATATAGATATCATAGTTGCATCACATTCTACACACACCACTGATTAGTATATCATATACACATCATGCATTCTCATCATGTAAATAATTATATCAAATCATTACCATATACTCATCTGTATTTAGTACACATAAACCCAGAAAAAGAACAAAAATATATTGTATTTCATCATGTACATATTTGCATCCATATCATAAGAATCATAAAGTCATCATAAAGCATATATAACATCACATAGGAACACATGCAATAGTTGTTTCAAGAATGGATCATCACACACACACACACACACACACACATATATATATATATCAAAAAAATAATATGTGTCATAATACAATGATGTCAAAATCTTATATGGCTACAAAATCACCCAAAGGTTCCTACATCATTATACAAAAACTAATACAAAATGGGATCCAAGAGAGCTATGATGAAGACCCTCCCTTGGAGCCAGCTCACCTCAAAGGAATCTGAGCTCCCAAAGGACCCACCCTTAGATTATCTTGTCTGTCCCCTCCTGCAAACTTTTTGGGACCATCTTTTCACCAAAATAGTTAATAGTCTTGTTTTTGCCCAAATCTCAGGCATATACATAATGTGTCTCAATCTCATCACCTTGATCACGGCGTGGTCCTTAGCATACAAATTTGTTCATAGCCATTGTGTCAAAGGTAATCTCTCTCTAGACTCAATCTGGGGTAAGTACTCCTACATCCAATCAAATGAATCGTGTCAATCCTAGTGGTACTCATGTTCATCACATAGTGTTGCTTAACTTATCATATCCTAACCTAGTCGTACCAAGATATCAAGCACATTTATGTTCTTTGTTGAGATCTTGTGTACACATAAAATCTGAGAACAAATATATTAAACAAGATTATTGGAGATAGGAGACAATGGAGGTTGAAACCCTACTTGACATGTGAACAGTAATATTGTTTTATTTTGTTTATTTGCATGATCTTAGGTATCTCTATTGGTATTGGTGAATGTTTCATTGTAGGACCTAGATTGTTTTTGGTTGAATTTTTATGGTTTTACAATAGTTTATCATCACTTTTCACCATATACAATTGCAGGTTGAATCAACTGCATTGTTTTCCTTCAATGGGTCATATCTTTCACCTCACAACTTTATTTTTAAAAAATGAATGGTTGTTTGAAAGGTATTGAGAAGTATTACACAGCTACAAGGCTGATTTTTTCAGATCTTTTATCAAATTAAGTTGTATTAAAAAAAAATTATTTTTGGCAATTGGAGCCTTAAAATTATTGTAATCTAATAAGAGTCCTTGTAAACACACTAATTTAAAAGTACCAACATTGTAATATTTGGTGGTTAATTTTTGAGACTAGTGGAAAGGGGTGGTGTTTCATGTGTCTTCTTTCTTTCTCTTTTCTTGGTTTTTTGCAATATTCTTTTTTGTTATCATGGATGCATCTACAGTTCCTCTTTTAACACCATATAATTATTTTGAATGGAAATCTAAAATGATAATATATCTAAAAAGACATGGATATCATCATGTTACAATGGGACTTGAAATTGAACCTCAAGATGTTGGAAAAAAGAAAAAATGGTTTAACAAATATCATGAAGCCTTTAGTAACTTGTGTATGCTAGTCTACGTTGTTCTTCTTTTTCACATTGAATCTGCCACTACACCAAATTTAGTGTAGACCACTTTGGAAAACCTCTTTGGTAAGTAGGATGGACTAAGAGGTTATCAGTTGGAGAGTGAACTCATAGGGTTGAATCCAACCAATTTTGACACTATATAAGACTTCTTCACAAAAAATAAAGTCTATAAGATTATCGTTGGAATAGTGTGGAACCAAGAAAGAGGATAAACAAATGATCATGGGTATTCTTTCTAATCTTGGTCTTAACTATTCTATGTTTGTTCTACATTCTATGCTACAAAATGTGCCTTGGGCACCACATTCAAAATGCCTTCTCTAGATGAATTTATTGTAAAACTCACTAGGGAGAAAGACAAATTGGTTCAAATGGGTACAATAAAACCCTCTAAGTTACATGCCTTAGTTGTAAATCAAGACACAAAAGAATATAAAAGGGTCTAGTAAGCAAGATAAGAAACAAAAGAACCAAGGAGAGAAGAAGAATGATCTAAAATCTACTAGATAATCAGATCTCATCATCAAAATATAAACAACCTAAGAATGAGAAGGTCAAGTGTTTTTATTGTAAGAGGCTTGGTCATGATGAACATAAATATTCAAGGAAAAAATTGATCGCTTTTCACATCTTCTTGAAAAGAATAATATCAAGGTTCTTGATTTAGTCAAACAAAGTTCATTAGAAGGATCTTCTAAGGACACAAATAAGAGTAAGGGGAAAGGAAAGGGTAACACCCTAGTTGTTGTTGCTTCACAACCCAATTCTTTGATAATTGACTCCAGTGCTTCACACCACATGGCTTCTTTAGAAGATGATTTCACCTCTTTAGATCCATGTTCTATGCCTTCCATATTAGTGGGTGATGACACTCTTGTTGAAGTGCATCGGAGAGGCTCTATTGATGTGGGAGAAGTAGCATTTGAGTATGTCCTTTGTGTTCCATATTTATCAACTAATCTCCTATCTACTTATCAGATCACTGACACTGATTCTAGAAAGTGAGTTGAATTCACACTAGATGTAGTGGTAATTAGTGAAATTCATAATGGGTCTACTATTGCTATGGGAAAAGAGGATCATCAGTCTAGAGTATATCAGTTTTCTCACTTTTTTCCTAACTCTCCTTCGATAGTTTTACTCACTCATGCAGATGAGGTGAGTTTTTTGTGGCATCAACAATTTGGTCACTTGAGCTATCATTACTTGCAACAACTCAGCCAATAGGACATGGTTTTAGGGTTGCCTAAATTATTTGATTATCTGATGGAGTTTGCGAAGGATTCATTCTTGGTAAGCATCTTGGGGAGAAGTATGATAAAGGTAAAGCATGGAGAGCTACATAACTAATGGAGTTGGTAGATAGTGACTTGGCCAGACCATTTCCACAACCATCCTTCAGTGGGAATAGATATATCTTGACATTAATTGATGATTTTTACAAATATACACTGGGTTTACTTTCTCAAACAAAATATTTGAAAATTTTCTAGATTTCAAATATTTGGTAGAGAAAGAACCTGAGAAGTTCATCAAGATTCTGTGTATAGATAATGGGGGTGAATATGTTAACAATCACTTTAAACAATTTTGTGCTTCAAAAAGTATCAACATGCAACACATAGTTCCATATAGTCCTCAACAAAATGGAGTCACAGAACACAAGAATAGGTCCTCTAAGGAGATGGATAATTGTATGATTCACTCCAAGTCTTTGGCACCTTAGTACTGGGCAGAGGACATCAACTATATGTGTTACATCCAGAACTAAGTTCCTCACAAAGCTGTAAAGGGGGTAACACCTTTTCAAGCTTGGAGTGGTTGAAAACCAACAGTTAAGCACTTTAGAGTATTTGGTTCTCTTGCATGGGCCAACATTCCAACAAAGAAACCAAAGGCTATGGACCCGCAAAGCAAGCCTTGCATATTTTTTGGATATCCAAATTATTTTAAATGGTATAGGCTTCTCCATCCCACTACTCATTATTTGTTCATTGAGAGGAGTTTTCATTTTAAGGAGAGTTCTTCCAGATCTTCTCATACCACCTCTCCATCCACTAACACATTGAAGATATTGCATCATGATGACAGTTCTTCAAAGGATCCTAATCCTCCTAATCATGATCAGCAGTCTTCTTCCTCCACTTCAAAAGGTGACAGTGATGATGAGGATTCACATTCTTCTTATAGTCATCATTCAAAGGTTGATGATTCTCCACCGGAGTCTCCTGCCTTAGTGCCTCTTTGGGATTGACAAAAAATTGAGTTAGCACGAGATTGGTTTGGTGATCCATTAGATAATAGAAGAAAAAGGTTACAATTTTAGTAGGCTCCACATCTCTTCATTTCTTCAACTTCTAATCCATAGTCTATTTGAGAAGCTTTAAATGTAAACTGGAATGCTACAATGCAATAAGATTTTAATTCATTAGAAAGGAATCATAGATGGGATTTAGTTCCTCTTCTTAAGGGAAGGAAACTTGTAAAATGCAAGTGGATCTATCAAAAAATATTTGAAGCAAATTGGTCGGTTGTTAAGTATAAGGCGTTCTTGGTAGCAGCAGGACTTTTCCAAGTTACAGGGATTGATTACTCTAATACTTTTTCTCCAATTGCTAAGATGAATCCATCTAACTTGTACTTGATATAGTTGCAATCCATCATTGGGAAATTCATCAGATGGATGTGAAGAGTGCATTACTTCATGGTGAGCTTTAGGAGGAAATCTACATGGAGCGGCCACAAGGGTTTTCTCAGGATCCTACACCTGTGTGCCAACTTTGAATATCTCTCTATAGCCTCAAACAGGCTCCTCGAGCTTGGTATGCCAAGATGGAATCATTTCTTATGAAATTTGGTTTCACTCAATGCCATTTTGATCTGAAAATATACATTCTACAACATGATGATACTCTCACATTTCTGGTTCTCTATGGTTTTGACTTGTTGATTAGAGGGCATCAGTCATCCACCATAAAAGCAGTGAAAACTACTCTACATTTTAGATTTCTAATGTTAGACTTAGGACTTCTATATTACTTTTTGGGAATTGAGATTACTTAGTCATCTTTAGGTATCTTCCTTGGACAACCCAGTTATGCACTTGATATGCTCTCTAGATTTCACATGGTTGACTGTAAGCCTACACCGACTTTATTTTTGTTAAGGGTCAAACTTGAGGCTAAGTGCTCTTCACCTTGGTTGATGTCACTTTATATTAAGAACTTGCTGGGTGACTCATCTACTTGACTCATATGAGACCTGACATTTCATATGTTGTGGGCATGGTTTCTCGATTCATGCAAGAGACACATTAGTTGCATTGGAAATGATTTAAGTGGATCCTCCACTACATTCAAGATACTCATAATTATGGAATTCAGTATGTTGCAGGCGTTAATATTGACTTGGTGGGATATATTGATTCAGAATGAGCAGGTGATTCTTGGGATCACAATTCTACTTCAAGGTATTGCTTCTGACTTGGTTCTAGTCCAGTTTGTTGGTCAAGCAAGAAGTAGTCTGCAATTTATCTTTCATTAGAAGAGGTTGAGTATCAAGGGCCATTCAATGCTGCCACTAAAGTTATTTGGCTTTAGAATATTGTCATTGAGTTTTGTATTCCAATAAGAAAGCCTACCAGTATCTTTTGTGATAATCAAAGTGCTATACAGATCTTAAGAAATCTTGTTCATCACGAGAGGATGAAACACATTGAGATACATATGCACTACATAAAGGAGCTGATTCAGGAATGCATTATTAATCTTAAGTATTGTTCTACATCAGAGCAGACTACAGACATCTTCACCAAACCCTTCACCAAAAGCAACTTACTTCATTTGTGATCTTTGTTTGGGATGAAAAGGTGTCTATGTTAAGAAGGGCTTCGTAGTCCACTATTTCTCTCTACCTCTTAGGGGGGGACTATTCCTCTTATGGGGGGCTTCTTCTTTTGGGTGAGGATATCTGATGTAGGGCACCTAGCACTGCAAGAATGAAAGATTCGATTTCTTTTAAGTTTGTATGTTAATTTGTGATTTAATAATGTACCAACCATTGAGGACTCATTAGAGCCATGGTTGAGTTGTCCAAATTTTAGTTTGAGTCAATTGTGCTCAGGATGTTGTTAGCCTGAGAAGTGAGATGCTTAGGTAGTTCACAGACAAAATACTCCAGATGAATGTATTCATGTATTGGGAGTTGATTGAGTTGTGTTTAAGTCTTCTAGGGAGTTTTAGGACCTTTAAGAGCCTTAGAATGCATTAGAATGCACAAATTGCATCCTGGAGCAAAAGTTGTCAAAAGTTGTTGAGCAACATCTTGCAATTTCTTGCAAAAGTTGCATTTTTGGTTATAGGAATTAGGAAGTTGGTTGAACTAACTGAAACAAGTGGGTATAAGCCAAATTTCACTTCATTTTATGGATTGGAGGATTGGAAATGCAAGAGCAAGTTTTTGGTTTGTGAAGCAACCTTGTTTCCACCGGTTTTTAACAGTTTTGTCTTGTTTTTCCTTGCTTGTACGGTCCAGTATGGTTTAGATGGTGTAAAATCATTGCCATATTTATATGATCATTTTATTTTATTTCATTAAGGTTTATTTCTATTTTTTATTGTTCCAAGTTGTAGAGATTTCTTTCATTCTTTGCAACTAGGAACATAACTCTTGCGAGTAGGGTTTAAGAGCAAGAAATGGCTCTAACCTAGGAATTCTTTGATGGTACCTATTGAAATCAATAAGAATTATAGGTTAGGGTCTATAAATATCTTAGGAATAGGGTGTGTGATGTTGCAGGTCTAGGAGGAGGATAAACAATGAAGCCCTAGGCTCACCGCTGGGAGTAGGTGAGTTGGGACAGCAAAAAAAGTGCGGTTTGTGAGCACATGAAGATTGGTGCAGGTCCAAGTGGCATATGAGTGGAAATTCCTCTAATTCCCCTTGAAGGTTCCCAAGGTTTTTGGAGCAAGAGATTGGACTAGTGAAGAGTTATAGACCCATCTTGCCAATTCATTGGTTAGGCCTAAAACCCTTCAAATATGTGCAGCATTGGAAACCCCACTTGTATAGATAACCCAGATACATTTTTCCAATATTGTCTGTAACTTCCAAAAGGGTACTCAAATCCATGATTTATTTCTAGGCTTTTTTCAGAATTTTGCAAATTAAATGCCTAAAATTGCCTAGGGAGGGCTAATGCAATTAGGCCTAATTAGGTGCTCATAGAGACCTAGAAGGGTTAATAAGCCAAGGTAATGGATTTGGTGAGTATTATACCTCAAAACACATTTAATAAACCTTATTGATGCATTTAGAAACCATAGGAAGATATTGTGTGTTAAGATCCTTGCAGGAGTTATTGGAGCCCAGGAGAGGAGTGTGTGAGTAATTGAGGTGGCAACCTCAAGTGGAGGAGTTGATTGTCCCAAAACCATTGGCTATACCTAGGAGGTAAGTCAAGAAGTTTCAAACCTTGGAGGTCTCATTATCATAACCCCTGCCAAGTGCCATAGGAAGGACTTGAGTAGTTATAGGGTTGAGTAAGACAAGTCACTCAAGAACGTGTATCAAACAAGGCTTCAAGACTCTCTGCATCAATATCTATCTACATGGGTACCTATCATGGTCTCATTTGTTGGGACCTATATTTTCACAAACCTAAGCTATGCTTAACAGAGAGTGCTAGTGTAGGTTTTTTCATTTTTCCTTAGGTTAGGGGGTATTTATATTTTCTACATATATTATTTAAGATCTTTTAGGTTATTAGGAGTGGTTAAAATGAAGACACGTGGTGAAATACTTCAGCTACATGTGGAACTCTCTACCTCATATGGATAGTTGAGTTACATGCCCTCATTTGACTTCTTCTACCACCTCTCATTACCACTATTTTGTCATTTCCTAAGCCGGTTATGTGGTAGTTGGGTTTCTCACCCTCTTTTGGCTTTATGTGCCAACTTTATCAACTCCTTTCCTATCTTCATGTAAGGAGGTTATACCAAATGTTTTAGCATTTACCAAGAAGGTAAAATATCCCACTTTTTATGGGAATAGGAGTTAATTCACCCCTTGGATGTATATGCTATTATTTTTCTATATAGTAAACACTATACTCTCACCGTCACTAGCTCAATGATAGGTCGGTGAGAGTCTTCTCTAAATTCTCTTCTATCTCTATTTTTTTTGTCATATAAGATTTATCTTCATTCAGCTATTTTGATTTTCAATCATTTGTTGCCTGGAATGACATGTGATCTATGTTCGACATCTTAATTCTCACTTCTTGTAGAATCTAACATGCCCAAACATGTGATTTGCACAAGTGATACTTTGCACTTCAATATTTCGAAAAAAACTAATACAATTTCATATGTGGTTTTCTTTGGTAGAAGTTTTTTACAATCCTCCAAGCCTTAGTTCCAATCTTTTTAGTGCTTGGGAAGCCAAAAACCTCGTATCACAACACTCACACTAACATCATATTTCTATTAACATCGCAACAATCACAATAACAATCACAATAACTGCATAACTATGCAAATAACTGTGCATATCAAAATGGTTATGTAACATATTTCTGTGAACATGTTTCTTCCAACATTAAATTATTTAGTGTTATTTATTGTTTAACATGAGCAATATCTAACAATTGTTTAAATTTTTTAATCTTTGTGATTAAAGCAATGAATTTTTCGAAGAGACCACTTTCCTATATAAAATTCTTTGGAAAATCATGCCATTATTGAAGCATGAATACTTATATCCACTGACTTGATATTGTCACCTATTGTAGAATAAAGGGAAAATTGAAATATTATCTTGATTTGGTCAATAACATATTTCGAAATTTACACTCAATACTCATCTTAGACTTGAAGAATGAATTACCTATCATTTTCATCATTTCCAAATTTGATTCTACGCCTAATACTTAATAAAACATAAAGAAAATTAGAATTATAATCATTGATCGCTTGTCTTCTATGTTAAGTCAACTTTCAAGTAAAGTCCCTACAATCATAATTATAAAGAGAACTGTGATCTTCAATTTACTTCTAGAAGATTAATTTCTTCAACTAGTTTTTTATCGAAAGATTAACTACAATTCAATTTTGAGAATGTAATAACTCTTTCTTTTCTCTTTCTCTCAATACTGAGCAACAATGTGTTCTTAATTTAATCCTAGTTATCTAGTCAAGTTAAATTAAGGTTGAAATTTGAAGCACATGACATAATTTTGACTATAGTTCAAATGATTTTTGTTGTATCTTGATTTACAAAATTATAGGTCTACTTTTAGTAGATCAGATTAATTATTTTGTATGATGTTCCTTTAATTCCAAGATGACCAGTAATTTACATAAGTTTTAACAATTTTATTTTTAAGTTTATGAACACAAATGCTAGTTTTTTTGTCATAATCTTGTAATGTTACCTTGGATGGGTAGGGGCATGAAAGAGGACTAACAACTTGTGGTTATCTAAGATAAAGGCTATTTTACAGTTTAATTTTGTGTTTCAAGTCACTCAAAACATAAACATAATTTTTGTTTCTTCTAAGTTGTCTCTAGGAAATAGTTCTTTCAAGTATTAAGATGATTAAATGTTTTCAATTCTCATAACCTCTTATAATAAACATAGTTGTTACAATGTATATGCCATTTTTTCACTCACTTAAAATTTTATTACTCATTTGTAATGTGTTTGATAGTAAATTTTGGTTTTGAAGTATCTATTTTGAAATTAACATTTTTTGTGAACTATTAAATATTTTTTTATGTTTACCTAGTACTTCTATCATTTTATTTTTGACATTTACGAGTTGAAACAATATTTATTATTTTGGTCTTGCAACAAATAGTATTATAAGTAGATTCAAATAATCCATTTTTTTGAATTAACTATTTCATTCTTTGAATCTCTACCCAGAATAAAAGTCCTTTCAAATATCAAAATAATCAATAATTGAATTGAATATGAATCAAAATAAATGAACATAGTGAATAATCTTAATGATGGCCAACACTATTACAAACAATAGATTCACTATAGAAAAGTTCCTACCAGATTCTACTAGGGTATTTTTATAGAATAGGGACTTACTACATGTAAGCAAATAATGCTTGAAATAATCTGGAATATCTATCATATTATATTGCCTAGTGGTTTCAATAATTTTCTCTAAGACCAAGTTGTAAAATTTAATAGTAAAAGAGCCCAATAACTTTCATATTTTATTATCATTGATCTATTGAGAGAACATTGACTATAATAATTTTTAAAATCTCAACTTGGCGTGTTCAAACTACATCAACAATAGAGAATGACAAAACTATCATTTTCTTTCACCAAATAGCCTAAATGTCTAAGAGAATTTGCCATAGTATTATATCTCGATAAATGGCTTTGGGAGTAAGAGAAAAACAAAATAAGCATAGATCATATGCGAAATGAATCTAACAAAAAGTGAGGCCTTTCTAAGCATCAATTATGGAGGCATAAGAAATTTGTACATTGTTAGTTTTGAAAATCTAGCCTATTAAATTTTGTGTTCAATTAAACACAAAAATACTAAATTCCTAGGAGATTACCAAATAAATACTCTATGCATCTTCTAAATCATCTTAGTCAAAGGAATCCACTAATTGGTCAAAACAAAATTTTACGATCAATAACCAATACAACTAGGATAATTGTAGTCAATTATCATTTCAAAGGATTGATTTGTGAGATTGAAGCTTGCCTAGAAGAATATTGTACGGTCAAAGGAACAATGCAATAGACAAAAGCCTCTTGTAAAAGGTAATGTACAACCTATCTCCCTCATGTGTAGATTCAAGTATGCAAGACTTTGTTATTTACTAACAAAGATGTTGTATGTTAATAAGTCGATAGTCATTTTTAGCTATATAATGTACCATTAAATCATAACATTTGAGTGCCTTGATCACTTATTTTTATCTTATGCTAGGGGTGAAAATACTAGTAAAGATGTTTGGTACGTAGATTGTGGATGCTCTAACCATATGACAGGGAATGAGAAGTTGTTCTCAACAAAGGATGGAAGTTTCAAATCCAAGATCCAGCTTGGTGATGATAAATCATCGGAGGTTGCTGCCAAAGGAGCTATGGAGGTCCAAACAAAAGAAGGTATAAAGAGTATTCATGATATTTATTATACTCCACAATTGAAGCACAATTTGTTAAGTGTTGGGCAGCTATGTGAGAAAAATTATAAAGTAGTCTTTGAGAATAAGACTTGTACTATCTATGATAAGAATAAGGATAATAGGGTGATCACTTTTGTTCCTATGACAAGAAATAGGATGTTCCCTTTGAGGTTTGGTGAACATAACAACAGTTTGGCAAATATGGCTTATGAGGATTCAAGTTGGTTATGGCATCTTAGGTATGGGCATTTAAATTTTCATAGTTTGAAGTTTCTAACCTCACATGCATTAGTTTCTGGTTTGCCCAAGGTTGAGGAACACAAGGGGGTTTGTGAAGGTTGTGCTAAAGGAAAGCATGCAAGAGAAAAGTTTCCAAAGGGCAATGCATGGAGGGCTCATCTCCCACTTCAGCTTGTTCATTCAGATATATGTGGTCCTATGCAGACTAAGAGTTTGGGTAAGTCATCATATTTCATCACTTTTATTGATGATTACCCCACGAAATTGTTGGGTATATTTTTTGAAGGCCAAAGATGAAGCCTTGGATACATTCAAGAAGTTTAAAGCCCTTGTGGAAAATGAGAAAGGGTGCAAGATCAAATGTTTAAGGACTGATCGTGGAGGAGAATTTTTGCTCAAAAGCTTTCCAAAATTATTGTGATTTTAATGGCATCAAGAGGCAACTTACTACTGCATACACACCTCAACAGAATGGAGTAGCTGAAAGGAAGAATCGTACTGTGGTTGAAATGGCAAGGTGCATGTTACAAACCAAGGGATTGAGCAATTCTTATTGGGGAGATGGAGTTGCTACAACGGTGTACATCCTCAACTGTAGCCCCACCAGTGCACTAGAAAAGATGACTCCTTATGAAGCTTGGTATGGTAAAAGGCCTAATGTTAATCATTTCAAAGTTTTTGGTTGTTTGGCTTATGTGCATGTACTGGATCAGAATAGACAGAAGTTAGATGCAAAGAGTGAGTCATGTATTTTTATTGGGTATAGTGAGAAAAGCAAGGCTTATAGATTGTATAATCCCCTCACTAACAAGCTTATTGTCTCAAGAGATGTGATTTTTGATGAAGGGGGAGTTTATGGTTATAAAAAAGGCCATGTTGAGAAGTCAGAATCTATTTTGAATGATGATATAATTGCTGATATTGATCATGAGCAGCCAACTAATGTTTCTATATCCAGTGGTTTAACTCCACCAAGCAACCCTTCATCAAGTTCTTTAGTACCAAGTTCAAGTCCAGCTTCTTCTCCAAGTTCTACAAGGAAAGTAAGGAGATTGAGTGATATCTACCAGAGTAGTGGAAATCAAGTACATGAAGAAAACCCAATAGGTGAAATAGTGAATTTTGCTTTATTAGCCAGGGCTGATTTTGAACCATCATGTTTTGAAGATGCATGTACTAATGAAGTCTGGGTGAAAGCCATGGAAGAAAAGATGGATTCCATTCATAGGAATGACACTTGGGAGTTAACAGAACTTCCACATGACAAAAAAAGGATTGGCACCAAATGGGTCTACAAGACCAAATTTAACAGTGATGGGAGTGTTGAAAGACACAAAGCGAGATTAGTTGCTAAAGGCTTCACACAAAAGTATGGAATTGATTATGAAGAGACATTTGCACCAGTAGCAAGACAAGAGACCATAAGATTGCTGATTTCATTAGCAGCTCAGAAGAAGTGGAGCATAAATCATTTGGATGTGAAAAGTGCCTTCTTGAATGGGTACTTAGAAGAGGAAGTATATGTGGAGCAGCCACAAGGTTTTGAAGTGGAACGAAAAGATAATTATGTCTACAAGTTGAAGAAGGCTTTGTATGGGCTCAAGCAAGCACCAAGAGCGTGGTATGCCAGGATTGATAGATACTTTCAAGAGAATGGCTTCCAGAGAAGTAAGAGTGATCCTACCCTATACTACAAACAAAAAGGTACTGATATTCTCATCATAAGTTTGTATGTTGATGATATTTTGTATATGGGTAGTAGTTCTAAGATGAAAGATGAATTCAAAGCTACTATGATGACAGAATTTGAGATGAAAGATCTTGGTCTAATGAAATATTTTCTAGGAATGGAGGTTTATCAAAGTAAGGATGAGATTTTCATTTGTCAAACAAAGTATGCACAGGATATGCTGAAGAAATTTAATATGACTGACTGTAACCCTGCCTCCACTCCAAGTGCTCATGGAGATTTGTTATGTAGAGATGATGGTGTTGATTTAGTTGATGAGACAACTTACAGAAGTATTGTGGGGAGCTTGATGTTTCTAATCCACACGAGGCCTGATATTGCCTATTCAGTTTCACTTGTTTCAAGGTATATGACAAATCCATTTGAAATACATATGAAGGCAGCCAAGAGGATTTTGAGGTATGTGAAAGGGAATTCAAGTTTTGGTATTCATTACTACTCTTCTGAAAAGTTCAATCTTGTAGGTTTTAGTAATTCAGATTGGGGAGGTAGTATGGATGACTGTAAATCTACATCTGGAAATTGTTTTTCTTTTGGTTCTGGTTTAATTACCTGGAGCTCAAAAAAGAAAAGTATTGTTTCCCTCTCATCTACAAAAGCGGAGTATGTTACAATTACCTCAGCAGGTACATAAGCCCTTTGGCTCAGAAAAGTTTTGGAAGAAATTGGAGAAAAACAAATTCAGCCTACAGTAATTTATTGTGACAATGTGAGTGCCATCAAGTTAGCTAAGAATCTAGTTCATCACAGCAGAACAAAGCATTTTGATTTGAAATATCACTTCATACGAGATTTAGTGCAAAAGAAGGATGTCGAATTGAAGCACATCAACACCCAGGATCAGCAAGCAGATATATTCACCAAAGCGGTTGCGAAAGCTCAGTTTATAGCACTACGAGATAAGATTGTCAGCCCTCTCAGCATCAAGGGGAAGTATGTTGATAAGTGATGCTGGTCTAGCATGCAGCTCCATGCAACTCCAGTTTGGACATGAAGCTATCCATTCATCACCATGCATAAGCTATTTTTAGTTAATAGTTTTTTTTTGTTTATTCATGCAAATAAAGCATGTACTCTAGTATGCATGAATCCTTAGGACTATTTTTAGTTTTGTTTTTTGCATGAGTTTGTTTTTAGTAAATAAAGCATGTTGTGCATGCACTTATTGTATTCTTAATTTAGGGAGTAGTTTTCTTTTTTTAGTTTGAGAGCCTTAGTAGCTTTCCATGCAAAGCTAGAAATATATTTAGAACTGCAGTTATTATTTATTCTTCTAGACTGCAAATTCTTTATATATACAGCCTCTATGTAATTTTTTAATGAAGCTTAAATAAAGATATTGGTGTTTTCTTCTTTTTGCTGTTATTGTTTGCTAATCAGTTGGTTCAGAGAGGATAGGTCAGGTTCAAAATTCTACAACATTCATGTGCCACAACTTCTATTTATTGAGATAGAAATGTAATATTTACATGTTTCTAATCATTAAATCACTTGACCATTGATCACGCAATCAAAAAGCATGTAATCCCAATTTGAATTAATGTAAAGATTCATTTGTTTTCTGATAGACAAAACTGTGGATCAAGACTTGAGATTAAATTGCTATAAAAGTTTTATCTTAACTTCCTCAGTTTGTTCCTAAAATGTCAATCCAGGGATCGTAGACTTGTGAAAGGAGTCGGGGCTATATGCCACAAAGGCGTGAAAGTTGTGAGATGTTGTGAAATTAAACCTACAGCAAATAAAAATAGTTTTGATAGCAGGAACTGTCACTTCCTAGCGACAGTATGCCAGTAATCTATGGTAGAAACAACTAACAATGATAACAACAATGCCTAATCATTAACAATAAAAATAATAATTTATTAATAGAAAGAAAAGAACATCAATTTAATAATATTGAAATAAACCACTCTAAAATCTTCTTTAACGGTTCTGATAAAAAACAATAGTATAAAAAGTACCATAAACACATAAATATAAAATAGAACATAATAAATATACCCATTCTGCACCATAGAGTGGGCCATTGCTCCATGGCTCGCAGGTGAAGGGAACATGGATGTCTTTCTACGCGATCAAAAGAAACACTGTCATTTTATTTATGAGAAAATCGCTACAAATTCTACGTATAGAAATCTGCCTCCATAAAGTCTATCCTGGGGCTCATATATACAACTCCAATAAGTAACAGATACATACAAATATAGATGATTTGTTTCAACCTACACCCAGCCAATTAAATATTATTACACCCACAGCTGACAATGAAAACAATTTTATTACACCCATAGCTGAAAACATATTTCAGTTTTCAACAATAACAAAAACATATTCTAGGAATGTTGAGGTGCCTAAGCTTTGTGACAGCAGAATAATGGTGTACATGTAATCGTGGTCACAACAATTAATCAGAAAATGCTGCCTTTAGAAAACCACCTGTATCTTTTTGCTCCTTGATTTTCCAAGAATTATTTTTGTATAGAACCTTACTTGGGCCCGTTTTGGACAAAACCCATGTCTTGGATCTTTTAGATCCGTTCCCATTTTCTCGCAAATTACAGCACAAAACTGACTGCTCTTATTTGGCATTTTTTAACTCGGAACATTTGAGCATGAGTTGAAGTAGATGCATATTACAAACAAACTTGTTACAACAGCACAGAAGAAATAGGAAATGGTTGAATTCTTATTTTCTCCTAACTTGCAACAAACTATTATGTATCACAATTTTTTCTCCTCAACATACTTCCACAAATCTTATACATGTCTGTAATAATTGACAAACCATGTCATATGCTGAAGTGACATGTAAACTGCTTGGTTAATGCTGTTAAAAAAAATAATGCTCTGAACAGATGTGGCAAGAGTCCATGTGGCAATAATGAGTGACAATATGGTTCCTGCACAGAAGGTGACACAAAGCATGTTCCAAGATATATATTCCAAGGCATAAAAAAATGCTTATCGATAAAAATAATCAATATTTAATTTTCATAATTTAATCTCAAAAGTATATTAAATACCTCCTATATATACGTAACCATATGCAACATAAAGGGAAACATAATGGTATGATATGGAATGGGAATGGAATGTGGAAGTGGGTATGAGGGTGCAAGAAATAGGCTAGAATATGATATAAAATGGAACATTATTTTCTCTCATCATTCCTCACAACTTAGCATATTGCACCTCCTTGTGCAATAATTATGATCAAGAGGTGTTTAATTTGAATTATAGCCTTTTGAACCGATAGCTTTGGCCCTCTTCTTTACCGTTCACTATTATACCTCATCACATTTTTCATCAATCCCACTTCATAGAAAGTCTCATAGATTTACTTTCAATTATTTTTCAATTATTTTTCACCACCTCTTCATAGCAAGCTTGATGTTTTTTCTTTATTATAGTTTTCTTTCAAGATTTGATTTTATTCAATCCTCCTCCAACTTTTCATTTTTCTTCCAGTATTATTAATTTCATTTTCAATTTTTCAATTTATTTTTTTCATTTATTTTTCATTATTTATAACATCAAGGATGAAATGATAGGCAACATGAAGGATGAAATGATAAGAAATGTGAAGGGTGAAAGGATGAGCAATATGAAATGAGTATGTATTGTCAAATTATACTATATGGAGTGATAAAAGATAAAGTGAAATAAAGGGTGAAAAGATATGTAATAGGGATGGTATACCTCCCCCCAATTGAAAGGGTTGACCGTCCTTGAGAAACAAGGAGAGGATAGGTAGGGGTGTTGCATATATGATCAATATAATAAGAAATATTAATAAAGTTAAGAGCTAAAATAATGAACAACAACATTGACTATTTTACCAACTGGCATGTCCAATTATACCAAGGTCAAGTAGACAAAAGAACTCAGCAACTGTGATCTGCAAGCAAGGAAGGAACCCAAAATTTGGACAGGGATTACAATACAATGAAATACCTTGATCTGATTGAAGCATCATAAAACATGTGGCGGCTAGCCGATCTCACTGTCTATAACACCTCAACTGAATGTGTAGCACTACCTATAAGTGATCAAAGAAATGGTGACCACAACAAACTAGAGCATAGCTACACAAGTCAACAACAAGAGATGCTAGGAACACCCAAAGAGTGAAACTCCATAGAAGCATCTAAGTGTACCTGCAAAATTATGATTCAAGAGAAAGAACACTAATTATAGCAGCTTTTTTTTTATATATTTCTTTTTTGTTTTTGTTTTTTTCATTTTTGTTTTTTCCTTTTTCTTTTTAAACTTTTTTTTTCATTTTTGATAACAACAAGTGACTGTTGGTAAACCAATTTTGAATCACTCGCTGCTTAGTGGCATCATAAAAATAGTTTTCACCACTAAGAATTTATTTCAACTACAACCCACCAGAAATTAGTTTTCAAATTGTAGTTGTCTAGCAACACCCGAAGGTTTCCATTGATAGAATTTATTGCTTTTGTCATTTTATTCATTTGTTTTTATTTTTTTTCAAATTTTTTTTTTTTTGAAAAAACTACATATAATGACCACAAAATATGAAACTCTCATATGGATGACGAAGTGATAGCACCCAAAACATAGAGTTCCATCTAAAGCCCTTCAATAAAAGTTACTGTGGAAACTGGTTGCATGTAGAACTTGAAAAGATGACCAACAGTAAGAAAGATACCTCATCAAGAGTAAATATTCTCATGACATGAGTGCTACAAAAATCCTTGATCCCAATTAGTTCATGCCACCATATCTAATAGTGGAGTGTAGCACTTTGGAAGACATGTCAAATCATTGAGTTGAAAGAAGTACTTACGATACAAGCAACCTTCCAAAGATAACAAAATAGTAAAAGCCTAATGATAGACTCTCAATATATCCACATAGCTTTAGATATGCAGAGGAAGAAATCCTTATGATGAAGTGCACTTATCTGCATTGGAATGTGTGTAATCTTTTTGTTGATGTCTGCAAGTTGTCTCTAGATGTGTGGCTTGTGAAGAATTAACCAAGAACATGGTACTACAAGATCCATGGTTACACAAAGTTACATCATGTCCTCTACATGATCAAGCATCAAGTATGGTGAAATTTTTTTTTATGCCCATTAGTATTGAACATTGGGACAAAAATCCTCTTTTGATCACCAAGAGTGTAGCAAAGAAGAAACTGGATCTTCACCATCTAGATAGAAAGGTTTAAAAAAATGCCTTTGAAAGTTCATGAAGAGAAGCATCATCAATTGGCACAAAAGTGTTAGGTAACCACCAAAATAAACCTGCAACCATATTCTCGGGGCCAAGCATATCAAGTATAGTAATGTAGTATCATCCATTTAATAAATCCGCTAGTATGAGTTATTTATTAGAAAATAAATGGTAGAGATAGATATATGAATAAATACTTAATAATAAAATGGATTAATTCTTGTATAAATATAAATGCAATGCTAACCAAACAAGAATGCATACCTTTATTTGGTCCAAATCTCACACATATGGTTTTATTAGAAGCACCAATGAGACAATCAATGAGGTTTTATTAGAAATCAACGAAGAATCACAAAATTCAAGGGGTTCCCCCCAACTTAACTTTATACTGTAAGGGCATGAGGACATTAAGATAATCCAAAGAATGAAATAAAGAGAGTAACACATTTAAGAATACCTTGAGCCTTGTTCAATGATCAATCAATCAAATATTTAAAAAATTTAATGGATTCCCCCCCAACTTAATTTCACATTACAAAAGCATGGATTTATTAGGCTAATCCAAGGAATCAAGAAATATAATAACACCTACTGTCAATGAATGGTCATCTTAAGACAATAAAAAGAATCAAGAATGAGAAAGATATATCAATTAATACCTTGATCCTTTTTAAATGAATTGTCATCCAATTGCAACATATTTTGTTTGGTAATAAATAATTCAAATCCTTCTAGTTCTTCTTAATCGTAAAATCAATTAGACCTAGATCAATAAGTGTGCGAGGAATGCAAATATTTATTATAGGCCTCGCAAGACCTAGATGTTTGAATATTAAAACATTTTTAAAGGACAAAAATTGTAGGCTATCATTATGTATCACACACAACTCTTGAATGATTAAGATAGATAATAGATCACCTTTTAGTGCATGATTAATTCCAACAGACATATTTATCCTTTCAATGACGAAATCATAGTGAATTGTTTCCTTATGTGTGTGAATTATCTCTAAAATTTGTGACTCAAGAAGTAGATAAGAGGAACTAAATTGTTGATCTGTGAATTTGATCAATGTGTTCTACTAATTATTTTAAACAAAAATAATATTCTTTAGTTATATAGCCAATTTCATGCACATTAATAGAATGTAAAGGGATCATTGAAATCACATCATTATATGCAGTTTCAACCACCTTATTATGTTGTGTATTATTAAACATCGTGGTTGCCTTTGGTGAATATGGTGAAGTTAACCGCATATGATATGAAGGGGATAATGAAAATGGGAATAATTGTTGTGGATATATAGTGGTTGGGAGTAAGTAGGAAGGGTACGATAGAGATGGTATTAATGGATATTATGGTTGTTATGAGCATTCATTTTTCCATTCACCATACATAGTAGTTGAAGAAGAATTTTATGAAGAAACAATTTATCTTTCTAATCCAGTAGAATGATAATACATGGTAATAAGCATACCTTGATCTCCCCAATTTGATGCATGAAGTTGTCCATGAGTCACAAAGGAGACTTGCTCACACTCACCTTTATTTTGATAAGGCATACTTATAGCTTGTATGTCCATTAGCACATCCTCTTGATCAAATTGGAATGTGCACTTAGCTTTCTCCTTGCAACAATGAGAACATCACATGGTTAAATCTTTAATTTTTAAAATTCCCATGTCCTAAAAATTCATCAATTATATGTTCTTTCTCATCTACAGAAATAAATTTTGTAGATGCTTGGGACAATGGTAGTGAAAGATCTGGATAATTTATGTTGCATTCACTAGATAAAGGGCGTAGAAAATAATTACCTTTATTTAACACAAGTTCCCCATGAATTTCCTTTTTGGTCTTTAAATTTTAAAGCTGGGGTCTGGGGGTGGCAACTACTAGTGGGGTCAAACTTGAGGTGTTTGAACTCCTTTGAAAATGCAACATTTTTCACACTTTTATGTTGTTTCTTCAAACTTCTTTGTATTCAATTGAATCACAATAACTAGTGATAAAATATAAATAGTTCTTAAATTCAAAGATCTACCTACAAATTTTAACCATGCATCTATATGATTTCTGCAGAGCAAACAAAGGTTAATCACCTAGACAAGGTCAATAATTACATGGAATTTCACCTTGGCGCATTGGTGCTAACTCAACTCATCAAGATAACAAAATGTTGAGACCTTTCCCTAGCAACTGCGTCAAAATGATGGACAAAACTAGATCGAGAATTGAGATAAAATTGCTATAAAATTTTTACATTAACTTCCTCAGTTTGTTCCTAAAATGTCAATCTGGGGATTGTAGAGTTGTGAAAGGTTTTGGGGCTATATTCCACAAAGGGGTAAAAGATGTGAGATGAGCAAGGATTAATGTAGTTATGAAATTAAACCTACAACACATCAAAATAGGTTTGGTGACAGAAATTGTCACTTCTTGGTGACAGTATAATAGTAATCTATGGCAGCAACAATTAACAATTATAACAACAATCTACAACCATTAATAATGAAAATAATAATTTATTAATTGAAATAAAAGAACATCAACTTAATAATATTGAAATCAATCACTCTAAAATCTTCTTTAAACATTATGATAAAAAACATAGTATAAAACGTACCATAAACACATTATAAAATAGAACATGATAAATATCACCATGTTGCACCATAGAGTGGGCCCTTGCTCCATGATAGGTGAAGGGAGCATGGATGTCTTTCTATGCGATCAAAAGAAACACTATCATTTTATTTATCAAAAAATCACTATAAATTCTATGTAGAAAAATTTGTTTACAATATTCTGCCCACACAAATTTCCTGGGGCTCATATATACAACTCCAATAAGTAAAAGATACATACACATATAGATGATTTGTTCCAACTTACAACCAACCAACTAAATATTATTGGCTCACGGGAAACTTTAGTTTCTAGCCATACAATGAAAACAATTTTGTTACACCCACAGCTGAAAACATATTTCACTTTTCAACAACAACAAATACATCTCCCATTGCATATGTTGGTAGTGTTGAAGGGGCTAAGCTTTGTGACAATAAAGTAATGGTGTACATCTAATCTTGGTCACAACAATAAATCAGAAAATTATGCCTTTAGAAAACCACTTGTATCTTTTCTCTCCTTCATTTTCAAAGAATTATGCTGCTAGGAAACTAAACTCGGCCCATTCTCAACAAAACCCATGTCTTGGATTTTTAAGATTCGTGCTCATTTGCTTGCAAATTACAACGCAAAAATGACTGTTCTTATTTGGCATTTTTTAACTTGGGAACATTTGAGCATGAGTTGAAGTGGATGCATATTACAAACAAATTTGTTACAACAACACACAAAAAATAGGAAATGGTTGAATTCTGATTTCCTCCAACTTGCAACAAACTTTTCTTTATCACAGATTTTTCTCCTCAACATTCTTCGACAAATCTTATACAACATGTCTGTAATAATTGATAAATCATCTCATATTTTGAAGTGGCATGTAAACATCTTGGTAAATGTTGTTGAAAGGAATAATTCTCTGAACAGACATGGCAAGAGTCTATGTGAAAATAATGAGTGACAATAAGGTTCGTGCACAAAAGGTGACATCAAGCATGTTGCAAGATATATATTTGAAGGCATAAAATAAAAATGCTTATCAATAAAGACAATTAATATTTAATTTTCATAATTTAAACTCAAAACTATATTAAATACCTCTTATATATATCTAACCATATGCAACATAAAGGTAAAAAAATGGTATGATATGGAATGGGAATGGAATGTGGAAGTGGGTATGGGGGTGCAAGAAATAGGTTATAATATGGCATAAAATGGAACATTATTTTCTCTCATCACTTTCGAGAGCAATTTTGTGTTTGTTTTATTGTTATGTAGCAATTTCTCTATTTTTGCATCCTTCCAATTGTCAGTCCTATTACTATTACAACTGCATCGACAAAACTTAATTATGAAGGGATAAAACTGAAACATAAGCTATTGTGTTTTGTTGTCACCATAATTTTCTCACTTTGCATGCAACACCAAAATTATTGGGTAGTTATATAGTGTTTTAATTAATGTATTTATTCTTTTACACAAAAACTATTAAATTTTTATTTATTAAACCTTATTGTAACAATAAAACTTTTATCAATTGTTTTATGTTCTATTTATTTTCCTTTTTTAATTAATTCTACTGGAGGGGCCTAAACCTTACCTTTTGTAAGATTTGAACTTGTGATCTCTCTTTCAAGAACCAACTCAATGATCCTTCAATAAATTTTACCATTTTTAAAAATCTCAACCATCCTTCAAAGTCCCATTACCATCAACCACCTATCATTATCCTAGATAAGATTACTTGATTGCAGTACAGAGTGGAGTGAAAATGGAAAAATGCATGGTTCCAATTTATCCCATAATATTCATGATCGATCTACATCCCTGGATATCATTAGAAATAAATTACAATAGAACTTATTGGCATCAAAAGTAGGTGGAATAATGACCAGTAGGATTCACAATAGTAGCATTTGACCATTGTGCACCAATTTAGGGTAGTGGAAGCAATTGTTAAAGTTTCTCATAAGTGCTTACAAAAAGAAGTGCAAAAAAAAACTTATCTTATTTTTTGTTCAATTGAATCACTATTGATTCTGAATAGTTCAATTCTAAACACCTTTTGTTGGTGCCTTTTTCCCTTTAGCAGTTTGCTATATAAAATTTGTGTCTCATATTAGCTTGTAATTGCATACTATTCTATTATTCTCATATGTGTTGAAGTTTAAATCTAATGCATGTCTATTGTTAACTCAACACATAATCTTGAAAAACTATTATTTCAATTTGTCAATAAAAATATGAATGTAAATGTGGGTCAAAGTGTATTTCACAAATCATTTTTTAAGGTTAATATTAATATTAAAGTGTCAATGAATAAAGTAGTGTGTAATCCATCAATATAAATGGGAAGAGCTTAAGTAGTATTATATTATTATTTAGCATCTACTAAAGTTAAATTGAAAGGTTTAAATGAGCCATCATCACCTTAACATTATAAATTTAAAAATAAGGGACATCAAATATCTCTCTACCCCTTCTTCTTATTATACCTATATATAAATATCTTTTTGCTTCTCTATTTCTATCTCTATCTCTCCATTTTTGTTCTTCCATCTCTCTCTATCTTTATCTATTTATCTCTATATACCTATATATCTCTCCCTCTCTCTACCTCTATATATCACTTCATATCTCTAACTCTATCTTTTTATCTTCCTCTATTTCATTCTCTCCCTCTCTCTTCTCTATATATTTTTCTCCATTGCATTTTGATCTGTGTGAGTCATTGCATAGTTTATTTAAGAATATCACTTCTCCATTAATACCTTTATTGCACATACAATGCCATTTGCTAAATGTCCTACTAATTGACCTCATGTACTAAAAAAATGTATAAATAATATATGATAAATATAACAAATAAATAATAAATAATATGTTTAATATTTAAAAAAAAAATTGTTTATTTTGATAATTATATATGTAAAAAAATATCATCTCATTTCTCCCTCCCTCTCTCTATCTCTATATCTATCCCTTTCCCTTTGCATCTATATCTCACTATCTCTACCTCTCTTACTCCATTACTCATGCATCTCTCAATATTTCTCTCTATCTACCTCTCACTCATATCTATCTCTTTCCATTCATATCTCCCTACCTTTATGTCCCTACATCTCCATATCCCTCTCTATCATTTGAGCTTTCTCTTATTCACTCCATCTCTCCTACTCTATATCTTTGTATGCATTTCTCTCTCTTGATCTAGCTCACTCCTCACTCTATATATTTATATCGATATCTTTCTATACCTATATATCCCTATCTCTTATATCTTATCCCTCCCTACCTCTCTATATTGGCTTCTATCTATCACTCTATCTATCCCTCTCCCTATCTATATACCTCTAAATATCCCTTATATATTCTATCTTTATCTCTCCCTCTCTCTATCTATTTATCTTCATCTTCCTATCTTACTCTCTATCCATCTCTACCTCTATCTCTACACATGTCATTTTTGTTAGCCATCCATCTCCCTCCCTTTTTGTCTCCCTATACCACTTCATAAAACTCTTTATTTATATCTTTGTCTCTCAATCTTTCTCTCAATATTTATTCTCCCATATTTTCCTCCATTTTTGTCTCATTATCTCATTATCTCTTTATCTCTCTATCCTATATCTCTCTATCTCTCCACCACTCTCTATATAACTTATTATCTCTCTCTCTCTCTCTCTCTCTCTCTCTCTCTCTCTCTCTCTCTCCCTCTCTCTCTCTCTCTCTCTCTCTCTCTCTCTCTCTGTGTGTGTGTGTGTGTGTGTGTGTGTGTATATATATTCATATATTTCATATGTATCTACCTCATTCTCCCCCATCTATATCTCTTCCTCTCCTCTCTATATCCCTCCTCTTCTCCATCTCCATCACCATCTCCATCTCTATCTCCTTACCCCATTTTTGTCTCACTATCACCCTCTATATATCCCTCTTTTATCCCCATCTCTCCCCATTTCTTCCTCTCTCCCTATTAAAAATATACTAATATCTTGTTGGTAATGGAGACTAATTATCTCCTTGATTCAAAGGTTTTATTGGGAGGGGGTGATAAAAAAGGAGTTTGTGCAATATTTTTAAAAAATAGGGGGATTCTATAGTATGCCATGAACACATGTGCTATAACATAGGTTCACTAAGTGAAGCCCCCATGATTTTGATATTAACAGATAACAACATTTTTGAATCATTCAAAATGGTAATTAATTAATTAGTTATATTTTATAGTCCACAAGTCTCTTTTTAGGTCTATAAATGACTTACTATATATGAGATTCCATGTACTCCCAAGAACCACCTAAAAGTGCCTCAAATACAAGGTGTACATACACTACCCTCTATAGGATTTAAGCTTTTGACCTTTCTTTCAAGAGTACAAGTTCTCTACCATTAGGTCAACTTGAACACAAATAAATTTGTCATTTAATAGTTTTATGTTTTTACGCACTCTTCCAAATTTGCCCTTGTCTCCAGAATGCCCATCTAAATCATTATTAATAGCTTCAACTTCTACTTTTGTAGAAATATCAAACTTATTATTTTCCAAATGGATAAGGACTTTGCATTAATACTACATTTAAATATTGGTTGACTAATTAATGTATCTTATTTAAATAATTTTAATAGAAACTACACAAGTTTTTTATGTAAATAATTTTACTATAGATATTTTTTATTTTTAAAATAAATGAATTATACTATGATAAGTACACTTACATGTAAATTAAAAGTTGTCTTTAATTAAATGGGCATGAGCAAGGGTTTGTGTCTATCAAAGTCACCCGATGGTCCAACCTAGCCCAATTGCACATGTGTTGGTTTAAATATTGGTAGATCTATAATCAAAGAATATACCATGCTTTTCATCACTTATGATCCAATCATTGAGCTACAACCATTTCAAATTAAATATTTTGATTGCATTATACTAAGAAGCTAATGATTTAATAAAATAGTTAAAGGTTATATTAAATTAATTATTAAATGTACTCTTCTAGGATGGACTCAATTAAATTTTGAAAAATTATTAATGTTAATTTCGTTTAGGTTGTTAACTCTAGATTGTTTTTTATTAGGATAAACTGGTTTTGAGGGGACTCGGAACCCCTTACAATAGGTTTTGAAGGGACACCAAACCCTTGTATTTTACCAGGATTGAAAACCCAAAATAGAAAGCTACAAAAGATACATCAAAGATAATGAACAGCGTAAGGCCAACCTAGCTAGAAAGGTAGAAGGCCAAAGCCTTTCACTAGCAAAAGGGTTTTGTCAACGCTCCCTTAACCTTCAATAGATACCAAGTGTTTTTCCAAGTACCTATAACCTTATTAATTTGTTTTATAAGGCTCCCACAACATGATAACAAAAGCTCCTAGACAAAAATGACCACACAACCAATACCTAACCAAAAACAAACAATGGCCAGACTGGGTCCTTGAAAATTGCTAGCAACTAGCCAGTCCTAGAAAAAAATAAAAATATAGGGTTTTTCTAGGATCCCTCAACCTTGAAGTGGGTTTTACAAGGCTCCCACAACCTTCTAAGGCCTAGAAAATAGTAGCACTACGTATATGCACAATCAGGAGAAGAGGTTTTTAACAGGTTCCGATAACAACAAACCATTATGGGTCATAGTGATAAAACTATAAACCTAGAACCAACTGCAAAGACCACCATGAGGGTTGAGACCAGCTCCTTCAACCAAAAACATGAATTATAGTAACTAACATGCTCCTCCACACATACTCTCCACTTCAATAGGAGAAAGAGCCACCTTAATAGGACAAGAAGGGACACATGTTGACAATAAAGTGCATTTTACAAGGTTCCCACAACTTGCTGAGGCCCAGAAAATAACAATTTTTCTTGAAAGTATAATCTTGTCAAGAGGGTTTTTACAGGCTCCCACAACCAGCAAACCATTGTGGGAAATAGGGGAAAAATTGTAAACCCATAACCATCTGTGAAGAAAAACATGAGGGTTTTGACTAGCTCCCTCAACCAGCAATACAAATAGAAAAAACTGAGAAAATATCTCACACATACTCTCCACCTCAATAGGATAAAGGGCCACCTCAATAGGAAAAAAAAGAGAGCAACCCGATTGCCTAGACATATCAAACACAACCCAAAACCCACGTCATCACTCCACCTCCATAGGAGAGAAAAACAACTCATACAGAGATCCATGAGAACTGATAAGAAGAGCTTAAAAAACCCTCACCAAGGAAAAAACCAGGAGAGAACAAAGGGTCCACATAAAAAAAACCAACGAACAAAAGCAACAGGCCATCCAAAACAGCCAAACCACCCACAAGAGTGGAAGCCCCACAAATCTGAGCAAAGTGAAACCTGTAGCAGACCAACCACCAAAACAAAAAACCCCAACCCCAAAAGAGAGGGGCTTCCATCTCCAAAGTTGTAAAGCATTTAGCTCACACTCAAAGTTAAGAGAACCCACCAACATAGCCACACATTCTTGTAACCAAACAACGCCCTACCTTTAGCACCCCAAAAAAGCTTGCAGTTCCCAACCTTTGCCAAAAAAATCAGGGGAAAACATGAAGAAATGATCACCTCCTTCCCCATCGTACACAACCCAGATCTTTAGAAAATTGCAACCAAAAGCAAAATTGACACGTGGGGCTAAACAACAAGCACAGGCTGAAAGGAAAAGACCCTCTCCCAGCCCATGTGCATCATCATCCTCATATTCTTCACCTGAGTCTTCACCCTAAAAAACCCTAGCTCATCCATTCCTAGCAGCTCACCTGTTCCTACCCATCTTCTTATCGTGTTTATGATGAGGGGTTCTTATGATTGATAAAAATTTAGCGTTAAACTATATTTTCTATATATAATTTTGATTAATTTGTTAACTCTTGATTGTTACTATCATGAAATTTGGTTAATTACTACAAATGTTATTACATGTAATATTGACATCAAATCTCTATATCCAATAAAAATACATATTTATACTAATTGTGTATGCCTTATCTAATATAGATATATAATTTTATAATATAATATTCTATACAAAAATTATAATTTATATTATATATAACATACTATATAATAATAAATAGAGAAGATGTCTTAAATATATCTATCTAAAAAGTGTCCAATGATATAAATTTGAGGCTACTTTATTTACTTAGATTTTATTACATTCTATATTATAATGATTTCATTTACAATATAAAAGGATACAATTTTTTACTCTCTCTCTCTCTCTCTCTCTCTCTCTCTCTCTCTCTCTCTCTCTTCCTCTCCTACCCTTTATCTCTACACATATCTCTTTCCATCTATCCATCTCTCTCTCTCTCTCTCTCTCTCTCTCTCTCTCTCTCTCTCTCTCTCTCTCTCTCTCTCTCTCTCTCTCTCTCTCTCTCTCTCTCTCTCTCTCTCTCTCTCTCTCTCTCTCTCTCTTCCTTGAACTTTATATCTATATATCTTTGCTTCTCTATCTAGATATCTCTTTGTATTTCTTCTTCCACATCTCCCTCTATGTACATCTTCTTATCTCCCCATCTCTCTCTAACCCTCTATGTCTCATTTTCTTTATCTATCTCTATATAACACTTCCTATCTCTATCTTTATTTTTCTATATGTCCATCTCTCCCCTCTATATATTTATCTCTTTTGTCTCTCTCCCCTCCTCTCGACAAACATCTTCTTTTTCATTTACATTTACATCTCTATCTTCCCTTTGATCTATATCTCCTTATCTCTCTCCCTCTCTCTTACCGCAACTATCTCTCCCTCTTTCTATCTCCATGTCTCCCTCTCGCTCTCTCTCCCCCTATTGCAAATAAAATATGACCCCCTTGGTAATAGACCCTGATTATGCTATTGATTGGAAGGATTCCTATCAGTTGTTTAGATCCTTGAAAGTGGGTGCATAATTGACATGAAGGTATCACTTATCCATTGTGATATTTATTGCACAAACATAAATTTAAAATTGACTTCATCTATTGCACAAATGGATGTAATGGTTTGACCATTTTTTTCTAGTTCACTATCCACACATATTTTCCATACCCATTGCACACCAAAGTGCAATTTCTAGTTGTAAAATGTATTCAATATTTCTAAATTATTGAATCTCTAGATTATGGTAAATGACAATTTGGTTTGAGAGAGAAAATAGGTCATCATGCAAATGTTCAAGCATTAGTTATTTTCTCATTTGATGTCTTGATTATTTTGACATGGCATAAGTGAATAGGAAGTTTCTAATTGGTTTCCTCACTTTTTTTTGTTCCATTAGGTTTAACTATTAGGCTTTGGATTTACTTATTCATCACTTAAATTTTTTTATAATTGCTAATTTGAAATGGAGTTTGGTTTGGTTTGGGTTATTTGTCAAATAAATATCTAGGAGTGTTGAGTGAGACATTGGACATTCATTTGTTCTTAAACTAGGTTAAACTTCAAAGAAAGAGATCACAAATTTTCTCTATGATTTTATAATCTATGACAGTTTCTCCTTAAGTTCTGAAATAATTTTCATTGCCCCGAGTCCTAGTTTCTCACTAATTTATTGTCAATAAGTATTCAAAGCATTCTAATTTGTGGGCTCATTATATCCCAATTCTATTAATTCCAATAAATATTATGATAATAGTATATATAGCTCTCCCTGATTGACAATATAATTTATACATCGTTATGCTCCAATTTTCATAACTCTCTTCGATGGACAATATAATTTTGAATGAAATGTTCTTCACATTTGCCATTCTATAATTTATAAGAGAAAATAGGTATCCTATACATTGAGTAACTTTGAAGAAATGAATAAATGCATCCTCATGGGCTTTACAAAGATCCTTCAGTCTTTTCCTATAGTTCTTCTATTTATTTTTTATGTACAATAAACATTGCATTTGTATCTAAAACACTCTTGGGCATTATATTTTAGTGTGATCAATAGATTGAATTCGTTGCATGATCAATGCCACTCTTAATTTAGTTTTCTATTATTGCATGATTAAGTTTATAGTCATGCAATATGATAGATTTTAGTTATAATATCCTTATTTTGTTTTTGCATTAATTTTTTAGTAAGGCTTCATGTAATATAAATGAAAATAGGTTCATTGGTCTAAACATGCAAACTTTGAATCAAACACAATCCCACCAAATACATTGGAGAAAAGCCAATAGGCCCAACTATAAACACTTGGAAGACCTATATATAATAATTGTTTGATTATTCTCTTTTCGTTTTTGATTGCAAAGAACTAGGCTTAATAGTGCAAAAATGACAAACAACAATATAAATCGATAAATGTAGATCTAGAAATGAAATGAGATGTATAAGACTAAAAATGGGATGTAGAGAGGAGCCTATCATAGAAATGTGAGCTGATATTAGGTGGACATTACGGCTATGGGATTTAGTGTAGACAACTCTTTAAGTTCATAATAGGAATCCAATTGAACTCAGGAGCTCCCAGACTATCCTCTTGTTGAACTATAGGTTTAAACACCTAGACTATGGCTTTAGGTGTCCTAGTCTAGGTGGATTGTGGTGCTAGGTGTCTCGGTCTTCCTCTTTTGTCTTGAAATTTCTTTGGTTTCCTCTACAATTGAATGGGGTAAAAAAGAAGAGGTTTGAGACAAAATGGCCAAGCAATCAGAGAGACTATTCAAGCAACTAGGAGGCCAGGAAATGAAGGCCTCAAATATGGTAATACAAACACCAATAACATTGTAGTTGTTGAAAGCTCAACTAAAGAAACTCAAAGGATGGAACATACACACTATTCTGATTATCACTAAGGACATAAAGTAGAGAAGTGTTGGGAACTTCAGCCTTGTGCAGTTTGTGGGTTGAAGTATCAAGAGTGCATAAACAATTTAAGAAATTTTGCATGCATATAGATTATGGGTGGATCAATGGATCTAGTTGGAAAAGGGTAATAGCTATGTTTAGAAGGTTGTATAAACTGAAACATTCATGTGTTGATTAAAGTATTGGTACATCAAGGTTTCCATGTAATTGGCACGTTGAAGTGTCATGAGTCTTCCCTTTGTTATAAAAAAGAGGGGAAAACCTTTTGATCTCTTATGAAGGGGATAGATTGGTACTTTTTATAAGTATACAAAGTGGGTCTATTAGGCTAGGTACAATAGTTATGGCAATACTACACAGTGAGTTACATAGATTCATTTTTTGATGTTATGAGACAGTATAGTGAGTCCTCTCTACATCAAGTGGGAGTATGTTGGAAAGTGATGTGTCACTACCTATAATAGATTGCTTTTTGTGGTTTCAATTTTCTTACATAATTTCTAATTTACATTTAGTAAGTAGTTTGTTTAGATTTTTACACATAAACTCTTGAGCATGACATAGTAAGTTTCCAACTGTGGAAAGGAAACAGTCCATTATTGACAATGTTGTATTGAGCATTGCTTATATAATAAGCTGCCTTTTTTCCCTTTTGTAAAAAGATATATATAAAACATAATAAAAGTGGTTTATGTAGCTCTGTTTTGATGAATATATTATAGTGTGTTTAAAATTAGTGTGTGTAAAATGGCTCCGCTGCAAGTATTTATTATCTCTATTTGTTGATGTATTTTTGTTATCATTATTCGGCATTGTTTTAAATTATTCATGATCATGCTAAATTTATGATAAAAAAATTTCCTTTTCCCTACAATTCATTCACATTACTCAAACTTATTGATATTAGACATTTTCTATGTGAATGTTTCCTTTTCATTAGATTTTTTTTCTTTCTTAAAATATACCAATGCGAATCAAAAATTTATTCTATCTAGAAACACAATATATATTGTGTTAGGTTCCTTTTGTATGTTGAATTTGATTAATTTAAAGATTAGATGGTTGTCCTTTTGTTTTTTGTGTGTTAGCATTGAGATCAGAACCTTTCATTTGTAAAATGCAAGTAACTATTAGAATAATTGGCCTTTCTAATTTCAGTCAAAAATATTATTGATGTTTAAAAATATAGACAATGGTTCAATATCTATAATATTTATTAGTGTTGATGTTTGAACTCTATGTTTTCAAAATAGGCTTGATTGGATTTTTAAAGAGTAAGAAAGAGAATGAATAGCATTATAATCAACATGTTAAATTATTTTGGATTGATGTTTTTGATAAAACTAAAGAAATGGAAACACATGTTTGATTGATCAGGTCAAGTTTTTGGGCCATAATGTCTATATTCAATAGGGGCTATGGGCTCTGAGGAAACTAGGAAAACTCAATGGAATCCTTGGTTTCAAGGTAGGTGTACTCTTGTGTATGGTTTACAACATCGTAATTTGATGGTTTGATAGCCAGGAAGAAGAAATTATTGGTGTTCAAAGAAGTCTTTGGTTGACACTTATTAGTGTATGAGGAACATTTTAAGTTTGGGTGATCTCTTGGTATTCTATGCACTTGGACTCTACTATGTGTGATTGGGGATTTTTCTTGAACTTGGGACCACACTTTTATTTGTAGGAAGCAATAAGAGATCTAATTTTATTGTTATCATGAGCATATTACATCATTCTCAATTGAAATCTATTATCAAACTAAATAAATCAAAATATTTGGGTCATTGATTGGTCCACATTGTGATTCCTCTTATGTTTGCCATAAAAGATTCCTTTATGTGCTTGTTTTGTCAAGTGTGGCATCCAAGGTTCTTTTTGAGACAAGAATATTTGACCATGGCTTGGCCCCTAAGCCTATTTGGCATAAGGTCCTCTTTACTACATCAAGCATGGGAAGATCCAAGGAAACTAGGAACTCATTAACCAAGTATTGGTTTTGAATTCACTTGGTGACTTGGATATCAATCAACATAATTTATAGTGTAACTTGAAATGCATTTTGTAGTTGGACCTTGGATTAGATGTGGAAATAATAATTGATTTTAATTGTTCAAGGAATTGTTGGGGGAATTTCTATTGAGGCTAATGCTAGGATCTAAAATTTTTGAAAGCATCAATTAGGCAAAAGTTGTTCATTTGTTATTCAAATTTGTGAAATAAATAAAATAAATGGTAGTACCTATTTGGAGAGTATACTAGATGGTAAATAAAGTTTCTTGTATTTTTGAGGATAGTGAGGTAAGTGAAACTATTTTCTGGGCAATTGCTAGTATTCTAGGATGTCTTTGATCTATGTTTGTTAGTATATTTAGAATTTCTTAGTTTTTTTATATGTATCGGTCTTCTATGTTGTTGAATTCTTATGTCGGTGATCAAACATTATGATAGAAATAGGAAGTTATTACTTGTTCTCACTATTCTAAGAATTGTTATAGCTAGCTATAGTGGTCCTTGTTGGTAATTATGAATTATATTGGAACTAAGAACACTTTTCTTTTCTTTTCCATTGCTTTGTGGCTTCATTGTTCTTATTAGTCATGGTATAAACTAGGACTACAAATCTATTGATAATTTAGAGTAAATGAAGAACTAATACTAATATGATAGTGGTCATCAAAAGTAGTGAAAGCCTTAACTAGGCATGTGGTGTCTATTTGTTTTGTAGTTTTCATGAAAGATGAACTAGGTGTACCCGTTTGGGAAATCTAAAAGATGATAAATATGGGGTTTCATTTTTTGTAAGTTTGATGGCTAAATGGAACCTATGTGCAATTTTTTTTAACTATGAGAATTTTTTAATGAATGAGAAATGTAGGAAAACGAAGTTGTCTAAGAATGCAAAATAGGAACCATTTTCAAACTCTTTCATTGAGAAATAACAAAATAGGCTCAACTTTAGTCCTATAGGAGAGCTAAGAACTATGAATAACTATTCCATTTTGAATGTTGATTGGATATGATTAGATAAATAATGATGAAAGAAATAGGTAAAATACTTGGAAATTAACAAAATTTAGCATAAATAAACATAAATAAACATAAACATAACTAAATGTAACAAAAAAGTAAATATATAGAAATACCATATAGAAAGTCACCTATCATTAAAATCTGAGGTTGAAAATGTTGGATTAGTGTGCTAGGTGCCATACTCCTAATAGGTGATGTGTGATGTTGGACTTTGGATTTTGGACTAGGATAATCTACAAATCATGGTCTCTAAAATTCAGCCAAAAAGTGTTAGATGGGTATGATAATTGACATAGTATAGGAGGTTTTTCTTGTTCCAAATCTAGAATTTTATTTCTTAGCCTACTCTATACAAATTTACAACTTTCTAATATCATGTCTATAGCCTACTGCTAAAAACATTAAAAAAAAACCCTCTCAAAAAATTATATAAAATCTTGGCAAATATTTAATTTTTTAAAAGAAAATAATAATTTTTATTGGCTAATCTTTCCTTTTGTTAATGAAAATTATTAATTTTAATGACGAATATTTTTATATCAATTTTTTTCAGTAGAAAATATTGGTGAATATTGGAAAATAATAAGAGTTCATTTATTACTATTGCAAATTCTTGTATTTAAAAAATAATTTTTTATAGGAAAGTAGAGCCCTGAAGGCTGAAATCATTAATGAGTTTAAGTGGTACGCTCTAATTTATTTAGTTTCTACCATTATTTTAAAATAATCTAATAGCCCTATTTGTATTTGGAGAGATAAAATGTAAAAAAAATTTGTAATACTCATGGGTCCAAAAATTGCTTTTAGACAATTAATTTTCATTGAGGTCGACAATTCAAAATCAACTTCAACTCCCACAAGTATTACAACTTGTAGGTAAAATTTATCTCATGGAATACAATGAAGGTCATTAGATTATATTTAAAATCAATGGTGGCAAATAAGGATTGTTGATATAACCCTAAGTAACTAATAGTTATGATATATTATTAGCGAATTAATTTAGATTTCTACAATAAAATATAAAAAATTGGTAAATCCAATCCAATCATGTATCGAATAATGTGGCGAATCTTTGAGTTAAAAAAATTAATAAAATAAATTCTCTGGCAATTTAAATGACACTAAAATAAAAATTCGTAAAAATGTGGCAATTCAAGTCACCTTAAAAGTTGAAATTATTAGCCAAATTATTATTCCCAAATTTCAAAAAATGGCCAATTGGAAAATATTAGCCACTAAAATTTTCATTATAGCCTACACACATAGAAGAGGGAAAAATCATTATGATGTGTACAAGCTTGCCTAGGTCAAACCTTGGGTAGGTATTAACCTCCACTACAAATCTGATTGATTATAAAAAAGAGGTTACTCTTTGTATGACATAGGCTGCATTTGAAATGAAATGTTGAATTGATAGGATTGTACCTTTCAATTGATAATGTGAAATGTTGAATTGATAGGATTATACCTTTCAATTGATAATGGTGGTGATGCAGTGCTCTTTATTAAGTGCTCCAAGTGTTGTTGCAATTGCATAATAAATCATAAAAAAATCTATTGTGCCAAGGTGATCCCACATTAGTGAGATAAATGTTTTGGCCAAAATTGACATTAAAATAAATATTTTGAACTAAATCTTTTCTTTATAACACCTATAATAGGTAAACGATAAGGAATTTGAATATCATGTGAACTAGCGATTTGTGAGATTTTGTTTATAGATTTTAAATATTTATATATTTTTAAAAGTGGAATTAGATTATAATTTTTTTTTTCTCTCCTTTAATAACTAATTTTTTTAATAGTAAACAATATTTTTAAAAATTAATGTGTATACTGTCATGCATAACTTTTTTCTACAAAGGATTAAATTTATTTTTTTTCAAATTTATATTTTTAACTCTCATATCTAGTGCCTACATTTGGTTTCATAATGTTTTATTTAATATTTTTAACCATGTTTTGAAGTCAAATGAATTATAATTTAAACATAGGTAGATATTATCCAACATAGCTATTAATTGTATGTAAACAAGGAAATGGGAAATAAATGAACAAGACAAAATAAGAGTATGTGAAAGCATTCAACAAAAATGATACAAAGGTTAAATGAAGAAAGTATATTATAGAAAAGCTAAGGTATGCATATTTTCTTTCCTATTTAATATTATTCCAAAAGTAAAATCTTAGTGGAAACAAAATTATCATTTAATCTAGGTCAAGATTTATGCATACTAGATACCTATCTAAGCTACTACCTACCTCTCCGTCTCTCTCCTCCTAACTCTCTTTCTCACATACAATTTTTAAACCAAGCTACATCTCCCTCCCTCCTTCCATACCTAGTCTAGATTTCCTTCTATAACTCCATTAATTTGTTGATCCTTCTCTTCAATACTCTCTCTCTCTCTATCTCTTTATCAAGTTCCTTTTCTACTATTTTTTTTTGTGTACCTCTTTCTCTCTCCACCTAACTCTAGATCTATCTCTCCTTCTCTAATGAACCCTATTTCCCACATTATATCCCTTCCTCTCCCTCTCTAACTATCCTCTCTATTTAGATATGTATAGGACCTCTCTTATATTATATATATATATATATATATATATATATATATATATATATATATATATATATATATATATATATATATATATATATCCTCTAGATCTAGATCTCTATCTCTCTCTAGAATGTCCAACTCTTACTAGCCTAGGTCTCTTTTACCTTCTCTAGCCTCTTGAGATTTGTCTCTCTCCTTAAGTATCCATGTTAAACTCTCTTATCCTCTCTACTAAACTTTTCTCACCACTTTAGATCCTTCCCTATGTACCTCTCTAACTATCTTTTCTACCTAGACATAGTCCAGGACCTCTTAATATGTCTATCTCCCTCCATCTCTCTCTAGACAACTTAATTCATTTTGACTCTATAATTGGACATGGCGCTAGTCTAGTTTGGTTATTTATGTAACCCTTGGATGGAAACATCTCAAATATAAATCTAAAAGTCATTTTTATTTTAGTTTTAAGATTATTATTTAACTTCATGGTAGTCTTAAATGGAGAGAAAAGGGATGCATCAACTATGAATTAAGTCACACAAACCCTTCTTATTTTGTGTGATGTTATCTTCGAGGCATTATGATAAGATTATTAGTATTATTTAGATTTAATATCATTTATGGAGACCCACCCAGGTTTGGCAGAGCCTAAAGTGTAGAGATATGGATCTAGGTTTATTCTCATGTTTGTTGACTAAATCCTATGCTAAATCTAAGCATAATACCTAGCACATCTTTATGGTTTAGTTAATCTATTGATTTAGGAGCCAATAGTAGGAAATATATTATGATAAGATTATTAGTATTATTTAATTTTGATGTCATTTAGGGTGACCTACCTAGGTTTTATAGAGACTATAGTGTAGAGAGATGGATGTAGTTTTATTCTCTTGTTTGTTGACTAAATCCTATGCTAAATATAAGAATAATACCTAGCACATCTTTATGGTTTAGTGAATCTATTGATTTAGGAATGAATGGTGGTAAATTGCATGTACTTCCCCTGCCTCTCCCTTTGTCTCTCCCTCTCCCCCTACCCCTATCATCTCTTCTTTCTCTCCTCTTCATGCATCCCTCTTCTTCCATGTCTCATCCACCTAAGTATTTTCGAGATTGTTCATCACCTCTTACAACATGTAGGTTTGCCACCATAGCTAGAATATCTATGTGAAATCAACATTTTCTAATCCTCTATGAGGATCACATATAGCCTCATTTAGTCCCTGCACTCCCTTAAGGATACTCCATGCAACCCCTATAAGACCCACTATCATGTCTCTTGGGTAGCACATGTGAATATATATGCTCCTATTGAGATATAGTGCATAACCTTAAATTACTTCAATACCCTATTAGGTATCTATCAGTCAAATATGAATGCCTACCAGCCAATAATATATGTTACCATAATCATTAATGGCATCCAGTTCCTATCCTCTTGCAATCCCTTCCTATCCTTGTAAGTTCTCCAAGTGATATCCCCTATTGTATATCATCCATTACCTATCTTCATCTACTCAAAACCAATGCCTCACACCAACAAACTCCCTATGAGCTAAATAGTAGGGGCTCATCTATCACTCTTTCTATTCAAGACAACACTAGTTGGGTCATGACTATATGTTTCCATGGCCACACCTATAGTAGTGTCATATAACCTATGCCCTGACCACTCCTGTACACTATTGTGTGCAAATATTTTTATAAGTATGCTAGCACACATGTCCCCCATCCAAACCTTTGATTCCTATGTACCATGTCTATTACCTTAGTTTGAAACTAGGGGTCCATTGACAATAATGTACAAAACCAGCTCCATATTGGAAACTATTTCCAGTGTCTATTATAAATCCAACTACCCTATGTGGAGAGGTAGATATGATCACATGAACAATAGCTATAAGGTTTCCTCCTCTTGACTGCACTTTGCCCACAACTCATGCTCCCCTCATTGAGACTTATTGAATTTTCCATACATCCTCTAAAGTTATAGTCAACTCCCTTGTAGTGAGATGGAAGATCAATGTCTCTAATTGTCAATCGCTCGACCAATGCTATTAGTAGGTGCATGTGTACCTGAATAGTCAATATCCTCCCAATGTATTCTATTCTCATAACCTCCAACTATGCATAGTCATCATCATCCAATCCAATTGTGAAACCTATCAGTTGCGATATCCTCTCTTTAATCTATAGTTGATCGATCCTCCACTACACATCACACATGAAAATTTGAGTTATTCAATATTCTCTACCTATGTGTTCTATTCCTTTCCTATAATTTCCAAGTTTTAATACATTCTTTTCTTTCTTGGTTATTGTTTCAACTTGAATTTCATCCTCAGAATGCTCCCTGTAATAGGTTAGTTTCACAAAATACAAATGGAAATACTACAGGAAATCCAAACTCAACCAATGAAACTACATGAAATACATATGAAATAAAAATACTAATATTACCTTCATGGTTTATGTCTTATTGTGTCCTAACTCCACTGTTCCTGGTTGCAGATGGTGTGCTCTTAGACAATGCACTGCTAGCTTCCAAGATGGCATATGAAGAATGGACTGATAACTAGTAGTTAAATGATGCTATGATATACAATGCTACATGATTATGCTAAATGATTATGTTGTTTTGCTTCAAGATTAAAACTCACAGATGCCTAAGTTTTACAAATGATTAGCTTGAAAATGCATTTGAAGTCTCTTGAAGTCTAACTTGAAGATTAACTTTAAGATTAACTCTCTCAACTGAAGCTCTTGATTTTATAGACCTTGAGAGGATAAGATGATGTGGCTCAGATCAATGGTCATGATCAGATCTATAGATTTGGATGGTTGTGAGCAAAGGTGAAGGTTGAGAGAAAGGGGGGAGGAGAAGACAAGTGTCACTCATCTCACCTTGACTGGGTTGCTGACTGAGAGAATCTAGGGATGGTTGGAAAAGATTTAGGCATGATAGGATAAGTGGACTCAAGCCCTTCCTAAGATGTAGGGGTGTTGGAGAGAATATAGAAGATGGTTATGAAATATGCGTACGTACATATTATTCATTAAATTTGGAGGTTGAAGATAAATGATTGGTTGATTGATTGAGTAGTTTGATTGATTGATTGATTTCTTGATTTGATTGAGTTGTTTGAGTCGATTGATTGATTGGTTGATTGGTTGAGTAGTTTGATTGATTGATTGATTTCTTGATTTTATTGAGTTGTTTGATTTGATTGATTGATTAGCTCTAAGAAACTGATTTAGTTTCTAATGCAAGAGATTAGAAGAGTTTTAATTGAACTTAGTGATTGATAGAAAACCACGATTGATAGGTTTTAAAATGATTTGATATCTTAATTTTCTTCAATTTGATTTGATAGATAGATAGCATAAGTTTGCTTGAGTTTGATTTGATAGATTTGATAGATTAGCGATTGCTTTGATGTGATAGATAGATAGTTGATGATTGATTGAATTCTCTTGATAAATAGGAGAAACTTGATATTCTCCAGTGTCAAGAGAAATTACCAACAATATGTCATTTAGTTCCAGAGCTGACACAAGCTGAGGTTAGACATATAGATGCCTATGGTTTATGCCATCTGTTGTATATGCCTGAGATTACATATAATAGAGGATTGTTGACAGTGTTTTCCGACAGATGGCACAGTGACCATAACACTTTCCACTTTCCCATGGGTGAGATTAGTGTGACGCTCGAGGATGTGTATAGGATTTTGCACATCCCAGTGACTGGCAAGTTAGTGCAGTATGATTTTTAGGATCGTGTTGGGACAGAGGCTTGTAGAGCCATGTTTGTTGATGATAGCATCACTCGAGGAGAGATCCGATGGGAGGATATGGTGATGTATTATGAGACTCTCCCTATGATTCTTGCTAGTTTGATTGGAGGATTTATTTGTCTTGATAGGCGATCATGACATTTTGTTGTTGGATGGTGTGGGATTCTCTTGAGTATGATGCAACATAATACTTGATATGCTTGGGGTGTTTGTATACTGGCTCATTTATATCACTATCTTCATCAGGTGGTGTATGATGAGAGTGCTAGTTTGTCTACAGGATGCACTTTATTGCAGATTTGGTGTTGGGAGCACATTGCTATTACTCGGCCTATCCATCACAAAGTTCGTGGAGATAGTCAGCCATATGTGTATTTTTATGTAGGTATCCTTACTCAGCATAAGCTGGGTAAGATGGAGTATTGGCGTTGGGTACTTGATTCATTGGATAGCATTACTTGGAGACCATATGTTTATTGTGAGCCATGGATGGATGATGCATGGACATTACAATTTATCATGCAAAGTAGATATCTCATTGATTGGACTCCTTACATTGTTGAGTGACAGTTTATTAGTCGCATTCTTAGACAGTTTGGTATCACCCAGCCTATGCCTACTGGTGTGACGATATATGCTTAGCGGTAAAGAGATAGATAAGATTAGGGACCTTCTTTTTCATTTGAGATTGCTCACGCAGAGTTTATTTCTACTATGAGAGTGGCTTATGATATGAGATTGCACATTCTTGATCCTGGGGTTACTATAGATTATGCTCAGTACATACTAGCTCATCCATTTCCTCATATTACTCATCAAGCAGATCCTCCTCCCAACTTAGGAGATGAGGATGATGATTCAGATGATCTAGATGTGAGGAGACGTAGATGAAGATGAGAGCTCAAAGATGCTCAAGAGGATGGGGGAGGTGGAGATGAGGGTGGGGATGGAGGTGGTGGTGGTAGGAGACCTGGACAAAGAGGAGGTCGATTGAGAGTCTGGGGAGGACCGTTTGGACCGGTTGGCAGGATTGGGAGAATACGTCCTATGGGTGGGAGGGATTTTGGATGGATTGGGAGGGAGCATGGTAAGGCAGGTATGAGATCGCTGAGAGGGTTTCCATTGATAGGAGGAGATAGGGTGACTGGACTAGATGGGGGTTGCGGTAGAGGCATTGATTTTGGTCAGATTCAGCCAGACCCTAGGGTTATTGTAGCTCATGGTGGAGATGATGAGGATCCAAAGGATCATGTTCCCTGTAATGTCCCTACTATTTAGAGATCATTAACCTGCAGAACAAATTGTTAGAACATAACAAACATATAAATATATATATATATATATATATATATATATATATATATATATATATATATATATATATATATATATATATATATATATATATATATATATATATATATATATATATATATATATATATATATATATATATAAGTAATTTAAATTTCAATCTAACTTCAATGCTTATTTAACATAATCATAATTTTTATCTAATAAAAAGGATATGAATGCCATACAAAGTATGTCCTTAGGCGGCCATGAGGCTCGCCTTCTTTGAACCCCTTGGTTCCAAGATGTCCTTAGGTGGCCGTGAAGCTCGCCCTCTTGGAACCCCTTGGTTCCAAGCCCTCCAGGAAATTGAAGATGAGTTCGAATCCTGTCTTGGGTGTAACCCCAAGCCCTCCAAGGAAGACCATTTTCTATTCCTTGCCTTGGGTGATGCCCTCATCATCCAAGTCCTCAAAGGGGATTGGCCCAACCTTGAGTCTGGTCTTGGGTATAACCTCTTATAGCCAAGCCAGCCAAGGAAGACCCTTTCCTTACCTTGTCTTGGGTGATGCCTCCATCATCCAAGTCCTCAAGGGGAATTGACTAGATCCTTCTCTTCTTGATTGAGTTTTAGTCAACCAAGCCATACATTTGCATAATAGTTTCAGTTCATAAACTATCCCTTGTGTTAACATGAATTCTTAATGTATTCTTAATTAACATAGATATATATAATCTTCCATCTTTTACATATGCATTACATCTCTTAACATACCTTTGTCTTCCTAATCTTTCTTAATACGCAAACTTATGTATACAACAATTAACAAATTATATCTTTTACCTATGTTTAGTGACTAGTGAATGCTACACATTAATTAATATATATACATTCAGTAGACTAGGATTAATATCACATATTAATGAACATTACACATGACCAATATGTATGAACATTACACATTAATTAATGAACATTACATTTATTAATTTATATCCCTACTATTCATTGATACATATACTCATTAACGCATGTTAATACAAATTCATTAACATATGGTTTATACTTATTCCTTAATATCTGTAAACCATTCATTAATATGTTCATTTAAAGTATTCATTATCATAACACTACATATACATTAATTACATTCATTAACCTTAACTTCTTTCATTACCTATCTATTATAATCAATATCTATATTTATAATCATTATGTTACTCCTTGTTTGATTGAATATATATATATATATATATATATATATATTCACTAGATTACAATTAACATCACCTATTAACGAACCTCACACATTACTCAATAGCTAATATTAATGAGTTTCACACATTATTATGATAATGACATTACATATTAAATAATATACTTATATTATTTAATATAAATAAAACCTTGTATTACTTATATTATTTAATAAATAAACCTTGTATCTTACCTTACCTCCGCAAACCGCTCTCCCTTACCTTTTCTCCACCGTCCACCCTCCTCCCCTTTTTTCCCTTATTTCCTTTCCTTTATATCTCTCAATTTGAGGGAGAGGTCACACCTCTTCATCATGTATGCCCTTTGGCAAGAGACACACCCTTTCACCATTATCACCCTTTGAAAGAGTGCAACTCTTCATTATTTCTACCATTTGAAAGGGACACAACCTTTCATAATCAAATCTGCACTTCTCCTTACCAAATTATCCCCCCCTCAAATGAGGTTTTCTTCTCCCTTTTATATATCATTGTTGAGGGAGTCACAACTTTTCCTTTCATGTCTTTTGACTTTTCATTAACTTAATTAATTTTTAATTAATCATATTTAATTATATCATTTTATATTTTAATTTTATTATTATCATTTATTATTAAATTCTATTTCAAAGTGGGGATATTATTATAATTTATTATTAAATTCTATTTCAAAGTGGGGATATTATTATCATTTATTATTAAATTCTATTTCAAAGTGGGGATATTATAGCCTTATTAGATGATGGATTGTGAGAGCTACTCGGACGAAGATTCTAGTAGTTAGGTAGAGTGGTGTTGAGGAGGGGATTGGGGTTCATGCACCACAGGAGGATTTTCCAGAGCAGGATGCACCAGACCATGATATGCCAGAGCAGGATGCACCAGAGCATGACATGCCAGATCAAGAGACCATTGATAGTCTTAGAGCATAGATTGATTAGCTTCGAGCACAGGTACAGACTCTTATGGCTAAGAGGGATAGAGTTGTTAGGAGACAGCAGGATACTCAGGGCCTTCTTGATCATATTTAGTAGGTTGGATCAGGTACTCTCTCGACTGACACTATTATAGAATTAGTTCAGGTTAGGAAGGAGACTTCCCTCTAGCGACGATGATATGAGGAGGCAGTTGCAGAGAGCCAGAGAGCAAGTAGTTATCATACCACCGTGTTGATGGATACTAGAAGTGTTGGGGTCATGGGACCTCCTCACAGGAGTGGTGATCATGGGAGATAGGCATCTGGAGGATCTTCTCACCCATAGCCATAGAGATAGATAGTGTCAGGTGGTAGTGGTACGGGACAACCGTGACTTGATTTGGAGGCACTTGTTTATTTGATATCATTGTATACTTGGACATTTATTGTTTTATGATGATCTATATGCAGACATGGATTCTATATCATGATGATCTATATTATGTTATTCTATTTGATGATGATGCTTTATGCTTTGATTATATGGATGCAGTGGTTAGATGGATGATGATATGATGATGATTGTCTTTCCTTGCCTTATGATTATGATCTATATGATTCAATGATAAATGTTTTTTTTTTTTTTTCTATTTTGATGATATTGGATGGAAAATGAAAATGATTACTAACTTAAATGATATGTAAATGATGCAAATGCAAATGAATGATTCATTTAATGCTTATGATGATGTAAATGCAAATGATCTACATGAAATGTTTTTTATTTTTATATGTAATGTTTATAATGATTGTGAATCTAAAGTGTAAATATGCAACTAAATGATTGTTAATGAAATGATAATACAAATAATAATGATGATACACTATATGATGAATGAAATGCACTTAACTGAATGGAAATGAATGCAATGACTTAAATGCAACTAAATGAAATGGATGATGATTAAAATGATTCTAAAAATGAATGCACCTACAATGATTAGATGCAAATTGTTTTTGTTTGTCCAAGTATACTCAATCTTTATTTATCACCATTGATCTGTTAATGAAATGATATGCTTATAATGCAATTGAACATGAATGCTTATAATGCAGACAAATAATGAGCTAATTAAATGATCTAACTAAAATGATACTGCCATTCTTCATATGTTATCTTGTAACAGTGCTTGATTTCATCATTGAGATTTAAAATGTTGTAAGAAAATACAACTAACTTGACATAATGATTCAACATGACCTGAGTATTTTGTACATGGATTTTGATATAGAAAGTTAATATAAGCAACTTGATATAATGGATCAAGTTGACCTGAGTAATGCTTGTAGAATAGACAAGGAGTATATCCTTTCATGCATGACTTGGAACATACCGTAGTAAGAGATAAACCACAGACAGCAATCAAAGAAAAATAATCTTGCCCCATCATAGCTTCTCTAGTCATGGACATCCTTGAGTTGCATAGAGTACATGATTAACAATAAAATCAGGATATAAACACTGAATCTTGCATGTCATTCACATGTTCTTATGGTCATTAACTGATATAATCATCTTGATGAATGATCTTTGATAATCCTTTATTACTTGTTGATCGATTCTTCGGTTTTTGAGTTTCACGATTCAATTGTTGATGAAATACCTTGATTGATTTGTTGCTTTGTTACTCGTTATCCGTTTCAAAATCCTAGGTGTTTTTGGTTTTTCTAAGTTTTTTGAATGTTTTGGATTTTCAAAGATTCAAAAGATCACCTTAGCAAAAAGAATTTCGATTTTGCCCCCAGCAGAAACAAAAATTTATTATGGATGTATGAATTGATCAAGATCCAAACCATGGCAGGATACAAATGTAGATATGATCAATTTTGATAAAATCTAAGACAGTGATTACGACAAGTATGTCAAAGATTGATAATTGTTGGTAAGCTGCATATTTCTTGCTAAAAGGTTTAGAGCAATGGATGTGAAAGATGGAATGGATAAGCTATGATATGATGGAAGTGATAGATGGATATGATGAAGTAGAGAGGTGTATAAAGTGATCTCATAGATGGAGGAACTCACTTTTTAGATAGCACCTGTTTACTAGGTTTTCACCATCTAAATTTATTGCATTTTTCTGATTTGTTTCTGTTTTATGCTTTTTCTGATATTTGAGAGATGAAACATGTCCTACCATCAATTGATAAAGATAAGACTACCCAGAACAAGATCTAGCAGTCATATTGATCTATGTCATTGTTTTGATTTGTTCGATGATTGATAAGAATGTCTGGTTTCAAAGAGTGAGTACCCCTATGTAAGACTGATCTATCTAGTTTTGAGTGTACCTGTCTCTATATAAGACATGTTGATGTTGATATATTTTGATTGATGAATTGATTGACAAGATATATGATCAGTTTGATTGTAGACTTTGAGAGTTTTTTTGTTTGTTGATTTCATGGATGGGCCATGCGCTCATGCTTTGATTTTTAATTTTTGTTCTTTTTATTTTTTTATTTTTGGATCTTTTTGGATTAGAAGAAAGATATATTTGGTTTCCCTAATGTATAGCAAGACAAGGAATTGATGAATAGATGAATGAACCATTGAGATAGAAATGGATAGGAGAAATACAAAAGTAGCATATGAGGAGACACATCAAGAGATTTTGAAAGTCATACTTTTGTCCTTAGTTTTGATCAAGATCAAGGATGGAAAAGGGGATATGGATGGAGATAGGATATGGATAGGAGAAACAAGATCATGATAGTGATAGATGATGGAAGAAAAGAATACTTAGGATAGATGGTATAGATTAGCATGAAGCAAGATCATAGATAGCACTAGATGAATTTAGATAGGGTAATGGATACTAGAGGAAGGATAATGGGAGATGTGGTATGAAGAATAGAATGGATGAAACTTTGAACCCAAGTATAGAGGTCTATATTTGTAAAGAGGTTATATGTAAGATTGTCACAATATTTAGCACCACCTGAATAAGTGTTCTTGAACTTTTCAAAGATAGAGACCCAAACCACACTTAGAACCTCCGAAAAATTTAACCAAACATATCTAGCAACTAGGAAATAGACTCAAAAGGGAAGAAGAATCCCAAACTGGATCAAGGTACTTAGTCTTTGATTACCCATGTGTGTGTAATTGGGTTCATTATAGCTCATATGATCATTGTAATCTTCAGAATCCAACGTGGCTAGCTACATGAGTTACCCTGACTTCAAAAGCATCTTGGATAGAGCCTCGCTGCAAGAAAGAATCCATAGCTCCAATGAGGTTATCGTTGTAATATCACAAATATTGCTCCATTGTTAGCCAATCATCCATAGCCCCGATGGAGTTACTCACATTTTTCCATAGCCAAGCTTTTGATATTTCATTTTTTTTTTCTTTTAGATATTTCTTTTCCTGATCATTCTTTGGATATTTTAATAATGTCTTTTTCTTTTCTCATTTTGATTGCATTGGCTTGTAAGTAATGAAACTTACATGGGTCTGATAATTACAGTGGCATTGAAGCAAGATTTTAGATTTTTCACTAGCCATGTCTTCGACTAAGAGATCACAATGATTTAGAGCAATTGATTAAGTGTACGAGATGTAGTAATCAAAAGATGTTGATACCAAGATACGATAAGTGGTTCTTTTTTGGATTGAATGTGTATCCCAACCAAAAGATAATGTTTAAAGAGGAGTAACCTCAAATTATGAAGTGTATCATGAATAGATATTTAAGAAAAGGACTGAACATGAGATTCGAGCATGGGAAAGCATGTGACAAAATAACACAAATGCCTATTTCATAGATGACAAATTTTATGCAAAGGATTGAATGAAAAGGATGGAAGGATAGAATAGATGTGTTGGATAATAGATAGAATGTTTGAAGACTTGCATGAGGATAGATTGAAATGTATTCAAGATGAGTGTTGGTACACAACTGAGAAGTGATCAAGAGATGGAGGAAAAATTAATTTTGGGACATAAGAACCCAAAATAGATAAAGGAAACAATGGAAGAATAGTTTTTAAAAGATGTTTAGATAGATGTTTGAAAGAAGTTCAAAGATGTGCACCTTTGTTGATCTTTCTTATGGATCATTTGAGGTGATGGAATGGTGCATGGAGGGAAGTAAGGACCCAAGATGGATGGAAGGGATGGAGAGTTTGACTTTGGAATGAAAGGACCTAAAATGGATTTGGAGGATGAAGAGTTTGAATTTGGAATAAAAGGACCTAAAATGGATTTGGAGGATGAATAGTTTGACTTTGGAATGAAAGGACCTAAAATGGATTTGGAGGATGAAGAGTTTGACTTTATAATGAAAGGACCTAAAATGGATTTGGAGGATGAATAGTTTGACTTTGGAATGAAAGGACCTAAAATGGATTTAGAGGGTGAAGAGATTGACTTTGGAATGAAAGGACCTAAAATGGATTTAGAGGATGAAGAGATTTCTTGATCTTGATCTTGACTTGGAGTAGGATCATTTGAGTTTGTGCATTTCTCTTGATTTTGAATTATATTCGTGAAGGAGATGAAATGGATATCATGCTCCTTCTTAGGAGGTGTATGTTGAATGGGACTTTGCTCTTGAGATAAAAGGGGATCATCATGGATGGAATAACAAAATTTCAGGGGATCATCATAAGATTCTTGCTAGGTAGGATCTTGATAAAAAATGGGATTAGATTGGAGAGCCATGATATCTTGATCTTGATTTAGGCTAGGCCTCATTTCATTTGAATAACCTTCTTCTTTCTCAAGCGACAAGGAATGGTCATGTGAGTGATCAAAGTTTCAATTTAGATAGGTTGATGTTGTTGACTTGATGGATACTCCATTTTGGATACTCAAGCTCACTAATTCGAATAGAGGGTTGGTTTGACAGGCCCCTATGACAAAGCATGTCAAATGATATGGATAAAGTCTCTTGATATGGAAAATTGATTTGAATAACTTGAATACCTAGCTAGGCATTGTTGTCATTGAGATAGTTGGATGATAAACTCTTGATCACTTGATTTTGATACTCCTCTAAATTGGTTGGATGAAAATCTTGCCTAAAGATAGTTGAAAAGTTGATAACCACCTCAAAAAAAAGTTCTTTGTTGGATTTTGAAATTCTTTTCTCTTTAAGGTTTCTCTTTTCTCTTTGTTTTAAATTGATTGTTGTATTGGTTGATTTGCAAGATATTTCAATGTTCATAACAAGAAGACATAGCACACATGAAAACAATGATCATCCCTTTGCTAAACATTGAGTATATGTTTTTGTGAGGATATTTTCAAATCCCCAATGTTTTCATTGGTTTGATTTACAATAAAGGACACATCAGATAGACACTTTATCCAAATGTCATCAACAATATCATAGCCCACTAGTCTCGATACCCCGTCAGCTCAAACAACCTTGTCACCCACTAGAGGGTGCCCGTTTTTTTCGCCTTTTGCTAGAAATTAACCCAAAGTGAATTGCTTCACAGTTGGGTAGTTATTTTGGGAGATATATGGTGAGTAATCTTGGGGTGGATTCTCCCCCACCCTTGCACTATGATATTGCCAATGTATGGCAACTGACTCGGCTCAAAGCTTCTACTTCTATGGTTTGTAGTAAGGATTTTGTTCGGCACAACATATGATAAACTCAATTAAGAGTCTTCCCAACCTTCAGAAAAAAGGCTTTTCACATCACAAGGATACTAGGGGAAGGCTATCAAATACACACTCCTATTGTAGGGGATTTTCATCAGCCTCCACATTTGATTGTAGTGGGTTGGTAAACTTGGCGATAAAGTCATTTCCCATTTGGGTCATTCCCTTCAAACTAACCCTTTTAAGGCTTCAGGAAGGTAGGCCCTCTAAAGGATTTAATTGCTTGAAAGTAAATAAAGAAATGAAAAAGTGGGTTTGGCTTTTTGGTCACCCAATTAAGGGGAGAGCATATACCTACCACTTAAGACAAAGCAATCAAAGTTCTTTTTAACCTTTTCAAAGAAATTGTTGGCTAAGTCCTATTTGGAGGTGTTGCTCCAACAAGCATGGTGTTTATTTTAGCTCCACATAGCAAATGATTTTCTAAACTAGGAATTGGAAATACTGGTCAACAAAATGAAAATCGTTGCGAAAAGTAACTTGCTTTGTAAGAATGGACAAGTTGATTGTTCTTTTTAACTTGAAAAAATAAGATTGATTTTGCTTTTTACCTTTGCAAGAAAATGAAAGATTGATGTTCTTTTTAGAGCCTGAAATTTGAGGTGTGAATCCCAACTTTGCAAGAAAGTAAATGTTTGATTTGATGTTCTTTTTGCCTTGCAAATGTGATTATTTTTAGAGCCCAAAAATAGGTGAGGTACTTTTTAGAACACCAAATTGAAAAATGAAGTCCCTTTTACCCAAAAGGAAATATGAGTTCTTTTTAACCAACTTTGAAAAAGCTAGAAAAGAAATCACTAAATCGTAACGTAACTCCTCCAAATCTGCAAGAAACTATTAGAAACTTGCAATAAAAAAAGAAGTTAGTGAAAATCTAAAACCTTAGGTGGGCTTCCACAAGCCTAATTTCAAATCTTGGTTACAAATTTTTTACTCCTGATTTTGAAATGCCTTGAAATTTGACTAAGTCTAAAATTTGGAAGATCTTCCAAAAACTAGATTTTGCATTATAACTCCTAGAGGTCTGAAACCCCTCTCAAACATCCTGACAATATATATGGACTATAACTTAAAGTATAAGTGACATTTATAAGAAAGAGAAAAGAGAAGAGGAAATTTCACTTATACTTAAATGTTATATTCCATATATATTACCCTTCCACAAGCCTAATTTCAAGATTTGATTAAATAAATTTGCACTATGTTTCAAATGCACTATCTTAGAGAACATATGCGCTAAAAAAATTGTCAAATGTGTTAAATAATCTGTCAATTGCACTAAAATGCATTATAAAAGCGCTAACCTATGTTCAGAAGCACTAACCTGCGATGCAAATGCGCTAAATAGTGATGCAAATGCACTAACCTATGATAAATGCACAAATTTTCAAACAAAAGCGCTAACCTACATGACATATGCACTAACCTGTGATGCAAATGTGCTACCCTATGATGCAAATGCACTAACCTATCGAACAAAAGCGATGTCATAATTCACACATGCATGAATATGCATTACAAATGCTTTAATTTTACTTTTACCAAATTTTCAAAGGTATATGTGAGGTCCATGAGCCCCACGGTGGGCGCCAAAATATGTCAACTTCAATTTGATCCTCAGAATGTTACCTCCAACAAGTTAGTTTCACAAAATACAAATGGAAATGCTATAGGAAATCCAAACTCAACCAATAAAACTACATGAAATACATATGAAATAAAAATGCTAATATTACCTTCATGGTTTATGTCTCATTGTGTCCTAACTCCACTGTTCTTGGTTGTAGATGGTGTGCTCTTACACAATGCACTGATAGCTTCCAAGATGGCATATGAAGAATGGACTAATAACTGGTAGTTAACTGATGCTATGATATGCAATACTACATGATTATGCTAAAATTATTATGCTAAATGATTATGCTATTTTGCTTCAAGATTAAAACTCACGGATGCATAAATTTTACAAATGATTAGCTTGAAAATGCACTTGAAGCCTCTTGAAGCCTAACTTGAAGATTAACTTGAAGATTAACTCTCTCAACTGAAGCTCTTGATTTTATAGACCTTGAGAGGATGATATGATGTGGCTCAGATCATCGATCATGATTAGATCTGCAGATTTGGATGGTTGTGAGCAAAGGTGAAGGTTGAGAGAAAGGGGGAATGAGAAGACAAGTGTCACTCATCTCACCTTGACTCGGTTGCTAACTGAGAGAATCTAGGGATGGTTGGAGAAGATTTAGGCATGATAGGACAAGTGGACTCAAGTCCTTCCTAAGATGTAGGGGTGTTGGAGAGAATATAGAATATGGTTATGAAATATGTGCACGTACACAATATTCATTAAATTTGGAGGTTGAAGATAAGTGATGAATTAATATTTAAAAAATATTAATTTCCTTAGCCACATGTTGGATGAGTTGGAAAAGGGAAGATGAAGTGGAGATGGAAGGTGAGTTGGAAAAGAAATATTAAATAATTTAGGAATTTATTTAATATTTGAGACTATAGGATAGGAGAATAACTATTAAATATTGGATATTTAATTGATTGGAGGAGATAATTAAATATTAGATATTTAATTATTTTAGAAGAATAGGATAGATGAATTAATTAATAAAATATTAATTAATAGAAAGACACGAAATGAATTAAATAAATTAGTCTTTTCAAATTAACTATTTAATAGAAGAATAATTATTAAATAAATATTAAATACTTATTTAATTGCTGATAGCCATTTTATGTGTATACAGTTATCATACTCTTTCTCAAGGTGAACCTACCAAACCATTTGGCATTCCTACAAATCTTTCCCTCTTAGCGATCTTTCCCTTTCATAGGGTAGACCAACCAATGTTTTGGCAATATTTCCAAAATAGTGTCAATCTTGCTAGTTCTTTATCCTCAATGAACCTGCCTCTTTATAGAGATACTCACCCATCCTTTTATGAATTTGACATAATTGGGTTTCCCTTGCTAATTTTGTTCCTGCTAATTTGTTGTCTATCCCATTAAAATAACAATTTCATCTATTGTTTGGTATGTTTGATAAACAAGCCTATCCCTTAGATAACTTGTTGAAATCTCAATGTGTCCACTAATTTATAGCTGATTTTGCTAATTCGCAACATTCATGCCAATTTAGGAATTATTTTTATTGCTATGGTTGCAAAGTTGTTGATGTAGATTTGAACACACTAAGCCCGATTTAATGAGATCAATCCTTTTGGCCCTTCCCCTAGCATAATGTATGTCCAGTACCTCGCAAGTTATATATTCACCATTATTCTCTATAGTATAATTTACTCTAAATCTCTTATTTTTCACTTAATCATGGCTAAAATGAATAGTAAAAATTCATTTTCCCTTCTTACTGGACCCACAAACTCCTTTTTGTGTTACTTTATCCCATGTTTTTCATGTCCTTTCTCCCCATCACCTCATTTTTATTTCTTTTTCATTTTGTTATCTAATTTTTCTCATCTTTCTTACTCTCTTCCTCTTGATTCTTCCTCATCTCTAGCACCTATTTTTGTTCTAACAAAAGGCCACTTGAACCCTCATTTTTGCATCCACCCTATTGAGGGGACATCACCTAACTCACAACGTTACTTATTCTTCTTGTACTTTTCTCCCCACACTAGGGCATCCCTTCATCTAATTTTTCTCACATCAAATATATTTTAATTTTCTTAAAAAACATTAGTTTAATTCATTTCACAGAGGGGAAAAATGTTGACACCTAAAATTGAATAGCTTTGGTCAATTTACATCTATTCCATCTAATCCCCACCATTTTTATTATTGAAATAATACCTTATTATTTAATTAATAAAATTATTTTCTTCTATATCTCCTTTGAATTAACCGAAGGTAAACAATTCATTTAATTATTTACCCCAATCCTTAGTCTGCTTCTTCCAATCCTTTATTTGATCCCTTTCACATGCCATATCCTCCATCACTTATTCATTATCTCTTAATCTCAACCTAATCGACTCCACTAAGCATCTGCACACACTTAATCTTTAATTAAGTGAAGTCAACTCCTTTGATCACATCAAGCACATGGGCTTGTTCTCTCAAGCACGCAACATGAGTTTTGAATTCCTTTATTCCTCTCCATCATCCTCTACTATAGATTTTCATCCTCCAATCTCAACCATTCATTCAATCTCATAAAAAATACTATATATCCAACCCTTAAAATTTTTCACAAATATCTCAATCCTTTTTTATTTGAGAGTTGTTATTGTTATGAAAATAATTTGTGTATAATTATTCAAAGAAATCAATAAACCATAATAATATAAATTTATGTGGTAAAACCTAGTAAAAATATACCAAGAAAAAAACCATGGGCAAATATCTCTCACATTATTTCCCAAGAATTTTAACAGTTATAACAATCTTCAAAAAGTGTCTAGAAAATATGACTTTGAGTAGTATTTTACATCCAATTTGCGAACTCCTAATTAAACAAAAAATTCTAAAAATAGAAATTATGATGCATGCAAGTACCGTGGCAACCCATAATGACTATTCATCACTAATAGAATAACACCAGTGCCCTAGCTAGTCCTAACTCTTCATCATTGTTGGAATAATGCTAGAATTAACTTTATATTGCAACAATATCCCACTTGAAGTTAAATTTTTATTTTATAATTAATTCCTCTACTAAAAAACCAATGCCATTGCTGCCTATGCTCAAGTAACATGCAAGCCTAGAGAAGTTCTCCACCAAATAAAATTCTCTTTACCAATAGGTTTTGTTAAGATATTTTTTGAGTTTACATCAGTGTGTATCTTGGCTAAAGATATATGTCCTCCTTCCATCACCTCATGTACAAATCTAGATATTAAATATCAATATGCTTTATTCTAGAGTGGTATGTTGAGTTTCATGCTATGTGTAAATCAATTTTAATATCATAATACAACACCATGTTATATAGCTTTACTTGCAATTCAACCAAATCTCTATGAATCCAAATTGCCTCCTTGCTATGCTATGTTGCTTCCGTATATTTTTATTCAATAGTAGTTTGAATGCCACCATTATTTGCAACTTTGATACCTAGCTAAAAGCATCTTTAGCTAAGGAGAAAACATAACCTTCAATAGACTTTCTCTTATCTCTACCTCAACTAAGATTTGCATCCACATACCCATTAAGTTGAAGACTACTCCCATTGTGATACATAGCAGCATTTGATGTGCCCCTCAAATATTTGAGAATCCACTTCACGTTTGTCCAATGATTAGTACTAGGATTAGCTAGCTAAGAACTAACTAGTCCCACTAATTGTTCAGTGAATGGGTTGGTGCACACCATGGTGAACATAAGGTTGCCTACTAATAATGTGTATAGTAAATGAGACATTTGTATCTTCTCTACTTTTGTTCTAGGGCACTATTATGAAGAAAATTTATTATGGACAGGAAATGGAGTACTAACTAGTTGTGCATTCTACATATTTAAGCACTATAAAAACTTCTCCAAATAAGTTTTATGTGACAACCACAATTTCATGTTATGTTTATATGTATGTATCCTCAATTACAGAACCTAATTTGTAATGCCCGAGTCCTTCATCTCAAACTCCCACACAAGATGAGTTTTCAAAGGGATGATTTGATACATGCTAGGACCTATCACCAACATATTGTCAACATACAATAGTAGAATAATAAAACTGTCATTATTATATCTTTGAACATAGGCATGATAATCAACCTTACATCACTCAAAATCAAACTCATCATGAAGCAATTAAACTACTTATACAAACACCTTGACCCCTGTTTTAAACCATATAATAACTTTCTCAACCTACAAATAAGATATTACTTGTGTTTTTCCTCAAAATCTTCTGGTTGTTGTATAAAAATCTCTTTAGAGAGATCACCATGTAGGAAGGTCTTTTTAACATCTAATTATTCAAACTCTAAATAAAGACTAGCAATAAGAGCTTAAAAAACTCTAATAATACTTAACCATACAACAGGTGAAAAAATTTCATCAAAACTAATACTAGACTTCTGTGCATACCCCTTGGGCATGAATCAAGCCTTATATCTCTCTAAATTATCATTTATATCCCTCTTAACTTTGAAGATCCACTTGCTCCCAATAATTTTCTCTCCCTTAAACAAAAGCAGAGGCTCCCATGTCTTGTTCTTATGTAGAGCTCCCATCTCCTTTTCCATAGAAATTGTCCATTTGTTTGCACAAGCAACTTCACAAGCCTCCTGACATGAAGTAGGTTTACTAAAATCAGATAGTAATTTATAAGAAGAATGACAAGTAGTAGAGTACATTTAAGGTGATTTGGATACTCTAGTGGACCTCCTTACAAGAGGTCATATTTCACATTGTGGCTCATTTGATTGTTCATCTTGCTGATTTTTCATGTGCCAACTCTAAATCATCTTCATAGTTTTCCACCTCTTCTAGAATAACTTATGTACCCTGCTATTCTCTAGCCTTTGCATTGAATTTTCATTAAAATAAACATCTCGGCTAATACTAATCTTGTGGGTAGCAATATCCCACAACTTGTACCCCTTTGTACCTTCTACATAGCCAAGAAAATTACATCTTGTTCACTTCGTGTCCAACTTATTTCTATTTTGTTTAGGGATATGAGCATAAGAATCAAAATAAAAAACATAAAGAAATGAATAATCAATAGTTAACCATTTCATACTTGTTCAAGAATTTTATTATCAAGAGTTGTGGTGGGTAATCTATTGATCAAGAAACAAGTTGTAGAAATACCCTACCTCAAAAGTTATGCTCCAAACTAGTAGTGCTCAGGATGCATCTAGCTCACTCTATAATTATACAATTCATGCATTCAACAACACCATTTTGTTGTGGTGTCCTAGCAACCATTAATTGCCTTGAAATTCCATGCTCATTACAAAACTGATTAAATTCTCTTGAACAAAATTCCTCTCCCTTATCTATTCTTAGACATTTTATAGTTTTACCCTTCTAATTCTCTTCTGAAGCTTTAAACCTTTTAAAATAACTAAACACTTTATATTTCTTCTTAAGAAGGGAAATTCACACCTTACAAGAATAATCATCTATAAATAGAATAAAATATAATGAACCTCCAATAAATATTACAGGAGCTTCCCAAGTATCTAAATGAATTAAATCTAAAACTTCTTTGCTTCTAGTAGTAATTCCTGAAAAACTTAGTCGATTGTTCTTTCCAAACAAACAATGCTAACAAAAATTTAAATCTATGGTTTTAAAACCTAGTAGAAGAATTCCATCTAGCAGTACTTTGAGACCACACTGACTCATATGGCCTAGCCATTGATTCTAGGTTTATACTTAGTCCATTTTTGCATTAGATACTACTACAACTTCTACATCGCTAGTTTCTCCAACCAACTTATAGATATTGCCCACTTTTTCTCCCTTTAGCACAACCAACACACCTTTTGTTAACTAGAGACAACTATTTTCAGCACTGAATCAATAACCTTGTTAATGAAAAACTCCAATTGATAGTATATTTTTCTTCAATCTTAGTGCATGTTTGATATGTTGAATAGTTATTTTTACTCCATCAAAAATCTTGATTCTCACCTTGCCTTCACCAATAGGCTCACATGGGCTATTGTTTCCCATGTTAACTATACCTCCATCACAAGACTAACAAGTAGAAAAATAGTCTCTATGTGCTGTCATATGAAAGGGGGCACTAGAATCAAGAATCTAGATATGAAGTAAAGCGCCTCTCAAATTAGTAGTTAATACCTCTCTATCCTCCAATGGTGTTTGAAATTGTTTTGTGTTAGCCTTAGATGCTTGCGAACTAGGATTCTCTTTTCTTTCTATTGAAAATATGCAATCCTTTTTGACATGTCCATTTTTGCCATAGTTCCAACATTTTACTCTTTTCCACCCCTTGGATATGGACCCGGTTTGCCCATGATCAATGTTTTGTCTTTCCCGATTTTTGCATCTTGCAATTAGGGATCCATTTGAAGAAGACCCTTGAGATGTCTTCAACCTTGAATCTTCAGAGAGTATTGCAACTACTACATATTCAGAAACCTATTTCATACTTGGTACTGAGTTACTAAAAGCCATAACTATTTGATCCCAAGATTTTGGCAATGAACATAACCATATTACTACCTTATCTTCTTCTTCAATTTTCACTGCCACTAGAAAACCAGCTTTTTGTCATCATGTTGAAACCATTTATATGATCTATGAATTATGAATTGTCATGCATCCTCAAATTATTAAACTATCTTCATAACAAAATTTTGTTTGCCAATGACTTCATCTCATACAGCTTTGCCAGCTTTTTCTACAAGTCATGTTTAATCTTGTCCTCTATAATATTGAATAGAACTCAATCTGCTAGAGATAATTGAATTGTTTCTCTAGTAGTGCTATCCTTTTTATTCCAAATTTTTGAGGTCATGGTTGTGGGTTTTGATGCTACCCCTTTAAGAGGTATGACACATCAATCCTTCACTAGTAAATCTTCAATCTTTATCTTCCCTAGAGAAAATTAGAACCATCAATTTTTTCGCATCTCAAATCTAGTAATAGTGTTTTATGCCATTGTTCACTTCTCAAAAGGTACAAGTTCTACAAAAAAAGCCTCAATCTGATACTAAGTGTTATGAAAATAAATAGTGGAAAATTATAGAAAGAAAGAAATAAACCATAAACACTTAGATTTATGTGGAAAAGCCTGGTAAAAATATACTACAAAAAAAAAACATAGGCAAAAATCTTTCATACTATTTCTTAGAAATTTTCATAGTTACAACAATCTCTAAAAAGTGTGCAAAATTATGACTGTGAGTAGTATTTTTGATGCAAGAGCATCTCCAGTGGATGAGAAATCTTGCATCAACCCAAAAAAACATTTTCTTTCAGTTTTGTTCTTGTTTAGTTCTTTGTGTAGTTTTAGTATTCTTATCGGTATGTATCGGTAGTTGCTTGTTATTTTTGGATGATCTTATTTGAAGTTTTCTAGCGGTTTCATGTGGTTGATTCCAGATTTCTAGTTCATTTGAGTTCTTCTCCGGTCAGTCATCGCTTCCGGTTGGCTGTTTCTGGGTTCCTGGGACAGTTCTTTTGCTTATTGGTTGGTTTTCCTTCTTTACCAGTGTGATTCTTAGTGTGTGGATCCATCTTGGGTCGTGTCCGATGTTCTTTGGCATGTGGACAACCTTCCTGCTGAACCGCATCACTTAGTTGTTAATTTTTTGAAAGATTTCTTACATCTTAGGACCGACCTAATTACACGTTTCATTTTTTGGCATTGGTGAATGTAATCTTTTGAGGCCGACCTGGATATGTTCAGTGGGTATAAATATGATGTTATGTAATCATTTGTAGGTGGTAGAGGAAGTAGAACTGAGAATAAGGATGGATATTTCATGTTGTGATCCAATTGATTCTTAAAGTCCCGGTTGGATTGTATCTATCTTGAATCCTGCATGTAATCAAATAACTATCGGATGCTATTTGATGATAATATGAAGATTGTTAGATGATTGTCAGTAGTTCTAAGCTTGTAATCTAATCTATTTATGTGAATTTGTTATGTTTCCTTACTGCTTTCATTGTGTCTGTCTTGCTACATAAGCTAGTTGACTCTTTTGAGGGTTTTTACCAGTTATGGCTGCACCAATTGGTATCAAAGTTAGTTATGGAAAAGCTGGTGGAAGAATCGTTTACAAAGATTGAGGCATTCCTTGAGGTAGACAAATCGCCAATTGGAGGCAGGCTGCATGTGTGTTCAATAGATCGTCAAGGGGAGGCAATTGAAACCGGTAGTCAGATCATCGAGTTGAGGCAGTTTGCCGAAGTGGAAAGAGAGATGTCGCCGAGAAGAACAAACTCTTGGAGGGTAGAACAGATGATGGAAGACTTCAAGAATGAAGTGAGGAATGAAATCTGGAATGCTTTGGCTAGTTTGCGAAGAAACCTTGACTCTGAGGATGAGTATGAGGAAGCTAGTGAAGATCTTGAGGAAGTTGAAGGACTAGAAGATGAGAAAGAGGAAAGATTCCTAAGATTGGTGGTGGAAGCAAGTAAAATGCATAAAGTTGAGGTTTCTAACTTTTCCAAAATGTTGAACTCGGAGGATCTGATTGATTGGATCAAAGAGTTGGAGGACTACATTGAGTTTGAGGATGTCAAGGACCCACAGAGAGTTCAGTTGGCACAGACCAAGCTACAAGAGCATGCTTCCTTGTAGTGGAAAGAGTTGCAGAAAGACAGAGTGGAGAATGGTAAATTGAAGATCACCCAGTGGAGATAGATGGTTGAACAGTTGAAGGCCAAGTTCATACTGGGAGACTATGAACTAGAGTTGTTCAAGAAGTTATAGAACCTGAAACAAAGAAACATGACTGTGAAGGAATATACCGAGGAATTCTACAAGGTGGTAATTAGATCTGGAGATAGACAGAGAAAAGGTGGTGAGGTACATCAATGGGCTTGCTTTTAACATTGAAGATGAGATGAGTATGTTGAAGATTTCAACAATTGAAGAAGCGTACCAATATGCTTTAAAGCAGTATTTTTTTTAGTGGCTAATACTCACCAATTGGCTATTTTTTGAAATTTGGGAGTCAAAATTTGGCTAATAGTTCAAGTTTTAAGGTGACCTAAATCGCCACTTTTTTACAAAAATTTATTTTAGCCTTATTTAAATAGCAAATCAATTTATTTTATTAAATTTGTGAACTCAAAGATTCACCACAATATTTGATACATGATTGCATCGAATTCGCCAAAATTTTTGGTACATTTTATCTCACAAAATAAAAAGAGGGCTATTAGATTATTTAAAATTAATGGTAGTAACTAAATAATGTAGAGTCTACCCCTTAAAAGTTCAAATCTCATAGGGGTAAGGTGTGCATGTCTCATTTATAGCATAATTAGGTGCATCCAACAAGGAGTATAGGGTAGCCCCATATTGCTATAAGCCATATGTAGACCCATATACACACTGCTTAACATCAAGGACTATAATTTTGAGGTCATTCATCACATCCAACTCCTTATGGAGGAAACTAAATGGATTTTGTAGAGTTCATTAAAAAAGAAAATAAATAAAACATAAAACAAATGATAGAAGTTGTTATTGTTACAATAAAACAAAATATGCATTAATTAAAGTTTTAAAAATATATAAAAAGATTGTCACATAATAAATGTTGTTTAAATTCAAATGATACAAATTCATTGAATTTTTTCACAAATATGCCTTAATTAAGAATCAAATGAATTTATGAAATAATCAAAATAAAAACTTCTAATGAAAGATAGACTAAGTTTTCAAAACAAAATTATTATGAATGTTGTAAAGAAAATGTGAAGATTGAGCAAAGAAAAGGACTCTGAATTTGTAGCATTCTACTAACAATTAACATTAGAGGTCTATTAAGCTAATAACCCACAACAACATTCTATTAATTAAGAATGTGAATAAAATATATGAAATATAAGTTTGATAAAAGAGAAAGAATTTGCTCCACAAAAGATGTCAACACCCATGAATGATAAAGGAGCCTATTGGTATTCAAAAGACAAACCAAAATTATAGAATCCATTACGTAGATTATCTTCTTCCAGCCAACTCATAGACCTATTCTAGAGCTACCAAGATGGATTGAGCCTCCATCTGCTTATTATTACCAATCTTTATAACAAAAATGGAAAAGAAATGAAATCAGCATACATCATCTTGTCTATCTCCACCAATTTCAATTGGACCATAATTATTAGAAAAACATCAATATTAAGTTTGAAAAAAATTGATGGAAAAACAAAACAAAACAAAATTAATAAAAAATAATTTTTGTAAATTAAAAAAAAATGTAATATTATAAATAATAAAAAATGACAAGTTTATTTTAGAATTAATTCAAAAAATAATTATAAAAAATATCAAAATAGTTTTTTATTAAGTATGGTTTTTAAAGGGCCCAAAATCTTATACAAAGTAGAGATATAGTGAAACAAATGAAAACCAATCCAAATATTATAAAGAAATGAAAGACGGCCACAAACACAACAAAGCTGAAGTATCTTAAAATTTGGGTTGATTTTGATTCTGAATTATTAAATCTCAAGAACATTAGAAATAGAATAATTCTTAAATAGTAATTACAAATCAAATCTTCTTGTTGTCCATGCTAGAGCACACATAGATAATAATTATAAATTTAGAGTAAAACTCTATAGTACCTTAACATTTAGCCTATATTTGCTTGAAATGTTTTGAGTATATCTAAAAAAAAAGAGAGACAACTTAATTATGGTAGTATAGAAGCTGAACCTTTCTTATAAAAAATAGCATTCTAGGCCAAAAAAAAAAAGAAAGTAACTTATAATCTAAGAAATTAGGATACACAAGCAAGTTCCTAACACTTTAATTTAGAAATTTATTTTACAAATTAGCAGTGCAAACATGAAGAAAATAATTAGCTTTGATACCAATTAAAGAAAATAAAACAAACACAGAATTGCTCTCAATAATAGACACAAATTGCTACATAACAATAAAATAAACACAAAATGGCTCTCAAAAGTAGATTAATATTTACATTAATTTAAATTGAGATTACAAGCTTCTTGATCATGTGATCAAGGGTGAAGTGATCTAATGATCAAAGACAATAAAAAATACTATTCCACCTCAATAAATAGAGGTCTTTAGCACATGAATTCCAACTAAAAATAGAAAAACAAAAATGCATATTTATGCATAATTACAATTAAAATTTTAATCCAAATTATACTTTTACAAAAGCATATCTTAACTGTTGTTCTTCCCATACAAATAAAAGAAATTAATATTCTAACTTTATATTTAAAACACTTATTTTTATCTCCATATAAAACTACACAAATAGTTTTAGGGTGCCACCAAAGCAGAAGGGCTTACATTTTACTTTTATCACTTCATAATTAGGTTTTGTTGACCTCATGTTGTTGTAGCAGTTGTAGTGCTAATGGGATTATTGATTCCTTGGTGTTTGGAAGGAAACAAAACTAATGTAGCATTGCTTACTACACTCACAACAATAGGGAGAGCCTTATACATCTTCTCTATATTGCTTTCAGCAGAGGGATACAGACACTACACAATATTTTGGTCTATGAGGGCCATCACTGTAAACACCTGAACCACCAAAAGTGCATGAAAAAAATCCTTGAGTGTGATCTTATAATATGATTGGAATCAATCAGAGATAGACTGTCCCTAGAAGATAGATATTTTGATTCAAGGTCTTGGTGTGACCTATTCTGCTAGGCATGTGTTTTGGTATGTTGTAACCCAGTTGTTACCAGTTGGATGTAAATAAATTTCCCTCCATCCTGTCTATGTATTTCCATTGTGTTTACTCTTGTTGACTAGTTTGGACTGATCTCCTTGAGGTCCTTCCTCACAAGTGACTTCTCTTAGTGGTATCAAAGAAAAGTTTCATTCCGGAGGTTGCGTGTCCTGAATTTTGTTGTAGGGTGGCAGATTGCGGATCTGACCTGTAATTGTAGAGGACTAGTGCGAATCTATGGTGCGAAGAGGAACTAAGAATGGTGGAGCACTTGGGAATGCAAACCCTACTATGATGGAAATGTTGTGAGGAATAGCAGCCTGGTTAGAAGTCATGGAGATAGCCTAGAGAAGAGGCTGACATATTGAGTATGTGAGCAAAGATGAAGGAGAAGAAGCACCAATAGAACAAATGAACCTAGTGGCAGTTGATCCGTATGAAGAAAACGTTTTTAAGGGTTTTGCATAGGGTGAACACTGAACCTAATTTTACCCCATTGGAATATGATGGGAAGTTAGATTCAGATAAATTGATGGATTGGATCTCGGAAATGGAGAAGTATTTTGCTTTTGAAAATACTACAGAAGAGAGGAAGGTGAAGTATGTCTTTATCTGGTTGAAAGTCATGAATCTCTTTCATGGGAGCATTTGCAAGATGATAGACAAAGAAGAGGTAAAGAAAAGATTAAGACATGGGACCGGATGATTGCTAACTTAAAATCAAAGTTTTTCTCGATGAAGTATCAAGTGGATTTGTGCTGGAAGTTGCAGAATCTAAGACACAAGGAATCTAGTGTGAAGGAGTACACTGAAGCATTTTACAAGTTGAACTTTTGATTCAAACATGTTGATGATGAAGTTGAACAGATTACAAGATATTTGAATGGATTGTGAATGTCTATACAAGATGAACTCAATATGATCAAATTGGAGAGTGTTGAAGAGGCTTACTAGTATGCAATAAAGGCTGAAGAGAAATTGAACAAAAGACATGAGTAGAGACAAAGAGGTAGAGGTGGAAGATTTACCAGAGGAAGATTTCAAGGAGAAAGAGGATATATCAAAGGAAGAGGAACCAGTACAGATCAAAACAAGGAAAAGGAAGTGAGAAAAGAAGGTAATTCATACTGAAATGAGAAATTTGGAAGACAAGACAAGAGGACATTTAGAGGAACCCTCTTTAAGTGCAGAGGAGAAGGACACAATGCATTTGAATGTAAGAAGACAGAGGCTATCAGAAGAGGAGTGGTGGAAGAAAACCCCATCGAATCAAACAATAAACCAAAAGATGGTGAACTATTGATGATGAGGAGAGCTTTGTGTCATACCAAAGGAGATGAAGAACCCTTGCAGAGGAAGAACCTATTCAAGACTAGATGTAAGGTATTCGATAAGTGCTATAAAGCTGTTATTGATAGTGGTAGTTTAGATAATCTTGTTTCAAAAGAGATGGTGAATAAGTTGAAATTGGAGAGATTGATACACCCTAAGCCTTATTAGATAGCATGGATTCAGGATGAACATAAGTTGTTAGTAAGTGAACAGTGTTTAGTAAAATTGAAAATTGGGAATTATCATGATGAAGTTTTGTGTGATATTATGCCTATGGATATTTGTCATCTTTTGTTGGGAAGACCTTGGTAGTTTGATAGACAGGCAATACATGATGGGAGGAAGAATACATACACTATTATGGCCAATGGGATGAAGCAAACCTTGTTACCTTTTGATTAACCTTTGAAGAATGAAGTCTGTACGAATGCCAGAATTTGTTTAGTAGATGGAAGGAAATTCATGGATGGACTGAGGCATGAGAATGTGTTTTTTTTCTTAATTCCTAAGAATACTAAGAGACCAAAACCGGAAGGAGAAACCTGACAAAGATAAGAGATTTGCTGATAGAATATGAGGACATCATTTCAGATAATGTACCTGATGGATTGCCACCTATTAGAAGTATTAGTCATCGCATGGACTTGGTTCCCTGAGCTAGTTTTCCTAACAAGGGTGCACACAGGTTGACACTAGCAGAGAATGAAGAACTAAATAGACAAGTGCAGGAGCCCTTATGCAGTACCAATAGTATTAGCACCTAAAAAGAATGGAGAATGGAGAATGTGTATCGATTCAAGAGCAATAAATAAGATCATAGTAAAATACTAGTTTCCTTGGCCTAGAATGGATGACATAATGGATCATTTGAGTGGAGCAAAATACTTTACAAAGATAGATTTGAAGAGTGGATATCATCGGATCAGGATCAGAGAAGGTGATGAGTAGAAGATAGCATTTAAGACAAATGAAGGACTATATAAATGGTCAGTGATGCCTTTTGGATTAACTAATGCACCAAGTACTTTCATGAGGTTGATGAATGACGTATTGAAGAAATTCTTGGGTATGCTTGTTATTGTGTATTTGGATGACATTCTGATTTTCAGTAGAACAAAAGAGGAAAATTTGTTGCAATTAAGAGAATTGTTTGTAGAGGTGATCTTATAATCTGATTCCTTAGAAGGCTTAACTTTACTACTTGTGGCTATCCCATTAATTGTAGAAATCCCATAATACACTTTGCCTGTTTTGGTATCTGTGAAGGTATCTACTAGTGACAAAACAAAACATGCAATCCCAACAATTCCCACAATTACTCCAACCAAAACCTTATTGGATTTTGTATAGTCTCCATTATTGGAAACAAGATTAGAGAAAACTTGAAATACAAATAGAATTCCTGTGGGCAGTACCTTTGAAATTTTTGATGCAGAGGATAATGTTGAATTCACAACGGTGGTCTTTGTTGTCTCACTTGATGAAGAGCTATTAGATTGTCCCATTTTGTTTCTTCTTGTCCTCCTTTTTTCTACCAAATATGTTGTAATTCACTTACAAAGGGAAGATAAATATTTTTAAGATTGATAACTGATATAGGTGTTTTTGAAAGACAATGGTGGTTGTTATATAATAGTGTGGGAGGAAGACTATAAGTTTTACATGTAATTTTATTAAAGCTTGACTTTGAATGTAATTTCTCTTACACCGTCGGTAACTTTCCAGTCATTACCGATCATGAGGGTCACTTTTTTAAATGCGAGTGATTATCCAAAATAATAAATATATAGGTAGTCTAAGCCTTTATCCATGTAATTTATTGTTAATAGATAGGATAGCAATATGGTTGATCTTTTCAATGATGTTTAGATGTATGTGCATATGTAGATTGTATAAGATCGGGATGATTCCTTAAAATCATTCAAGAAAAATTCAATTCATAAACTATTATTATATTGGGAAGGGGCTATCAATCATAGATATCTACAATTTTTTAAAAGAAAAAAGATTAAATATTATATTTAAATAATAACTTAATTGTAAATACTCCAAAACTGATCATTCCTTAATATTTTTATTTAACCACGGACGTTATTGGCATCTTCACGATAACTGGCCTCAATAATTAAAATTTCGTATTTCTTTGGTTTCATGTGTTTTGAAAGACTCTTTGGTTTGACTTTTTTGGAATAAATTCTCTAAGGTGGACTGCAAAAGCAAAAGACCTACATTAAACCTATTTACAGACCCTAACCTAGCATTCCACATGATTTCAACTGGTGCCATTAGTGGATGCTCGGGCTAGAACCATTTCTTGCTTAAACGCTAGCTTATAAGGGTTTTGCACCTAGTCACAGAGAATGGAGAATTTCTCTTATGCCGCAGGTAACTTTCTAGTCATGACCGATCATGAGGGTCACTTTTTAAAATGTGAATGATTATATAAAAGAATAAATATATAGGTAGTCTAAACCTTTCTCCATGTGCTTTAGGGTTAATAGATAGGACAACAATATGGTTGATATTTTCAATAATCTTCTTGGTCGAGTACCAAATCCTAAGTTTGCCCATATTTTTTGGTGAGACATCTCAATAGATTACCCAAGGATATGTTGACTACCTTTGTCTAACCATCTGATTGAGGATGGTAGGCAGATGAAAAAGATAATCTTGTGCCCAAATTTCTCCAAAGTGTCCTCCAAAAGTGGCTTAAGAACTTTACATCCCTATCACTAACTATGCTAATTGGAAGGCCACAAATTCTAACTATCTCTTTGAAGAAGAGTCCTGCAATATAGGTGACATTATTGGTGCTCTTGCAAGGTATAAAATGTGCCATTTTGTTGAACCTATCAACCACTACATACACACTATCAAATCCTCTTGGAGTTCTTGGTAAGCCTAACACAAAATCCATGCTCAAACATTCCCAAGGCCTCTGAGGTATGACCAAAGGTCAGTATAGACCTGCATTACTTGATGAACCTTTTTCTCCTTGGAAAATTGCACATTGTTCTACACACCTTCTTACTACTTATTGCAACTTGGGCCAATGGTAAAACCTACTAACCTGCTCCATACTTTTATCTATGCCAAAATGACCTCCTAAACCTCCTTGATGCTTTTCTTAGATAATGTTTTGTCTCATAGAACATTGGGGAATGTGAAGAAGATGTCCCTTGAATAGAAAACCCTCTTGTATCATATACTCTGAATAAGAAACATGTGAGGTGTTAGAAAAATTAGAACAAGCATCATATATCTCAGCAAAGTCTTTATCATCCTTGTAGAGGTCTTTTAACTCATTCAAACCCACACTTTGTAATTGTATCTCCTACATAGTCATGATTCTCCTACTTAATGCATTAGCTACCTTGTTTGTAGTGCCCTTTTTGTTCTTGATAGTGAAGGTGTAAGCTTGCAAGTATTCAACCCACATTAGGTGTCTCTGATTCAATTTCTCTTGCCCATTATGGAAACTAAGGGCATGGTTCTTAGTGTAAATTACAAACTCTTTGGGTAGCAAGTAATGACACCACTTCTTCAATGCTTGCACCATGGCAAGTAATGATGCTACTTCTTCAATGCTTGCACCATGGGATACAACTCCAAATCATATGTGTAGTATCTTTTCTTGGCTTCATTCAATTTCTCTGAAAAGAATGCTATAGGATGACCTTCTTGACTCAAAATAGCCCATATTGCCCTTTGACTAGCATCACACTCTACTGTAAACAATTGACTAAAATCAGGCAATCTAAGGGTTGGCAACTCTGCTATCTTAGCTTTCAACAATTCAAATCCCTTAGTGGCTTCTTCTATCCACTTAAATTGACATTCAATCCCTCCTTTAATGGTGTTGAGTATAGGAGCACAAACATGGCTAAATTTTCTCACAAACTTCCTATAAAAAGATTCCATTCTATTAAAACTTCTAACATGACTTATGCTCCTAGGTGTAGGCCAATTAAGTATTGCTTCTACTTTACTTGGATCCATCTTTAAACAACCTTGTGAAATGACAAAACCAAGGTAAACTAACTCTGTTTTCAAGAACTCACATTTTTCAAGATTGATTTTGAGTTGAGCCTCCTTCAACTTCTTCAAGACCATCTCCACATTCTTAAGGTGTTCCTTCTTGAACCCGCTCAAGACCAAAATGTCATCAAGATACACAATAACAAATTTACCAATAAACTCAACTAAGACTTAATTCATGAGCCTTTGAAAGGTACTAGGTGTATGGTGAGGCCAAAAGGCATCACCAACCACTCATATAGGCATGCATTGGTTCTAAATGTTGTCTTCCATTCATCACCAGGTCTGATTCTTATTTGATGATAACCAGACTTCAAGTCCACCTTTGTGAAGTAGCATGCTCCACCTAAATTGTCCAATAGGTTCTCTATCCTTGGCATGGGAAATCGGCATTTTATAGTGATCTTATTAATTTCCCTTGAGTCAGTGCACATCCTCCATTTTCCTCCTTTTTTAGGCACTATAACAGTGGGTACAACACAAGGACTCAAGCTCTTTTTAATAAACCCTTTGTCTAAGAGTTCTTGCACTTGTTTGGCAATCTCTTCATTTTGGCTAGGTGTCATTTTATAAGTAGATTTGTTAGGCAGATTTGCCCCTGGTATCAAATCTATTTGGTGATTAACATCCCTCATTGGAGGCAAAGAATTAGGCATATCATCTCCTATAACTTCTACATATTGCTCTAGTAAACCTTTCACTTCTTGAGGCACTTCACTCATTGGATTTGCCTTAGCTTCATCTTTAGGCTTTAGCACTATAGATTGACCCTGATTACCTTCTTGTTTTAAAACTTTAAGGAATCCTTTTCCACTCACCAACATAACACTTGACCCTACTTGTTTTTCCTCCTTTGGATCAGGTATTGGATCCATTTGATACTTCTTACCATTCTTGGTGATGAGATAACTATTCTTTTCTCCATGATAGGCTTTCACATCATATTGCCATGGATGGCCCAAAAGTAGATGACAAACATCCATAGGAAATATGTCACATAGAAGTTTGTCTTTGTATTCACTAATTTCAAAGTCCACCCATGCTTGTTCATCAACTAAGACATGTCGACCCTGGTTGAGCCATGATACCTTATAGGGAGTGAGATGAGGCAATCTTTTCAGTTTGAGCTTATCCACCATTTCAACTGAGACAATATTCTCTGTGGAACCTAAATCCACATTCACCTTACAAATTTTACCATGTGACTTAGAAGTGTTCCTAAATAGACTTTTCCTCTGTGGTGTCTCTTGAGCTTGGGATATCTTTAGCATTGTTCTTCTCATCATCAAATTTTCTTCATCTATCATTGGCCTTGCCTTGCTAATTGGAGAGGTCTCACTTTGAGTATCCTCCTCTTTCACTAACTGAGTCCTTTTTTCACCCATGTATGAGCTTGTTTAACTTGAGGCTTTTCTCAGGCACCTGCTCATGGTATGTCCAACTTGATTTCAGTGGCAACATCTACCAGTGAAGACTGTATTTCCTCTCCCTGAGCTTCCAAACCTGCCCCTAAAATTGCTTCTCCCTCTAAAGGATCCTCTATATGTTCCTCTTTGTGAGTCCCTACTTCCTTCTTGGTTTCTATGTTCTTCATTTCTTGAAGCACTCTGGCCCCTGCCAAAGGTTCCTCTACCTCTAAAGTTATTACCACCTCTATGTTTCTGATTTTGCTCACTTCTCCTTTTGATCTTCTCCTCTACCCTTAATGACAACTGAAAATACTTATGAACAGTGTCTGGTGTGAGGATGCTTATTTCATCTTGTATGTTTTGCCTAAGGCCATTCATGTATCTGGCCAATTTCTCCACTTCATTCTCATGTTTCGTAGCCCTCAAACTTAGTTTGTGGAATTTCTCAGTGTATGCATTGACATCTAGTTCCCTTTGTTTCAAATTTTGTAGTCTCATGTTAATTTGAACTTAATAATCCTTTGGTAGGAATTGAACCTTAAGCCTTATCTTCATATGTTCCCATGAAGTTCTTTTTCTTACCTACTTGTACACTTTCTTCTTGCATCATGTTCCACCAAACTAGGGTTGATCCCCTCAATCTTGACTTGGCTACATTTACTCTTTTCTCCTTTGCTACCTCCTTATAATCAAAATGGTTATTTAATGCTTCTATCCAATCTAATAACTCCTCTCCATTGAGATTTCCTCCATAGGTGGGTAATCCTTCCAAATTATCCTTGGAGATGGATTTGACTGCATTCAAGAATAGTTTTTTGTCTTGAGGCATTACAACTATGGTCTGGTCTTCCTAATCTTCCACTTCTACATCTGTCTCATCTCCCCATTCTGTCTTAACATTCGCCTTCTCCTTCTTAACATCTCAAGTTCCTTTACTTCCTTCCTGATCCTTGAATCCTTCTAACATCTATGTCACCATCTACCAGATGGCTTCTGGAGTCATTGTCTTTGGAGGCATTGAACATGCTTCTGATTTCTCACAATCTGACATACACCAATGTTTCAAAGGGTGGCTCTAATACCACTCTGATGCAGAGATTCTTGGAGTAGATCCTAATCGCCTAGTTGTCTTTGTTGCCCTCACAAACCCTCTAACTCCTCAAGCCCATCCAATGGTACCTGGTAAGGGTTCTTCTAGTTAGACCTTCAAGGATTTATCCACTCTGGATTTCCTCCAAGGTATATCCACTGATCTTTAACAATCAACCTTCCTATTCAAGATTCCACCTAAATCCCTAACACCACTCCTAAGTGCTCCAACAACCCCTGCAAGGATCTTAGCTCTTAGACTTGTTCCATGAGGATAAAGTGAGTTGACATAGGTGTCTACTAATGGTTGGGTCACCTTTAAACCCTTCATCAAGCCTTCCCAAGGTCACTTTGATTATACCGGCTCCAAATAGGATTAATGGACTTAGCCCTCCTATTACATATTTGAGTACCTTTTTCAGAGTTACAAACAATATTGCAAAATGGCATCTGGGTTCTCCATACATGTGGGGTATCCAAAACTGTCCTATTTTCAAGGGTTTTAGGCCTGTCTGGATGACTTACAAGCTTGGTCTCAAAAGGCTTCACAAGTCAAGGCATATTTAAAAACCAATCAATGATTATTTAAGGGCATTCAAAGGGGTCTCCAACCATGTTTCAAATTTGGCTCCACCAATCCATATGTGTTCTAAAAATGCACATCTCTTGCTGTCCTAGTCTCACCAACTCCTAGCAGTGAGCCTAGGGTATCATTGTAAATTTTCCGCAAAAGGTCTGCAAAACCAAAACACCTACACTAAACCTATTTATAGATCGCAACCTAGTATTCTACATGATTTCAACCGGTGCCATCAGTGGATGCTCAGGCTAGAGCCATTTATTGCTTAAACCCTAGCTTATAAGGGTTTTGCACCTAGTCATAGAGAATGGATTGAATCTCTGCAAATAGACACAATCAAACTCACTAATCTACCTTGATGGAAAGTAGATTCAACAAACTCTCAAGCCCTGCAGGCAGATTCTTCTGTCAAGTATGTACTAGACCGTCCAACACCACAAAAATAAAGAAAATAGTCAAAATGGTGTCAAACAAGATTTTCCTTACAATCAAAACTTTCTTTGCATTCCAAGATCCTCCAATCCATACAATGATGTAAATTTTGGATTTAAACACATGATTCAACAATCAACAAAAATGCAACTTTTTGCAAAATTGTAAATATTGCTTAGCAACTTTACATCTTTTTCATTTTGAGAATGCAACTTTAGACTCAAGTGTACTACAAGGTTCCAAAGGCCCTCTATGCACTGTAGGAGACCTAAAAACAATACCTTGTACCCTATTACATAATAACCCTGTTCTAGAGTAGTGCACCTATGAACAACATTTACATTACATCTTCGAGGATATCAACATCCAGAACACAACAAAAGATTGGACAACTCAACCATGACTTCATGGAGTCCCAAATGGTTGGTCCACTTATTATAACATGAAAGACAACATAGAAGACTTAAAACAAACCCAAATTCTAAATGGAGTGATAGGTGGCCTACACTAGAAAGAGGGAGGCCCAAGTGCCAAAGAAACTCTGGTAGCCACCACCTACTGTAGACAACCCTCCGTTTCCACCAATCACCATCCGCCTCTTTGAAAGTTGGTGAAGAGCTTGAGACAGAGGAAGTTGATAGACCAGAAGATGAAAGAGAGGAAATATTTCTAAGAGAAGTGGCACAAATGAGTAAAGTTCATAAAATGGAGATTTTGAACTTTTTTGAAATGCTAAACCCAGAGGATCTGATTGATTGGATAAGAGATTGGGAAGACTATTTTGAGTTTGAGGATATTAAGGACATGCTGCCTTGTGGTGGAAAGAATTGTAGAGGGACACAATAGAGAATGGTGAATCAAAGATCACCTAGTGGAGACAAATGCTTGCAAGATTGAAGGCTAAGTTCATTCTGGGAGACTATGAGTTGGAATTATTCAAGAAGTTACAAAACCCGAAGCAAACAAAAATGAGTGTGAAAGAATATACTGAGGAATTCTACAAGGTGATGATTAGATATGGACATAGGGAGATAGATAGAGAAAAGGTGGTGATTTATATAAATGGATTTTCATTTAACATTCAGGATGAGATGAGTATGTTGAGAATTTCCATAGTTGAAGAAGCTTATCAATATGCTTTGAAGGTTAAGGAGAAGATGAGATGAAGATAGCAGAATAACCCTGAGAGGAAAGGAGAAATACAAAGGATAGATGAGTGGCAGTATAGAGAAGTTGATTGTGGAAGATGAATCAAAACCTAAGTGGAGTAAAGAACTGGATCAGAAAATTCAGAAGAAAAGTAGAGGCAGTAGTAGTAGAGGATTTTTTCGGTAGTTGTTACAAGTGTGGAGAAAATGGACACAGATCTTATGAATGTAAGAAGGGAACAGAAAAAAGTTGTGTGGCAGATGAGAAACCCAAAGGAGGAGTTACTGAAACTGAGTCTGCATTGGAGAAAGGAGAGTCGCTTATGTTTAGAAGAGTCTTGATGGAGTAGAGCAGTGAAGATACCAGATCTACTGAGAGGAGAAATCTTTTCTAGACCATGTGCAAATTAGGTGGTAAGTGTTCCAAGGTTATTGTGGATACTGGGAGTACTGATAATTTGGTATTTGAGGAGATGGTAGAGAAACTTGAATTGAAGAGGCTTGAGAATCCTTGTCATTACAAGGTAAGTCAGTTACAAGATGATCAAAAGTTGGAAGTGAAAGAGCAGTGTTTGGTGAGTTTTAATATTGGGCCTTTTAGGGATGATGTCTTGTGTGATATTTTGTCTATGAGTTCTTGTCATGTCTTGTTAGGAAGATCCTGGTAGTTTGATTGAAGAGCTATTTATGACTGTAGAAGAAAATTGATCATTATTGAGAAGGATGGGTAGAAGTTCGCATTGGCATCTTTAAATGAGAGAGAGAAGGATGTGAATAATCTAAGTATTGAGAAGAGTTGTAGTGCTAAGAAACCAGTTGCAGAGGTCATATCGGAAGGTGGCATGAGTTTGCAGAAGGATCTGATAGATAAGTCTATTAGCAGGATGGAATCGAATGACAATATGGTTATGACCGTGAACCAGATGAAGTCTTGTGGCAAAAATAAGACAAATTGCAAAAGAAAGAGAGTAGTAAGCAGAGATAGTGTGCAGGTAAGATGGAAAGACAAAGGAATAAATAGAGTTAGAAGTTAGAGAATCCAGTTGAGGTTTCAAAGGAGCTAAGGAAGAGTTTTGCAGATAAGGAGGATGTTTAGATTAATAATGATCATGGAATATGTATTCTAAATCCTTTTCATTGTTCATGAGTTGCCTCTCATGGAACATCTATTTCTACCTAGGGTCTCTCATGTAAGAGCATCCCCGGTCTATGATCAATCTTGCATCAACCAAAAATATTTCATTTTTGTTTAAGTTCAGTATGCAGTTTTCTTTGTTCCTGCTGGTAGGTGTAGGTAGCTGCTTGTTTTTCATTGCAGATCATATTTTTAGTTTCTAGGCTGGTTCATGTGCTTAGTTCCAGATTCTTAGTTTATTTGGATTCTATTCTGGCTAGTAATCACTTCTGGTTTGATTGTTTCTAGGTTCCAGGATAGTTCTTGATCTTGCCGATTGGTTTTCCTTCATTTATTGAGCGGTTTCTTGGCATGTGGATCTATTCGAGGTCTTGTTCGATGTTCTTTCATGTGCGGTCGACCATTCTAATGATCCACACTTCTTGGTTGTTATTTTCTGGAGGAGTTTCTTTCATTCTTAGGGCTGACCTATTTACAATTTCATTTTCCTGCATTGGTGAATGTAATATTCTATGGCCAACCCAGACAAGTTCTGGAGGTTATTTATATGATTTTATGTGATCATTGGTAGGGGGTATGATAGTTGACGAGGATGTAATTTTGGATTCATGATTAGCAATTCAGATGACTCTGAGAATCCTGGTAGGGCTATAATATGGCATGTTAGCCGACATGTAATTGGTTGTTTACCGAATATTCAGTTATGAATGAATGATGATAATCAGTTGGTTATTAGATGTTCTATGATGATATTATGATCTGAATTTGTGTTCTTTCTATGTTTTCCTATTGCTTTCATTATTTTACTCTTGCTACATAAGTCGGTCAGTTCTCATTGAGGATTCAGCGGTCATGGCTACAACACACAAACACACACACACACACACACACACACACACACACACACACACACACACACACACACACACACACACACACACACACACACACAAAGAGAGAGAGAGAGAGAGAGAGAGAGAGAGAGAGAGAGAGAGAGAGAGAGAGAGAGAGAGAGGATGGAGGTGACATAATAAAGCTATAAACAATGTACATACAAAAAAAATTGTATCCATTTATATTGTAAATGAAATCATTATAACGTATAATTTAACAAAATCTAATCAAATAAAATTGCTTCAAATTGACATCATTGGACACTTTTTAGATAGATGTATTTAAGATATTTGTGTTATTTATTATTATATATTATATTAATTAATGTAAATTATAAATATTACACCTGCTAACATTTGTAGTAATTAATAGTAACAATCTAGAGTTAACAAACTAAACAAAACTAACATAAATAATTTTTTGAAAATTGAATTTTCTTTCACATAAAAGTGATTTTAATAATTAATTTAATGAAGCCTTTAACTATTTTACTAAATCAATAGTGTCTTACTATAATGAAATCAAAATATAATATAGATAAAGAATATTTAATTTGAAAGGGTTGTAGCTTGATGGTTGGACTATAAGTGATGAAAATAATGGTATTATCTTTGATTACATGATCCACTAATATTTAAAGCAACACATGCATAATTGCACTAGATTGGACCCTTGGGTGACTTTGATGGACATAATCACTTGCTCATGCCTACTTAATTAAAAGACAACTATTAATTTATATTTATTTCTACTTATAATAGTATAATTCATTTGTTTTAAAAATAAAAAAATATCTGTACTAAAATTATTTACATAAAAAAAATATACTTTCTATTAAAATTATTTAAATAAGATACATTGATTAGTCAATCAATATTTAAAAGTAGTATTAATGCAAAGTCCTTATCCATTTGGGAAATAATAAGTTGATATTTCTACAAAAGAATACGTTGAAGCTATTAATTATGATTTGGATGGGCTTCAAGGAGACAAGTGCAAATTTGGAAGAGTATGTAAAAGCATAAAATTATCAAATGACAAATTTATTTGTATCTAGATTAGCCTAATGGTAGAGAGCTTGTACTCTTGAAAGAAAGGTAATAAGTTTAAATACTATAAAGGGTATGGTATGTATACCTTGCATTTGAAGCACTTTTAGGAGGCTCTTGGGAGTACATCGAATCATTTATAGAGTATGTCATTTCTAGACCTAAAAAGAGATTTATGGACTATCAAATATAACTAATTTATTAATTACCATCTTGAATCATTCTAAAATGTTGTCATCTATTAATGACAATATGTAGCTCTCTCCCTTTACTATTTATCGTAATTAAAATCTATAATTAAATATTCTTTCACACACATTAAACATTTAATCTCAATCTCTCAAGATTTTGAAATTAATAAAATTGTTGTCATTTATTTTTCTTTCCACTTGTTTAATAAAGGATGAATCAATGAATACATCAAATGCCATGAAACATGTCAAGTTACAAAGTGCACAACTCTAAAAGTAGAAATAACTAGAAGAATAAAGAAATATGGAAACTTTAGAATGAACAACTATCTTCTCAAGTCCTTACATATACCCATAAGAAAAGAGAAGGAAAGAATGATTGATGGAAACCATATAGAACAAACAAAATCTTGAGATTAAAATTTATAGCAAATAGGGAAAATATTTTTCTACCTATTACATACATTTGTCCACTACATAAGATCAATTGGTAGGTCATTCAAATAGGACTGAAATAAAACCTTTGAATCAAGGAAATAATTAGGCTCCATGACCAACAAGATCATGTTATATTTAAAATAGGGAGAGAGGAAGAGATATAGAGTCCGCCTAGGAGAGAGAAAGGAAGTCACTAGGAAGTTTTCACTTGAGGTAACTTTACATTCAAAAGAGGAGTTTGAATCCATTAGATCCAAATCCAAGGAAAACAAGGATGTGAATTCCAAGTGGATTGCAAGGGTAGAAGTGTGATTTACCCTCTTTTGTAAATGAGAAAGTTGATTTGTTGACTATGTGGAAAAGAGAGATAAAATGAGTGAAATGAGGAGTTACTAGTTTGGGGTCACGATGTAACTTCGGATCTAGGATTTTTACATTAATACGAATCTGCCCTGCAAATTTGGAGAAAAGTCATCAAGAACGTGTTGAAAGTGCACACGGTCCTCTGAAAATCCGTGAAACGAAAAGGGTTTTTTTGTCTACATTAATGGAGTCAAGATCTAAAAATATAGTTGCACACCTACAACTTACACATAGAAAATAAGGGAAGAGGGGTTGTGGACAGTGGTTTGCCTCAGTCAAACCCTAGTTGAGGAATCCACCTTGAAAGAAAGTAATTGCAAATGATTGAATGTAAACAATGGAAATGTATACCTTGTGGATATGCAATTAATGGATGATGATTTCTTTTGTTCTTGAATGGGATCACAAGTAGTTGCATTAAATGGCATGTAACATGAGAAAACCCTAACACACTCATGCTTGCAAATGAATGTTGTAATGTTGCTTCAATGGATGAATGAAGAAGACTTGAATGCTTGAATTCTTGATGAAGACCTTTTGCTTAAATTTCACTTCTTACTATTATCTTACTCATGTATCACATCTCCCCTATCGAATGAGGGAAATGAATCTCCTCTTATACATGCCTAGGGGACTAATTTTCATTCACCAAAGGTCGACAAAGAGGAGTGCAAATCCCGAAGATCAAATTATGCAAAAGGGACCAGGGACACCCATCTTAGGGCCACCCTACAAGGAAAGGATAGGGGCTCCATACCTTTGTCCTAGGGGGGACAAGGGTGCCACACCCCTGTCTTTTGTTATCTTGGGGCCTAGACATGGTCCCAGGGATATCCCAGGGCTCCAAATAGGAGGATACACAGGGGAAAATGTAGAAATGGGTCTTGGTTAGGAAAGAAGATATTGTCGCCAAGGTGAGGACCTCAAATATGGTTAAAAATGCTAGGGTCACAATTTTATGACACTAGATTTAGCCCCCACTTTAGTGGGAGTATGGCTTATGCCAATACTACCGGTAAAGTAAAAGAAGATGAGAGACATAGAGAAATACCACAAGGAGTATAAAACATCACTAATATTGATGATCTTAACTCACTCAAACATATGCAAGAGAACACAAAACAAAAAGGAACAAGAAACACACACAAAGCACAAAAGACATATGAAAAAAGAAAGACACAAGATGATAAAACAACTAGCCATAGAGACCTTGACACAAGGACCAATGCCACTACATAAACACAAGCGATCACATAAAAGAGAAAAAATGAAATCATCCATGAACCATGGATAGTAAAACTATGGGTTCATGAGAGGAAGAAGATTGAGTACACGAATACACACTTTGGTGATCCTTCAGAAGAAAGGAGAACAAGAAAGAGACCATGGACATCTTGTCCCTGAAACTAGGTGATCCATTGAGAGAAGGACATGAAAATCTAGCCTCCAGAGTCTCTCTAGGTGATCCACGTAAGAGAGAAGAGTAAGAACTTTATTAGTTCTACCAAACCTCAAGTGTGTGTGTGCAAGTGAGGTTCGAAGCGCCTCATAGGATTCTATGCCCGAGTATGTTAAAACCTATTATATAATGTATAGTACAAGTGTTAAGAAAGGTGTGACATCTCTCTCTAAGAGTCTGTACTCTAGTTCCAAGAATAATGACCCTGGATAAGAGAAAAAGCAGCATCATCTTTCTCTAAGAGTCTGTTCTATAGTTTTGAGAATAATCCCCTGTACATGGAAAAAGTAGCATCATCTTGCTCTAGTTCCGAGAATGACCCACTGTACAAGAGAAAAGTGATGACATCTTTTTCTAACAGAAACATAGTATAAAGGAGCAGTGTGCATGCCCCCCCTTTAAGATGTCAACATAGGTTGATGTTGATATCTTAAGGAAAGTTGAACAAGGATACCTACCTTGATCATAAAGAAGATATCTGCTATGCAACAATGTCATAAATCCAAGAAAGAGAGGTAATACTCTTCAAGAACGGATAGTTGAAAAGATATATCTTGTTGTAAGTGTAAAGGCGATCCTTGGAGTAGAAGACATCTTTGTTCAAAAGACAACTACCCACCAAGAGGAGTTGTCTAAGACAAATATAACATCTTCTAGAATAAAGCAAAGAAGAGAGAAATAATTCAATCATTCCTCCTATTTCTACGTGAAAGGGATTCTTGATGAGGGATGACTCACTTTTATCCCCAAGAGGGATGGGTGAATTTATTATAGATGTATATTACCAAGTATGAAAGAGGTTTTAGTCAAGGAATTACACCTCTTGTATAAGAGAGAACCCTTGAACAAAACACCCAAACTTTCACACAACGAATGACATCAAGTAATAAAACTCACATTGCCCACATAATATAGAAAAGTAGATCCCTAGAGAAAGAGAGAATGGCATCATTTCCCCCCAAGTGTAGGGAAAATGTGAAGAACTTACACAATCATCTATAGATAGATCAAATGAACCATGTACTTGCATACAACAAAATACACTAGTATATGTAATATACAAATCCCAATAAGTGGTTATAATTGAAAGGAAGAGAGAAAAAGAATCACATATTCCCCAAGGGGGATTAATCATAAAAGCATATCATTGTAAGAAATTAAAATCACTTATGAAAAATGCAGCCCCTAAAGGAAATAGTGATACATGAGATAAAAAGAAAGAGGAAAGGCAAAAAATCCGTGCCTCCCAAGCGAGGAGAACCAGAAGAAACATTACACATCTTCTGATGGTGATTATTTTCAAGCGATATACCTATCTAATGGAATAAATCCTCTCAAGGAAGGGATACATACTTCTCAAGAGATCATTCCATGCTAAGGGGCATATCATACTTGCGAATAATCGAAACCATAAAAGACTTGTAAGTTTTCCAAGGGAATGAAGAAAAGATAAGAAGTGCATTTCTAATTAAAAATACCCTTCTCCAAGCAAAGTATTAAACCAAAGAACAATTATATGCTCACATGGGAATAATTCTATTGCTTGAAAGGATATGTAATAATGAATAATGCACAAAGATAGAGATAAATATATAGAAAGAAGAAAAAAAATAGACTTCATGTTGCTACCCCAAATTATTTAAAATTAAAACAACACCACCACAAATGATGAAAAGCCCCCAATTAAGTTGACTAAATAGGATGAGGAGAAACATGAAGAGAAAGAAAGTGCTAAGGCCCTATTTTGATGTCAAGTAATACAACTAGATCTATTGTAAGATAAATCCATGTAAGATCATATTGTTTTTGAACAAATTTCTTAAATGCATAACATTTCCCAAGAGAATGTGAGTGTAAATCATGAAAAATAAAATATTCAATACCTTTTGCTTGCCTAAGATCCTTGTTTTTCTTTTGAGGAGGAAAGGAAATGTTCCTATCATATTTCAATTTCCAATAAATCCTTGCAGCTAGTCTTTCAGGATGATAAATATCATCTTGACATAAAGGAGAATGTTTGTTAGAAGAGGAAGGTTTACTATCCACAACTCTAATTTTGCCACTATCTATTCCATCTTGAATAGATTTTTGAAAATCAGGGAAATCATCAGCATTATGGTCATGGGTTTGATGAAATGAACAAAAAGGATGTTTTGAAGAAGAAGCATTCTTCCAGGCTCTTCTGATTTGTTGTTTTTAGAGATAATCTTTAAAATTTTGAAGCCTAAGGAATTCATCCATAGAAAGAGGAGTACAATTTCCTAGGCCTTTTGTAGTAGTTTGTGTAGGATGGTTTATAGGGACACGAATTCCTTGCTCAAATTTTCCAATTCCTTGTCCTTTAAAACCTTGTTTCGTTATTATGTGAATGCCATGACTATAGGAATGTTGTAATTGACTAGATGGAGGAATAGGATCATGAATTTCTTTGAAATCTGACGTGTAAGGGGGAGGAAAAGGATTTGTAGGTGGAGTATCATGTGAAATGACAATCTCCTTTCCTTTATCAAGCTTATCCTTTTTCAGAGATCGGGGATGAACATCTTCATCATCTAAAGGCTAAATTTTACTTATTTCTATGTGAGGGAAAATGTCATGAATTAAATGAATGACATCATCCTCCCTACATATACTTTAATGTTGAAAATAAGCCTTAGGAGAATAAGGAGGATCTAAAGATGTAAGAATGTTAATATTTTGATTTTGCCCCCCTTTCTCAAGGGTATCTGTATGAGAAGAAGATGGATCCATGTTACTTTCCAATTCTTTCTCTTTTTTAGAGAGATAATTGGTTACAGCACTAGGTCTCATCTCATCGACATAAGATACCCTAGGAGAGGTACAAGGGTTAGGATCTCTAGGTTTAGGGTCAACAAAAGCTTTGAAGTAATTGACATAGGAAATGCATTTTGTTAACAATATCACCATAATCCAACATAAATGATACATGAAAGCTTTGAGATCTATTTGAAAAGAGAATAATTTTAAAATCCTAACAACAAAATATGACCAAGTGCTATGGATGAAGAGAAGCAACATGAAATGAAAGAAACACTTATCCAACACATGATTATAGTAAATATATGTGAAAAATAATGTAATCATATGCAAAAGAGCAAGTAAATCCAATTTATTAATGGCCATTGAAAGTCTCTTAATTAAAATCTTGATTTGCTAGAAAAGAAGATCTAAAATTAGGACCATTTTATGAAAATTAATTTAAAAAATGAAAGTAATAAAATTTGAATTTATTTTCGACCTTAGGAAGTGTTAGAATTTGTAAATTATGCCAATTTTCTAGATTTAAGAAGAAAAATACAGTCAATTCTGTCTCCCAAAATTTCGGGAAAAAAGCTAGGGACCATGTTGAAAGTGCACAAGGTCCGACCAAATTATTTTAAAATTTTCAAGGATGATAGATATTATGTTTTCATTGCAGAATCCAACAAAATAGTAGATTTGGAGATGTCTAGATCAGTCAAATAAGTAGTCAAAGGTGGAAAATAGAAGGATATTAAAAATTAGGCTTTTTCTTTTTAACCACTTAATTTTCAGAATAAAAAGATAAATTTGAATTGCAATTATGAAATAGAAATCAGATCTAATAACAAGCAATTAAAATGCTACACTTCACAAGCTTAATTTTCTCAAAATGAAAAATTAGGGTTTTGATGCAATTAACCTCTAAAATTTGCAAATGGAAATGAAAATTTGAAATTCAAATTTCAATTAATCAAATCTAATAATGAGAATTTAGAATTAATGTGTAAGATGTCGGGTTCACCAAAATGTAACGTGGAAAATTGAACCCTAGTACCTCCCCACCTACGAGAGAGAAAGGAAGTCACTAGAATGATTTTTCACTTGAGGGAACTTTACATTCAAAGGAGGGGTTTGAATCCACTAGATCCAAATCCAAGAAAAATAAGGATGTGAATTCCAAGTGGATTGCTAGGGTAGAAGTGTGATTTGCCCTCTTTTGTAAATAAAAAAGTTGCCTTGTTGACTATGCGGGAAAGAGAGATAAAATGAGTGAAATGAGGATTTACCAGTTCAGGGTCGCGATGTAACTTTAGATCTGAGATGTTTAAATTCATATGGATTTGCCCTGCAAATTTGGAGAAAATTCATCAAGAACATGTTGAAAGTGCACACAGTCCTCTGAAAAATCCGCGAAATGAAAAGGGTTTTTTTGTCTCTGTTAATGGAGTCAAGATCTGACAATATAGTTTCACACCTACAAGCTACACATAGAAAACAAGCAAAGAGGTGTTGCAGATAAGGGTTTGCCTCAGCCAAACCTTGGTTGAGGAATCAACCTTGAAAGAAAGTAATTGCTATTGCTTGAATGTAAACAATGGAAATGTATACCTTGTAGATCTGCAATTGATTGATGATGCTTTCTTTGCTTCTTGAATGGGATCACAAGTGTTGAATGAAATGGTATGTAACATGAAAAAACCCTAACACACACACATGCTTGCAAATGAATGTTGTAATGTTCCTTCAATGGATGAATGAGGACTTGAATGCTTGAATGCTTGATGAAGGCCTATTGCATGAATTTTTCTTATTATCCTTATATTTCTCATGTATCATGTCTCCCCTATCAAATGAGGGAAATGAATCTCCTTCTATACATGCCCAGAGGACTAATTTTCATCCATTGAAGGCCGACAAAGAGGAGTGCAAACCCCAAAGATCAACTTGTATAAAAGGGACTGGGTAGACCCATGTTAGGGCCACCCTAAGAGGTGGGGATAGGGGTGCCATTTCCCCATCCTGGCCTATCTTGGGGCCCAAACAAGGTCCTAAGGCTATCTCAGGGCTCAAAACAAGAGGATACAGGTTGGGAAATGTAGAAATAGGTCTTGGTTGGGGAAGAATATGTTGTCGCCAAGGTGAGGACCTCAAATGTGGTTAAAATTGCTAGGGTCATAGTTTTATAACACTATAATATATATATATATATATACACACATAAACATTTGTATGTATGCATGTATGTACGTATATTTATGTATGTGTCCATACACACACACACACATACATGCATATATGCATACATATATACATACATATAGATACATACATACATACATATATAGATATTTATATTTGTATATATATGTATGTATGCATACATACATACATATATATACATATATAAATATCTATATATGTATGTATGTATGTATCTATGTATGTATGTATGTATGCATATATGCATGTATGTATGTATGTATGTATGTATGTATATATATATATATTTGTACATATATATATACATACATATGTATATGTATATATATACATACATATATATGTATGTATATATATATACATATATATGTATGTATATATATGTGTATATATATATATATGTATGTATATATATGTATATACATAAATATGTATGTATATAATATACATATGTATGTATAAATATGTATATGTATGTATATATACATATATACATACATATGTATGTATATATATACATATATATACATATATAGAATATAGATACACACACACACACACACACACACACACACATACACACAGATATATATATACATACATAGAGAGAGAGAGAGAGAGAGAGAGAGAGAGAGAGAGAGAGAGAGAGAGAGAGTTGGGTAGAGGGAAATAAAGAGATATAGATATATAAGGTAATATATAGAGGTAGAGAAAGATATGGATATAAAGATATTGAGTGAGGAGTGAGAGGTATATTAAGACAAAGAAACACATTCAAAGATATAGAGTAGGAGAGATGGAGTGAATAAGAGAGAGGTCAATAGATAGAGAGGGATATGAAGAGGTAGGGGCATAAAGGTAGGGAGATATAAATGGAAAGAAATAGAGAGGTGTGAGAGGGAGATAGAGAAAAATATTAAGAGATGTAGAGCATTAGTAATGGAGTCAGAGAGGTAGAGATAGTGAGATACAGATGGAGATGGAAAGGGATGGATAGAGAGATAGAGAGGAGGGAGAAACAAGATGATAATTTTTCACACACACACATATCAATTATTTATATATTATATATAATTATTAAAATAAAAAACTATTTTTAAAAAAAAATTAAACATATAATTTATTATTTATTTATTAAAATTATCGTATATTAGTTATACACTTTTTTAGTACATGAGGTCAATTAGTACTTGATATTTAGCAAATGGTGCTGCTGGTGCAACAAAGGTATTAATGGAGAAGTGATATCTTGAAATTAACTATGCATCCACTTACACGGATCCAAATACAATTGAAGGAAACAACAAACTCCATTACTCACATACTTAGTTATGTTTGTAACAGGGAGACATGGAGAGATAGCGGGTGGAAGATTGAAATAAGGAAAAGTAAGGAAATAGAGAGGAAGATATAGAGAGACAGAGATGGAGATGGAGAGAAGAGGGAGAGAAAAAGAGAGAGAAGAAAGAGGGAGAGATAGAAATCAAAGAGAAAAATATATAGAGAAGAGAGAGAGAATGAGAGAGAGAATGAGAGAGAGGAAGATATAAGTATAGAGTCAGAGATAGGAAGTGATATATAGAGGTAGAGAGAGGGAGAGATATAGGGGTAGAGAGATAAAGAGATAAATAGATAAAGATAAAGAGAGATGGAAGAATAAATATGGAGAGATAGAGATAAAAAGACAAAGAAATATTTATATAGAGATACAAGAAAATAAAGAGGTAGAAAGATATTTGATGTCCCATATAATGAAATTTATAATGTTAAGGTGATGATGGCTCATTTAAACTTTTCAATTTAACTTTAGTATATGCTATATAATAATATATTACTACTTAAACTCCTTTTATATATTGATGGATTATGCACTACTTTATTTATCAACACTTCAATATTAATATTGGCCTTAAAAAATGATTTGTGTAAATACACTTTGACCCACATTTACATTCATATTTCGATTGATAAATAGAAATAATTGTTTTTCAAGATTATGTGTTTAGTTAACAATTGACATGTATCTGATTTAAACATAATACATATCCGAATAATAGAATACTACGCAGTTACAAGCTAATATGAGACAGATTTAATATAGAAAATTTCTAAAGGGGAAAAGACACCAGCAAAAGGTGTTTAGAATTGCACTATTCAGAATCAATATTGGTTCAATTGAACAAAGCATAAGATAAAAAAAATTCCTTCACTTCTTTTTGTAAGCACTTATGGAGAAACTTTAACAAGTGCTTCCACTACCCGAAATTGCTGCACAATGGGCAAATGCTACTGTTATGAATCCTACTGGTCATTATTTCCACCTACTTCTCTTTGCATAGAAAAAGGACATGATCTCTTTACTATTTCTCTCATATTAGCCTCTGGTGATTCTCCACACCTTATGGATGTAACAAGCTTCCTTGACTATAAGTTCTTTTGTAATTTATTTCTAATGATATCCAGGCATGTAGATCGATCATGAATATAATGGGATAAATTGGAACCATGCATTTTTCCATTTTCATTCCACTCTGTACTCCAATCAAGTAATCTTATCTAAGACAATGATAGGTGGTAGATGAGAATGAGAAATCGATTAACTCTCTTGTGGTTTCCAGTTCCTATACATCGTATTGTCAAATGTTTTAGTTCTTAATTGTTTATTTTTGTGTCTTTACAGATATTCATGATCTTGAATAGAAGTTTCACATGCACTTCAGTCCTGTTTGAAATCAATATTTTTTTATTTTTTTAAATGAAGATTCAGACCTACGAACACAACAGCCCAATGAAAACCCTCACGATTTAATTTTTGCCAATGATTCATGACTCAATGGACGAGTAACTATAAATTCCTACATACACACCCTTAAAAGCTCTCCTTATCAAGGGAAATTCAGAAACTGTTTGGAACCTTTTGTAGCACACCAAGTCCATTATTTCGAAGGAGTGAAATTGTTGTTGGCCTTACAATATATCACAAACTTGGAGAATATTGGAGTTAAATGGTTGTTACTTAGTACACTGTAAGTCTTGTATCGGCTACATTTTCCAATGAAGAAGCCTATGAAACACAAGGGCTTACGTTTTACTTTTATCCCTTCATAATTAAGTTTTGTTGACCTCATGTTCTCGATGCAGTTGTTGTAGTAACGGGACTGCTGATTCCTTGCCGATTGGAAGGACGGAAAACCAATATCACACTGCTCGTGCACTCACAACAACAGTGACCTCGTGTTCTCTATATTGCTTTCACCAGAGGGATCAGTGAGGGCCATCACAGCAAACACCACAACCGCCAAAGCTACATGGAACAAATAATTTGATTCATTAGAAGGCTTCACTTTACTACCAGTGGCTAATCCATTAAGGTGTCTACCAGTGACAAAACAAAACATGCAATCCCAAGGATTCCCATAATTATTCGAATAACAACCTTATTGGATTTTGTACAGTCTCCATTATTGGAAACAAGATTAGAGAAAGCCTGAAATAAAAATAGAATTCCAGTGGGCAGTACCTTTGAAATATTTGATGCAGAGGATAATGTTGAATTCACTACCGTGGTCTTTGTTGTCTCGCTTGAAGAAGAGCTATCAGATTGGTCCATTTTGTTTCTTCTTGTCTTGTTTTTTTCCCACCGGATATGTTGTAACTTGCTTCCAAAGAGAAGAGAAATCTTTTTAAGATTGATAACTGATATGGGTGTTTTTGCAAGGCAATGGTGGTTGTTATATAATAATATGGGAGGCAGACTATGAGTTTGACATGTATTTTTACTAGACTTTGAGTTTGAATGTAAGCTCTATTATCCAGCCGGTAACTTACCACTCACTTTTTAAAATTCAAATAATTATAACAATATAGTTCATCTTTTCAATAATGTTGAAATTTCTGTTCATGTGTGGATTAAATAAGACCATAACGATTCCATAATATCATTAAAAAAAATATCAATTCATACACTATTAGTGTATTGGGAACGGTATATCAATCATATATATCTACAATATTTTATAAGAAAAAAATTTAAATATTCTGTTTGAATAGTAACTTACTGGTTAATAATGTAAAACTAAACAATCTTTAATCTTTTTATTTAATTAGAGACAATATTGGCATCTTCACAATAACCAGATCTATTAATTACAATTTCATATTTATTTGGTTTTATGTGTTTCGAGTTTGAAAGACTGTTTGGTTTGATTTTTTGAAATGAATTCACTTAGGAAGGACCCTTGTACCTTCCTTAGATGTTTTGGTATTCATGTAAACTATGCAATAAATATGGCATGTGTTTTATTAATGTAATGGATAAGGGATTGATATTGATGTTAGGAGGTGTTTTTCTAAATGTCTTAGATCATATATTATGTTTAAGATTATAATATAAAATTGATAAACAAAAATAGAGTTGAAAGTATCGAATTACCTTTCAAAGTTTAAGTGAATAAAATTTGGAGACAAAAATTAATTAAAAATAGCTATTCAAGTCACTTGTCAATGACATACTACTACAATGTAGTCTAGCAAGTTTCAAGGGCAATGGCGATTGTGAGGATCTTGCAAATATCCCAATGATCAATGGACTTCCAACTAAAATAACTAAGCCAAGGCATCATCAACAAAATGATCATTAATCAATTACTAAGGATTAGTTCAAGGATACGAAATCCTTTTGACTTTGTTATGTGGCAATACTCAAATCATTGAATGGCTAAGACAACGAAAGAAGGAAAAAAAGGACAAGGCTATCAATTAGATATAAAGAGATCAAATTGTTCAAATTGTATTTTACCTCAAAAATGACCATTTGAATGTATTAAAGGGGTAAGAGAAAAATTTGAGTTTTGAAAGTGAAAGCATTTTCTTTGAAAATCAATGTTTGTCATTATTAGGTTGAAAAAATGCAACATTTAGAAATAGAATATTATTATGCTATAAGAATCTAAAATGAAATATTATATTTTGTGCAATGAAATTTTCTTTCAAATGGAGTAAAATAACATTAAAATCAACTGAAAAACACAAAACAATGAAGCAATCATGATATGGCCAAAAGGCTCTCAAATTAGTCCAAAAATATCACAAAAATGAAGTATATCAAACCTCACATTGTGTATATTTTCTCAAGATAGTCGATTGGATGTGTTCTCACTAAAAAATTTGGCAGCATAACAATGCTCGAACGAAAAAGAAGTGATATTGAAGTGAAAATAGTTGAGGGTTTGATATATTGAAATTGTGATGAGATTGAATGAATGGTTGAGATTGGAGGATGAAGATCTATGGTGCAGGATGATGGAGAGGAATAAAAGAATTAAAAATTCCTATTGGGTACTTGAGGGGAGAAGCCTATGTGGTTGACGTGAAGAGAGGAGTTAGTTGTTCACTTAATGAAAGATTAAGTGTGTGCACATGCTTAGTAGAGTGGATTAGGTGGATATTAGGAGATAACGAAAAAATTGATGGGAAATGTGACATGTGAAAGGGATTAAATAAACTAGCAATTGCACCTTGTTGTGCAATGGCTACGTTGAAGAGGTTTGGAAGGTTAATTAGGGAAAATTTTGGTCTATTTTTCGCACACATTTATCTAGTACTTGAGAATTAGTATGTTGTTTAACAGATTATTTTATCTGTACAACAAAGGTCCTAATAGAGAAGTGAGAGCTATAAAAAAAATCTACAAGCTTATGTTTCATTAGAAAGAGTGAGAGACGTGTCTACAAAGATGTAAAGTAAGCGGGAGAGAGATGGACGGATAGTGAGAGTGATACATGTAAAGACATAGAGGATTGAGGAATATAGAGGTAGAGATGATTATTGAGCAAGAGAGAAAGAAGGATAGAAAAGATCAAGATAAAGAGGGGTAGAGGGAGACATAAAGATAGAAAAAGATAAGGAGATAGAGAGGGAGATATGGAGCGAGAGAGATAGAGAGATAGATATATATCGAGATATAGAGAGAGGGGGGAGAGAGAGAGAGAGATGGAGATATTAACATAGGTAAGTAAGTAATGATAATAGAGATGAAGGAGAGAGAAAGAGGGAGAGAAAGAGATATATAAGAAGAAGTGATAGACATAGATTATATGCCTGGAATGTGGTATCAGCCTACAATAGGGGAAAATGTCTCAAACGTTGCAATAGGGGAAAACATCTCAAATGCACATATGAAACATTATATAAGAGGCTAGAAATCAAAATCCAAAACCAAGAAGCTAACTTTGAAAAACCAAACTATAGGCACATTTGATGTTCCTCTATCTCTAAAGATCCTCAAGATTGAAGGTGTCCTTCACTTGGAAGAGCACTTGATCTCTTGGATGACAACCTAGAGAACGAGATTTAGGATATGTATGATTCTAAGACCTATATGGAATGCAACTAAGATCTTAGTGATATGCTAAAATGAGATGATGAAGATGAACTCCAAAACTAGATGATTAATATTTAGATGAGTTCCAGATTGAAAGCTAAGATGATTCTATATGAGTTAATTAAGCTAAGAAAAGATATGCATCTAAGCTAAATGAAACTAAAATTCTATGATATGAATGTTTCATGCTTGAAGATGACAAATAGAGCTCCTTAACCTACAATGTGAATATCATTTAGATGCACAAAAGACTTGATGATAAGAATAAAGAATGAGAACTCTATTTATAGGGAAAATAGGGCAATGGAGGGTTGAGATTGAATAATCTCAACAAGGGATAGGATTGAAAGTTATCAGTCCATGTTTACAATTTTCATGAACAAAATGGTGACAATTGTCAACCAGAGGTGGCTTGAGAGGGGATGCAAGAGGCATTAAATGTCTGAGGAGACATGAAGATTGTTGAACACATAATACCATTGAGAGGGGGGTGAATCAGTGGTTCCTAAATCTTTCCTCTTACCGATGTAACTTCAGACAATCAACTATTTACTTAACCACTAAATAGTCATACCGGTAATGCAAGAGAGAAAACCAAAGAGATCATTCACACAAGAAACTCACAACACCAGATTTATGAGGAAAACCCAATATGGGAAAAACCTCGGTGAGAAGAGCTATTGAAGACTACTGTTCCAATCCAGCCTCACAGGTAAAACATAGACTTATAAATATTTTTGGGCACCAACCCAAGGAGCACCAACCCCTGCACTTTTAGGGCACCAACCCAAGGAGCACCAACCCCTGCACTTTTAGGGCACCAACCCAAGGACCACCAACCCTTGCACCAAGATTCAACTTGGTGATGTATAATGAAATACTATTTGAATATAGTTAAGGCTTCTTATTGCAAATGAATTCTACAACTCTTGAATCAAATAACTCTATCAGTTTACAGTCTTTTCTCCTCCACTAGAACTCACACTGCCAGTTGTGAGATTGTTGTCTTTATTTCTCAACCTTTGTTATCTTTCTCTCCCTCACACACATAGTCTCTCAACACACTGTTTCACACTAGGATGTTTCTTTCTCTACCACACGTTACCTGTTAAGCTCAACTGCCAGACTATGATACTACTGGTAGAATCCTCTCACTTGTTTGCTTACTCACTCACATGACAACTTGCTCAGATCACCTTCTGAAGTTTTCTCCTTACTCCCTCTCACTTCTCTTCACTCCATAATATTCACAACATCAACAACCTTTTGTCCAGAACTCTCATTTCTTATTATCTATTTACCTGCCAGAATGAAATTCAAAAACCTGAGCGGTTAGGGTTTTCTCTTTCTGATACAATCTTCATGAAATCCAATCTCGCCTATCTTGGATCAATCACCTATCCTTGAAGACTACACCTGCACATGGTTTCCATTATCCAATGCATGTTTTCCTCGAAGTGGCAATCATGAATCGGATCTTTTGTCATGAAGTCAGACGACACATAAAGTGTTCCAGAAGTTTCCTTTATGAGAACGCCCTGAATCAAATTTCCTTTGCATTGATTCAGGCACCAACTTCTCACTGATCTTCCTTTGTCATTTCTTCTTCCTTGAGCTGCAATTAGTCAGATGCAATCCCATGATTTGTGGCTCCTTCATTAATGGAGATTATCTATTTCATCAACCGTGTCGATGAGGCTTCACAAACCACAACACACTAGCCACCTCAACTCCACATGGCATCACACCGATCAAGACATGGCCTACCAACACGCACTCAATCCTACAAACACATATTGGTAAAACCCTTTTCCATTAGAGTGTTCTTTTTCTATTAACCGATAGAGCATCCTGTACCAGTTGCACATCTTCACCTCCGGTAGTGTGAGACAACTTTTAACACTCTGCCTTTTCATCATAAACAAGCAACCATCCTTTTGACCAGTTTGTACTTTACCGGTAGACCTTCATTCTTAATTCTCACCCTTATGTGGATCTCCATCATGCTGGTTGACATCAATGACAACTTAGTGCCAAAATTCCAACAAAGGTTAACTTAGGAGGTAAGGTTATGGTTATGTTAGTAGATAACCAATGGATAAATCCTTTACCCAAGGGGTAAACTCTTCTGCAATGGTTAATAGGATAACTAGGGTCAAAGCCATGAGTTCTTGATGAGACCCTTGGGTTAGTTGAGGGTCAAGTTAGACAGAAAGTCTCTAACCATGTGGGAAGGTTGAGTTAACCATTAATGGTTAGGAAGAGTTTAGGGACAAATTTGTAAGAGTCCTTCCAAATTTAGGGAACTCAACAAGTTAGAATGTTGAAGGAAATAAACTCTTAAATGAATTTAGAAGAATTTCTTCCAAATTTGAGAAGTGACCTCCTCAAATTTAGGGAAAGGACATGATTAGGAGTCAATTAGGCTAATTAAAAGGGTTTAGAAGAATCTAGAAGGCTCTAGAAGAGGTTTAGGAGGCAAGTGGGAGATGTAGGATTTTGCAAGTGGGTGAGGGAAAAAAGAATTTAATTAAAATAAAATTAATTTATTTTAATTTCTTTGCAACTTGCATTTGTAGGATTTGGCAAGTGGAGGGATTTAGTTAAATGTAAATTTAGTTAAATGGGCGAGAAGGGGGATTTAATTAAATGGGAAGAGGATTTTAATTAAATAAACAAATTTTATTTAATTAGATGCCTAAGGGTATTTAATCAGACCTTAGTTTAATTAATGGATTAGGTTTTAGAAGAAAGAGGTTTAATCAAATCTTTAATTTGATTAATAGGTTAATTAGAAGAATAGGGATAATAATTAAATCTCAATTTAATTAATTGGAAAAATTAAGGATAATTAAATGAATAAAATTCATTTAATTTTTTCTGCGACAATTAGGTGTCTACCTTTTGCCCCTCTTTGAGTTAATGTGTGACCACATGTTGATTCAAAGAAAAACACTCAATTTGTCGTCAAAATATTTTGATATGATGTTATTGCCAAAGTTGTCGATATGATTCCCTAGATATGAAAAATTGGTTTTGATATGAAACACTAATATGAAACTGATCGGTTGATATGATACCAATGATAATGTTGATATGGAAATTCTGATATGATATTGATAATATTCCCCCTCGAACGATAAATTGAGAAAAATTGTGTTGTTTGACGGACCAGCACGAAGTACAACGATGTTTTTCTTTTTTTTTTGTTTTAATCTTTTAATTTTGGAGATTTTTTAAAACATTTCACCCGATAGATTTTATTAAAAATGATATTTAAAAATGGGGTTGGGACTATGTGGGGATAGCGCGTACATGCCCCACACGTCCACTGAGGCATCATAGACACTTGCATCAGTATGGGCTATATAAGCCTCCAAGGGCCTATTTCCACTTCATTTGCACACTTGGCTTTGGAGAATTGAAGCTTAGAGGAGAGAGAGGAGATGACACTCCCCACTAATACATTTGGCCTAAAATTCCAACAGAGAAGGTATATTGTAAATAAATTTAATATTTATTTGAAAAATTGTCCGCATTCGTCGGAATTCCAACAATAATTCAATATATGCTTTCGACAGAGAAGGAATTGGCAATGATATTTGTTCTTTTTTACGAAAAGTGCATGCATTCATTGAAATTCCAATGATAGCGGGCATTACTTAAAAAAAAAAAAGACCAAGACATTTCAAATCATTTTCGCAGCCTCTTCCCATTCTCAAGTTGCCACCCTAGCAGTGTACTCCCACCCAGAGTAAGCATGAACTGTGAACCGTTTTGACCAATTAATGCCAGCTCCAAGCATTCTCGGCTCATGGAATAGGGTTTGTGAAAATGGGAGGAATGTCGGCTCATGGAATAGGGTAGTTGTAAAGCTCTGTCAATATCCTCCAACCTGTGCAAAAATGGGAGCAATGTCGGCTCATGGAATAGGGCATGCTCCCAGTCATGCATCATATATTGTATGAATCGACATCCTTTTTGGGGAATTTTGTTTTTTCAAAAAATAGTTCATATGTTTTGTTTTATGCTCCCACATTTTGCAAACATATCTACCAGGGCATTCACAACTACAACATCTGAAAATCTCCCTTAATGTTTTGATTGATGCCCAAACCCTATTCCAAGGTTCCAATCTCAAATGTGTATGAAGAGGGTGCTGGCAATGGTTGTGGATTTTGGTTCTACACCTACCATGTGCATTTGCCTTAAGGTTTCAAAAATATTTTCAAAAAATCTACTTATTGCATATCGTGCATTCCATTAGATGCCATTTTTGTGAGGAATTTTAGTAGTTTGAATTCCTTGTTCATTTCTTCACAGTATTGAAAGTTTATAAAGCATTTTAAAAGGTCTATTTTGTGCAATCCCAATGATCATTGTGTTTGACTAAAGACCAATAGGCTTCATTCCCCTTCTTTAATTCATTCATTAGTATCGGTCACCCATCTATTTTGCACCTGCAAATAGTGATGTTTCTGATTCTCCGTTGGCCTGGGCATAGGTGTAAGGCCCTGTCAACATCCCCCAACCTGTGTGAAAATGGGAGCTTTGAAATTGCATGTTGACTGTTTGACAGACTGCCTCACAGAAATTGGAAGTTTTTGAACAAGGTATGAACATCTATCATAGGATAAATAATAGAGGAATTTTTTTACATGTTGTAGTTGCAATTGCAAAGGTACATGTTTTAAAGATTTTTTATATCATAGAATCAACATTCCAATGGCTATTTGTTTTTTAAAATTTGGATATCGTATTCCCAACTGATGTCTATTTTCATGAAACTATTCCTTTAGGCAAGCAAAAAACCCTAAAAAAACTACACAAGGCTTAAACCATTATTCATAGCCCCTAGAAAATCTCTTCATTACCAAAAAACCGTATTCATACTTGAAAAAATTATTCACACCTAAAACATTGTCCATGCCTAAGAAATTAATCACAACATCAAATAATATTCATAGTATAAATAAACACTATTCATGTTTAAACTATTGTTCATAGATTCATTAACCTCAAAAATTACTCTAGAAGCTCTTGAGTCCAAATTTGTTGTTCTCTATATGAGTTATGGGGTTTGAAATCTATTTAGTATGATTGTGTAATATCCCTTGTCCAATGATGACTGAAATGCAAGGAATATTCGCTATCAAATCTGCAAGAGTCCTCAAAAAATGGGCGTATGATGATGCAACCTCAAATTCCTCTTATTTCATATCTAAATCAAACAAATGCCTCATTGACAGTCATAAATACATGTTATAGGAAGCTAATGTAAAATTACATGGACTGTCACAATAATGTATCAAAATCAAACTTCACTAGATTATTGGCATTTCGTCAAACATTTCATGAAACCTCTGAAAACATATTATAGCTACAAGCCCTTTCAAATCTTATTATAATCCAGTTCCAATGCAATCATAGGATCTTTACATAGGCTGACTACTAAGAGATAGGCTATTGATTTTTTGAAGACATTAGACAGTCACTAACTAAAGTATATATCTCAAAATTACAATGAAAGAAGAGGTCTGAACAACCTGATTAAGCTATGCCCAAGTCTAGCAATGTAAACACCAACATTACTCATCCAAAATAAAGCCTCCTTTGTTGACCAAGATTTAGGTTTCTATCCTCCTCCTTTGTTGACATCCCCTCCCCCATTGTCTAATATATCTATGACTTTTCCAACAACTTTTAATCACAACAAGAGATAATTTTGTATGAGTTTCTTAAAGCCAACTTTATTACTCTCCCCTTGAAAAATTGAAGAAAAAACCATAAACAAAATTATGACAATCCTTTTTTTAAGCATCATCAACTATTCCACTAATGAATGTCATGATTTGAAGATTAAAATTCAACAACTTATTGTAGTTCTAGTAACATTTAAATAATAGGTGACAATGAGTTATACACTCATCATATCCCTTCTAAATGACATTTATAACCTATTATGTTTGTATCTTGCTATATGACATCGGTAGCTTAATTACCTATTAGGGGCTCATTGTCATTCATGGTACTACAATTTCATGTGCAATCATACTTGGGAGGCAACATAATAGCCTATTTCTTCTTGTCTCTACATTGTGGAGCAAGAATAATAGTTGTCAATTGTTCCTCTTTTTTAAGGATCCACTTTACCTTTATTGATTTTTATCTTTTATAACTTGATATCCTTTCTTGCATAGAATTATCCTCAATCCAAATTCTCTCCTTGCTTGGATGTGTGTGTTCCTTGATTAGGACCTCTTTCATTGTTTTGTAGGCAAATAAACGAAAACATCGACCTCTCCTCTCTACTTATACACAAAATGGCTAATTGAAACCACTTCATATACACAAAATTTCTCCTTGCACTGATCAAGCCTAAAAAATGTGACACCCTTCTTCAACAAGGGTTGATACTCTACAACATGATGCCTATCATTCATGAGCTCAAGGTGGTTGCTTTCATGCTCGATAAAAATATGATCAAAACTTTTTGTAGTTTCGCCACCATCATAATATCATTTTGCTATTGTTAACATCATACATCCTCATGCTACGCTGGCAATTCATTGGGCTCTTCAATTTATTCACTCTTTATATGTTAGTGACTACCTTTAACTTATTAAACTTCAAATAAATCATCATAATTACCTTCAAATAAATCATCATAATGACCTTTATTCACTCTTTATATGTTAGTGACTACCTTTAACTTATGAACCTTCAAATAAATCATCATAATGACTACCTTTAATTTTTTATTGTTCCACCCTACAATTTTGTATTTGAGGTATGTAAAATAGTTGCTCTATAGAGTTTTTTTATCTCTCTACATTCTTTTGGTTGCCTTCATTTAATTAATGTAATGTTTCCATGATTTCAAAAAATAAAGATTTTAGGAACAAGGTTTGATATGCATATAGTTCTTATATACCAACACAACAATTGAATGTTGGGGGTGTTATGGATATTTTAATACAGACATTTAAAATATAGAAACTCTTGTTATAAAATCTTAGAACTGAATCTAATACCAAGAAGTAGGGCTATTTTAGAGATTTTGGAAGTAAATACACATCAAATTTTTGGTGCCTTTGAAAAGAAAGTGGTATGATGAAATCTTCGGGCATAAAATAAATGAAATGCAGTCCATACTACTGCTGCACAATATTTTGGTCGATGATATTTCTAAAATAGTAAAGGAAGGTGTATGGAACAACCAAATTCTTATCATTATAAACAATGGATATTTTAAGATCCTTTTATGATGTGTAAGTTGAGAATATTTTATGAAAGGTCCCTAAATGAATACACTTTAAACTAATTTCAGCAATCACTATTGGATGTAGACAAAATGAATTCTTTTTGGATTAGGATGGTACACAGAATCTACTATCAAAAGGTTGTCAAAAATTCTTGGGACTAGGAGGTGTGAACTGGCCTACTCTTCTATTTTCCATGCCATCAAAATTTGAGTTTGATTGTCATCATTTACTTTGCCAAATTCTTCACACATAACTCCTGAATCAATTTCCTACACACAAAATGACGAAAATGGGTTTTTTGATGGGGGCTTGCCTAGGTCAAATAGGTTTGAATATACCTTGAAGTGTGCAATATGGAAGGTTTGTATTCTTAATCTCCTACACATTTCTTAATTTAAAAGATGACATCTTTATTAAATATCTCCTCTATTTTTGGAGGTAGACATCTTTAGGCAAAGATCTCTTCCTCCCTCTTTAAAATTATCCCTTTACACTTGTTGAAAAAGATCTCTTTTACAACTATCTCTTGCTTTCTTATAGCAATGACGCATGTATAAGGATCTTTCTTCCTAGCTTGGAATGCATGTATGTTTATTAAGGGTATCTTCTTGGTGTTGAAGGTGCTTATCCTTGATCGCTATCTACCTTAAGATATCAACCTAGAGGTATGTTGACATCTTAATGGGAGGCATATGAGCTCTCCTTTTTTCTTGTGTTAATTCATTTATGTTATATCCTCAAACTAGAAGTGTTGTGTTACATAGAACCCCCTAGGGCATGGTTATTATTTTTTTGAGATTTTTTACTTGAAATAGCATGGATTAATGCTATTGTGATCATTGTTGTTGTTTACACCTTTTCAAGTGTTGGTTATTATTGTTGTTTGTGTTTTGTGTCACTATAACAACCATTTTGTAGTAGATTTTTTGGATTTCCTTGCATCAAAATGGTTTTGTTTGTTAATCTTCTCTATCATGGATCACCTAGCATAAAACAACTTGCTAGCCAATGAAATCCATGATGTAGCGTGAATCGGCCAACATTACACAACTTGTTAGCTAGTAGTATTCACGTTTCTTCTCTTTTCTCTTATCATATGACTAATAGTAAGCATCTCCTTAGTAGACCTAGAAGTCACATATCTTCTCCTGTGATAGAGTGTTTAAGTAGAATTGTTGGGACTAGGAGGTATGGATTGACTAGATCCTCCACCTGTCAGATGTAGACAAAATGAATGCTTTTTGGATTAGGATGGTACACAAAATCTACTATCAAAAGGTTGTCAAAAATTCCTGGGACTAGGAGCTGTGAAATGGCCTACTCTTTGCTTTTCATGCCATCAAAATTAGAGTTTGATTGTCATCATTTACTTTGCCAAATTCTTCACACAACTCCTGAATCAATTTCCTACACACAAAATGACAAAAATAGGTTTTTTGATGGGGGCTTTCCTAGGTCAAACCTCGGGTTGTGAATTAACCTTGAAGTATAAGGTTTTCCTTTTGAGGGAAAGGATAGATCTTATCTAAAAAATGCTTAAAATTTAACATGATACCTTGATGAATCTTTCTTGAATCCTCACACAAGGTTTTAGGATATCGTGCAGACTGTTGATCATGAGTGTTGTGCTTTAACTTGAATTCTCCTTCAATGCTTTATGAATGCTTGATTGCTTGTTCAGTTGGAATTGAATTGATTTTATAATTAAGAGATCACTTGAATTGTAGGTAGACCCCTTCAAACGATAGGGTAGGATTCCTTTTATACCTAATCATACATAAAGTTTTTGAATTTTTTCTCACACATGAGGCAAGAAATGAGGGGTCAGATTTTGGGTCCCAATCACGAGTACTAGGGCACCTAAGGTGTCCTAGTCTTGTCAATTTAGGATGTGACATGCTAAAGTGGGCATCAATGTCTCAAGATCAGATGGACCTTAAGTGATTGTCTCCCTTGCATATGATTTGTTTGGGTGATAAAATTCACCATTCTACTCACAAGAATTTTATTGTCTCAAATATAGGGATCATAACTTATTAATGATGCAGTGAAAGTCCTTCATGAAGGACTTCTAGAAGTATTTTTGGATTAGTCTTTGTCAAGTGTAGAGAAAATACAAATGATGCTTAATGGATATAAGGAACATGCTTTCAAATTGGAAGCCAAAGTTTTGAAGGATGTAGAGAACAAGGTGGAAGAGAAAAGACTAGAAGTTTTGGTGATTAGATGTGCAACAACACATATCCATCTACAAGAAAGAATAATTTTTATTTTAGAAAAGTGTAAAGGATGTAGTGGAGGCATACATGTTTTAAAGGAAATGGCCTAAATATACTAAGGATATTAAGGGTCACATAGATATTATAGCATCACAAATTGTACAACTATCCAATACTCTAGACATGAAGAATGATGCAAAAGGAAATGGAAGGCTTCAAATAGAAAACGTGTACATGCAACTAAATCTATTGACTAATCAGAAGAACAAAATTAAGAAATGGTTCGATCATCTGAGAGATGTTGTAGACTTGCAACTCACTAGCTACTTAGTTTTTGTAGGTAAGAATTATTTTTTGTTTTTGTAATGGTTGTGGTGTTTGTAGGGAGACATTTACAAATTTATATCTATTTTCATTATTTAATGGTTTATGGGTTTGTAATGGTAATTTAATGTTCTTTCATATTTTTGTATAGATTCTTTATAGTAGCCTATTATAGTGATTTGTTCTATTATGGATAATGTTGTGGGTCAAATGGCTTTGTCGTCGGTGCATGAAAGCCTTGCATGAGTTCTACTTTTAAAAATTACATGAAACATTTTTAATTTATTTGATTCAGTGTTATTTGAAAAAAGGTTTATCAATGATGTTTCCTTTCTCCAAGAATTGGATCTAGGATCTTTCCATCAGATAATATGTAACATCTAATGACTAAATATTTTATTTAAAAATGCTTATTTTATTTAATTATCATCTAAGCATGAATTAAAATTTATATCTGTGCAGAAGAAGAAGACACAAGCTGAAGACTCATGTGCAAGTAAATTTCATAAAAGAAAGCAACCAGGCATTATCTTGAATGACATGGAAACAAGCTCATCAGTTGCCTAGAAGAGAGAAATTGGAGAAAAGAAGAGGAAAGTGTTAAAGGGTGATTAATACATAGAGAGTATGCAATACAAACAAACAATGTCTGGAGTGTGTGATGTGACGTCTCTAATTTATGTTCGGAGGGACTAACTGGTTTTGGAATTCTTGGGAAGGCTATTGTTCCATGCTTGGAGGAAATCAATGTGTTCATGCAAGGGCCACCTTTTTTCTATTATGAGAATGATGCTTTTGCACCAAAGGATATTTGGAATACAATATCCAAATATTTCTATAGTGTGGAACCAGAGTTGGTGGATTCAACGTACTTTTCGGCTTCCAAAAGACCAAGAGGTTATGTACACAATATCACATTAGAAGGGAGATTTCAAGCATTATCTATCCCCCCCATGACTATTTAGGAAGTACTTCCTCAGAAAAAGGACTTTTGGCCTCCATGGGATCAAAGAAAAAAATTGAATTGCATAGACTCTAGACGATGTGGTTGTGTCCTTCGTGAAAAACTCTACACTATAATTGAAAATTGACGAGAGAAACTGCAAGATAGTGAACAAAAATACATTCTTGAAAAGTGTGAAGAATGGAACTTGGTTTGGGTGGGGCTAGGTCAGGTGGCTCCTCTAGAGGTTGACAAGATAGAAATAATATTAGGAATTGAAAATCATCACTCTTGTCGAACTTCATGTGCGATTGATCGATTGCACTGTTTGGCTAATATTGCATTCCAAATAGATACAGTTGCATACCATTTATATGTCTTGAAAGCATTTTATCCTGATGGTATTAAATTAAAGTAGTTTCTCTTCTATCTAGTATTGTTGGAGCACAGGTTGCATTGCATCGACCTAGGATACATATTTCCATAGATACAACACAAGTTAAATGCATCCCAGGTCGATGCAAAGAAACCTCTGCTCCAAAGATCACCACAAAATAGAGAAAGAAATTTAATTTAATTCCATCAGGATAAAAGGCTTTAATCAAGATAGATAAATGGTATGCATCTGTATCTATTTGGAATGCATTACTCAAATAGCGTAATCGATCAGTCACACACGAAGTTCCACGAGTGTGATATTTTTAAAATCCTAATATGATTTCTATCTCGTCAACCTCTAGAGGAGCCACCTAACCTAGCCCCACCCAAACCAAGATCCATTCTTCCCACTTTTCAAGAATGTATTTCTATTCACTATCTTGTAGTTTCCCTCATTAATTTTCAATTATACTACAAAGTTCATCACGAAGGACACCACCACATCATCTAGAGTCTATGCTTCAATTTTTTTCTTTGATCCCATGGAGGCTAATAGTCCTTTGTCTGAGGAAGTGTTTATTAAATATTCATGGGGGGGAGAGGTAATTCTTGAAATTGCCCTTCTATTGGGAGATTGTGTACATAACCTCTAGGTCTTCTGGAAGCTGAAAAATACTTCAAGTCCACCAGCTCTGGTTCCACACTATAGAAATTTTTGGATATTTCCTTCCAAATATCCTTCAATGCAAAAGCATCACTCTCACAATACAAAAAGGTGTCCCTTGCATGAACACATTGATTTCCTCCAAGCCTAGCCCAATAGGTTTCCTAGGAACTCCAAAACTACTTAGTCCCTCTGGACAAAAATTAGAGACGTCACATCACACACTCCAGACATTGTTTGTTTGTATTGCATACTCTCTATTTATTTATCACCCTTTAACACTTTCCTCTACTTTTCTCCAATTGCTCTCTTCTAGGCAGCCGGTGAGCTTGTTTCCATGTCATTCAAGATAATGCATGCTTGCTTTCTTTTACGAAATTTACTTGCACACAAGTATTCAGCTTATATCTTTTGCTTCCGCATAGATATAAATTATAATTCACGCTTAGATGATAATTAAATAAAATAAGCATTTGTAAAGAAAAGATTTAGTCATTGGATGTTACAAATTATCTGACTGATAGATCCTAGACAATACTTGGAGAAAGGAAACATCATTGATAACCTTTTTTTGCAAATAACACTGAATCAAATTAATAAAAAATGTTTTATGCAATTTTTAAAAGTAGAATTCATTCAATGCTTTCATGCACTGGCGGCAAAGCCATCTAACCCACAACATCCAATACCGTTAGAATTCCAATGCTAACTAAAGAAACATCCGACAAGGATGTTGTATATCTGACGTTACTTCCTTGTCGGACAATCGTTGAGGAGCAAACATAGCATCCGTCAGAATTCCTACCGTAGTCGATCAAAATTTTTGGTCGAGGGACCAAATATAGCCATTGTTGGAAGAGTTCATAACGTTGTCGGAATTCCAATGCAAATGGCATCATCGCGAAGACCAATGATGAATTTCGATAGTTAAATTGGTCGGAAGTCCGACATTGTGTCGTCAAACTACCGAAAATGGTTCATTGGAAATTAGGCCCAAATGTACTAGTACCCCTACCACCATCACCATTTTGAGCGCGTTTGTCGATTTGAGAGGCCACCAAAGTACGGCCCATCGGTGAGTTCAATTTTCTAACCCTTGTAAAATTTTAGTTTAGATTTTAGGCGTTTTTAGTATATTTTTGAATTTTTTGGGCTAGTTAGGTTTTTTTGCATGTTTTCTTTTTTTGGCTTCTTTTTTTTGTGCATTTGATATTTCTTTTAGTGCATGTGAGTTTTATAATGGCGCATTTAAATATTGTCGCAGCACATTTGATGTCTATTGTTGCATATGAAGAACAATATAGCGCATGTGAGAAACAATCCAGCGCATATGATATGTTTTCTAGCACATATGATGAATCTTATAGTGCATATGATAGATTAAATATTGCATATGAAATTGCGCATTTGATGACTGTTTTAGCGCACATGAGATGGTGAGGAATTTTTGTCTTTTTGGAAAATTGTTGACATGTGTAATGATAATTTTTAGATTCATTATGAAGTTTTACACCTTGTCAAAGTGTCGGTTTTGATTGAATGTGTTGATTTTGGTCGTTAATTGATGTTTTTCATTATGAGTCTATTGTGTCAATTCGATTTTTGGTCTGGATCAATCTTGGTCAAAGTCGATATGGTTCAAAGTCATTATGAGTCTATTTGCGATATGGGTTTTGTTGTCGTTATGAGTCATTTTTTGTTATGGGTCAATTTTTAGTTATGGGTCAACTTGTCGTTCTGGGTCAATTTTTTTCATTATTTGATATGGGTCTGATTTTGATATGGGTCAAAGTCGTTATTTGATATGAATCAATTTTTTTTCGATATGGATCTGATTTTGATATGGGTCTAATTTGATAGGGGTCTGATTTTGAGTGTTTGATCGATCTGCGATATGAGTTTGGGCTAAATGAAAGTCAATTGATTGGTTTTTGAAATTAATTTTTTGTATGAGTCTTGATATGAAGCTTGTTGTTGATTGTCGATATGATTTTTGATATGAGTCTTGATATGAAGCTTGTTGTTGATTGTCAATATGAATTTTGATATGAGTCCTAATATAAAGCTTGTAGTTGATTGTCGATATGATTTTTGATATGGGGCGTGATTGATTAATTGATTTGAATAGGCTTTGATTGTTTGTGTGACTATCATCACTTGATTTGTGGATTGTGTGATTGTTTAGAATAGATGTAACTAATAGGATGATATCCATGTATTGATATAGGTACATCGAGGACTCCTCCTGCTTCAGGAAAATTCCCGAATACGTTTGTGATGAGAGATCGATTGAGTGTTGATGACTTGGCAGTCATAGAGGCTTGCGGTCTCATCCATTTGTTACACACGATGCCTTATCGGAAGAATAGCACACTTCTCACCCTACTAGCTGAGAGATGGCATAGCGAGCATAACACCTTCCATTTGCCAACGAGTGAGATCATAGTGACACTGAAGGATGTCTATCGGATTTGGTGGATTCTGATTAGAGGTGAGCTTGTGGAGTATGATGTGGAGGACGCCAATGGGATCGATGTTCTATGAGATATGTTTGGTGATCCCCACATTGTAGGTTACTCAGTGGCATGGTGGGACATAGTAGACAGCTATGCCCCACTCCCTTCAGTTTTGGTAGGCTTGATTGCAAGCTTCCTAACTCCAGATAGGAGGTTGCATGGTTTATTAGTTGGATGGGGCCGAAATCTCCTACAGATGGTGTAGGCATGCACATGATATGTGTGGGGTGTGTTCATGCTCACCCATCTATACTATGAGCTTCACCAAGTGGTTTATGATGACATGACTAGCCTAGCTTTCAAATGCACTTTGCTACAGATTTAGGCATGGGAGCACATAGCTCTGACCCCTCCACTTAGTCTGAGGTTCAGGCTAGCAGGGGCACTATTTATTATGATGCACAACCAGGTTTCTTCCCAGCCAATTCTCGAGGAAGTTAGAGTATTGGAGGCAAGCTCTAGATGATATGAATGTAGTGGTGTGGAGACCTAATCAATTGTGCGAGCCATGTCTAGAGGATGCTTTAGAGGTGCCCCACTTATTTATGAGCAGATTTCTTTTGGGTTGCACCCCATACGTGGTAGAGGGGTTCATTCTTCCTCAGGTTTACTAACAGTTTGGGTGCTTACAGTCGATGCTACAGGGGATGATTGTGTATGCTTGGGTACATAACGAGAGGACAGATTAGGGCCCCATATTGTATTTTTCCACAACCCAGGCTGGGTTCTATTCTTTTCCTTTTTGCGTATGGAGTATGTTTGAGGATATAGAAGATGCGGGGATGACTACGAAGTATACACAACACTTTTTGACACACAGGTTTCCTTGATTGACAGGGCCAGGAGAGTGGATTTTGGTACTGTAGGAGGTCAATGATGATGATCAAGGTGGAGGTGGAGGTCACCAAGGTGGTAGGAGAGGATGGGGCAGAGGCAGGAGGGGTGGGAGAGGTGGTGCTATTGGACATGGTCGGGGAGCAGGATGTGGAAGGGGAAGAGGAGGAGATGAGGGAGGAGGTGTAGGAGGAGTGAGGGGTAGAGGAGGATGGAGGGTGGATCAAGTTGGTCGAGGAGGGTTGGTACAGGAAGAGGATATTGTTGTTGTGGAGGTCGAGGAGGGGTCAGGCGGTGACAGATCTAAGGAGGAGGGTGATTCTTCTGATGAAGAGATTGAATCTAAGGAGGTTGGCAGAGGAGTGGGATTCATGGGGTTGGTTGGAGTAGCAGTGGATGAGGAGTCGGAGGAGGAGGATGTGCAGCCATTGGCCCAACAAAGGAGGATTGATATGCCCCCTCCTACCTCTCAACAGGGTGGTATGTAGGATTTGCAACCTTTGCAACCACATGGTTTGTAGATTAGAGTGCCTCCTCACCAGCAAGAGGTATAGATAGCAGCATTATAGGCCTTTCTACATAGGGTACAAGGTCAGCTCACACAAGCCAAGGGATAGGTTGCAAAGCTGCAAAGAAAGGTGGTGACAGTGTCACTAGAGAAGGATACTACTCGAGAAAAGAGAGATGCAGAGATAGAGCGACAAGGCTAGGTAGAGGAGACTATGCAATCATTGCAGCAAGAAGCCGCACAAGGTGTTACAAGGGACACCATCCAGAATCTTATTGAGCAGACAAGGGGAGTGGAGTACTACAAGACTGTATATTTTTAGGTTGTACCCTTGGACTGATGTGCTCCTACCTATGTTGATAGCTCTCAGTGTGGGGGTTCTTAGAGACAGAGGGGAAGTGAGGGGGTTGTGGGTCCTAGGAGGGATGCTCCTAGCAGTTGCATAGGTGTGGGTAGCTCGAGCTTTACGCCGACAGGTTCTGGAGGTAGCCAGGCTAATCCTACCCCATGACTATGTTCTTAGATGTTGTATTTTGTACCCGGATGTACTCTATTGATATATACACACCTCTTTGTATTTTGATGACCTCTTGATATGATACATTGTTGTACTTTGATGTTGTTGATATTGTACTTTGTGGATGGTTTTATTGATATGATACTTTGATGATGCTCATGGATGCTTAGTGATTATCAATGTTCATTGATTTGAGATACTGATATTTCTTGATTTGATGGACATTATTATTGATATGTTATCCAAATACTTTGTTCATTTATTGCATCACCGATGATATCTTTCTGACTTACATCATTGATTTTTCCTTTAGATCAGCATGTGGTCACACCTATATATGATGATATATTATGGATATGGTTACTTTGATTTTGATGGGCTATATGATATTCTTTTAATCTAGATGACTTTTGCAGATGCTGATGCAGATGATGTGATATGTGTGTTTTATTTTTCAATGATCTATATGCTTATATGATGATTTTCATGTACTATATGTTTAGAAGGTGATATGCAGATGATGGTTAAATTTTATGAATGCAGATGTTTCTAATCATGTTTTGTGCTTTTGTGTGCTATGGATAATGTGATCTATAATGGTACATGTTGTTGGTATGATATGCTCATGTATGGGATGCATTGTGATAATGATATGATTTTGAATGGTGAATTGTATTGATAATGTGAGATGTATCTTGAAAATGAGATGTATGATATGTAATGATAATGTGAGATGATAATATCAAATAATGCAATGAATGTAACTAAATGCAAGATTTTAACATGGTCTAAATGATAATGATAAATGGCAATGATATAATGAAAACTTAATATAAGAATTCTCTGAATGATCATATGCAACCTAATGCAAGGCTAAAAAAATGAGAATAATATGCAATTTAATGCAAGGTTTATTGAAACTTAAAAGATGATAAATGATACTAATAGAAAATAAAAATGATATGCAACTTAATGCAAGATTAATAATTAAATGATACTAATGCATTCTCATTTCCACAAGTTGTCATCTTCTTGATCAAAGTGCTAGTGTTTCCTTTGTTGTCATCATGGGGCCTTTATGTGTTGAAAGTTGATACATGCATCATGGTATAATTGAACCATAACGACCTGAGTATAACTTACATGGATTTTGATATTACAAGATAGCACAAGCATCGATGTATAATTGAACCAAGATGACCCAAGTGTTTCTTGTGTAAAATAGACAAGACTTAACCTTTTTCCTAGACAAATCCGAAATGCCTCTAGGGATATGTTATCTAATCAAGTCATAAGACAAATTTTCATAGTAGAAGGATTTACTCCCAAACAACAGACAAAGAAAATATCACATTCCTTCCTTGCTTTTGTAGTCATAAGACATCCATGAGTTGCTTAGGAGATATGATAAGAAAAAGATCAAATCCACAAGTAAACATGCCTGCTATTTGGAATGTATCCTTGTCACATTAAACATCTTGCAAGTATGATTAGTTCAATGAGCCTGGATGTGTTCATTTTTGTGTTTGCACTTATACATGGATATGTGCTTAGTTGTTTTTTATGATCCTTGTTTTCTCTCAATGTATGTTTGACCTATTGTTAAAACCTAAAGGCGAGATTCCCCTAGTGAGGTCACAAACTTACCCCCGCTCTATATATTACTTGATATCTAGATATTTACACTGATCATGAAGCCATGGTGGGATATGATTTAGATTATTAGGGATAGTGACTATGCTAAGTATGTCTAGGATGATGTGGTGTGTATAAGTGTTTGGAGGTGACTATGGGCTTAGATAAGATGGATCAAAGATATGATACATGTACTGATAGATGGAGGAGTCGTTCTCTCATAACTGGCGCTGGTTGCCAAGTTTTCACCACTTGTTTTTATTGCACTTTTTGATTTGTTTTTCTTTTTTTTGTATTTTTCTGAATTTTTTTTTTGTGTCCCAAGGTTCCTGTTTGCCAACTTTTCACCTTAGTGACCATTTTTTATACTTTTTTTAATTAATTTTTTTGTATTTTTTTCTTGATCCGTGCATTGGATGACTCAAGTGTATAATTTCTTCAGATGGTTGTTGTTGGTTGGTTCATCGAGAACGTCCCCTTCTAAAGTTGACAACTGATATGCTCCTAATCCATAGGCTGATATGATGACAAATGGTCTCAACCAATTGGGCTCAAACTTCCCCTTCTTCTCTCAGTCTTGCTGATTTCTAGGATTTTCTTTTAAGACTAGATCACCAATTTTGAAAGCCTTTTGTATTACTTTGTGATTATAGCTTATGCACATTCATTGCTGATATGCCTTGAGATGGTCATAGGCACATTGTTGTGTTTAATCAAGAATCTCTAGTTCCTACAACCTATTCACTCGATATTCCTCATCTTGTATGAGGCCCTTTAAAATACTCGGAGAGATGGGATTTCTACCTCAAGAGACAAAATTTCTTCTGAACCATACACAAATTAATATGGTGTAGCCCCTAGAGGTGTGTGGATTGAATTGTACATACCAATCCTTCCCAGCATCATTCACTATTTTCTTGAGGATTTTTTAGGATTGTTTTGTTTGATGCTTCTACTTGGCCATTCCCTTGCGGTTAGTATGGTGTGAAAAAGAGATGTTGGATATTGAATCGCTCACATAGCTCTTATACATCCTGATTCTTGAAAGGACATCCATTATCTGTGATGATGGAACTAGGGATGCCATATCTACAAATGAGATAGTTGAGGATGAATGATGAGATCTGCTTTCCAATCACGGTGGTCATTCGGACTCCTTTGATCCACTTGGTGAAGTACTCTATGACGGTGATAATGAACTTATGTCTATTTGAAGAGGAAGGATGAATCTTTCCAACTAGATCAAGTCCCCATTGGTAGAAAGGCCAAGATGTGGTGAATGGTTGCAGCTCCTGTGATGGTACATTTATGTGGTTACCATGAATTTGGCACTTAGGACATTTCCTATCAAATTGATAGGAATCACTTTTTATTGTCGGCCAGTAATATCACATTCTCATAAGTTTCTTGGCAAGAGTAGGACCACTTGAATGCATACCAAAAATACCTTCATGAAACTCAGGTAAGGCGGAGTCAAGTTCATTACGATTGAGGCATTGAAGAAGAGTACCATCTAGACCTTGGCGATAAAGTGTGTCAGCGGTTAAGGTATAGCAGGTGCCTTGTTGGATGAAGCTTTGTTTTTGGTTCCAAGATAGGTCTAGTGGGAGGGTATTGTCTTTGAGATAGTCATATATCTTCTCGTATAGAGGGGAATCAGAGTTGGTCAGGGCACATATGACATGGTATGTTGAATTGTCATAGGTTGGGGAAAATAATTGCTCCACTAGGAATTTGTAGAAGCAATATGATAGTGGCCATTGCATCAGCAACTCTATTTGCCAATCTTGGAATCTACTCAAAGGTGATGTGTGATGAGCTTAAAATATGCTCATAATTTGGATGTTATGATAAACTTTTAAATGCCTTTACTTTTGTTATTTCATGGATGTTCAGACTTTGTTGAAACCTTTTTTTGGGATATCCTGTAGCAAGATACTTTTATATTCCTGCAGCTCATTGTGTTGACTTGATTACATTTATTGCCCCGTTGACTCCCTAAAATGACTGGTATATCGTATACAGTTTTCTGAATGATGAAGTAGATTTAAAATGTGTGATTAATGAATAGATATCGTGTATGTGCCATACACCTTTTTCGGTTGCTTGTTACCTTTTGTTTCACAGGTTGTTGAAGAACGATCGAGTCAAGCGCAGCTGATCTCGACCTTGCAGTAAAGTCCATTTCCTGCACGACTTCGAGGGAGCTCTAGCGAAGACTCTGTGACCGAAACCATGGGAAAGAATTTTAATGTCAGTCAATTTGGAAAGAGTGGAGCGCTAGATTCTCTCTGGATCAGGTTGAACACATAAATTCATTTATGGAGTTTGTTCCTTCATTCGGGGATATATTTTACTTCCACGTCTTTCCTTGATGGAGTTAGTTAGTTAGTTGCTCTCCTGTTTTTAAATAAAGTTCTCCTCCTATGCGAGAGAGAGAGAGAAGAGAGTTAGAATAAGATAGAATCAGAGTAGTAGATATCATGTAAGAATCAATATGATAAAAAAGACAAAATCTGTTTAACGAGAGACAGAGTTTGTTGTTAGTTTCCATATCAACAAAACAATGTATATCATTCTATTTTTATGAATAAAGTTCAATGAAGTTCTGAGTTTAGCATCTGCGTAATCAGGAGTTGCTTGCTAAGGGGGCCCACTTAGTAGGTATCTATAGCTAGTTAGTTAGTTGTTCTTTCTTGTTAAGCTTCAGTTTGCTTTCATCTTTAAAGTTTTTATACAAACTCAGCTTTACATTGCTCCTGCAGCACAAGGAATCCATCACTATGCCTGTTCCTGCAGCATAAGGCCAGTTCATAGTTTGTGTTTTAGTTGTAGTTATCATGATTTCTGTTTTAATCAAATCATAGTTGAGTTAAAGAGCTTTGCATTACCTTCCTATAGCGTAGGTAGAATTTCTTTCCAGTATGTATTTTTGCTAAGATTTGACCAAAATGAGTTCCTAGTGCATATATTTTGCTGCGCCATTTAAAGTATACGTCCCCTGGTTTAATAAGTAAATGAACGTCTATAGAGAGAGATATTGGTCACCTGTTGGAATGCGCAATTCCCAGGAAAGGTTTTAAAATGATTTTCATATCCTTTTGTGGGCGTGACCAATGTGCACAAAGTACTTTTTGAAGTCATCCACCATTCTCTTGTAAGGCATTAGCTTATCATATTTCGTCTGATAGTCATCATTGATCTAATTGATAACTAATTCTAAATCCCCATAGACTTTTAATTATGTGATTATCCATTCTACAACTACTTTGATTCTCATTACCAGGGCTTCATATTTAGCAATGTTGTTGGTGCATGGAAATATTAGCCTGTAAGGTCTCAGAATTGTGTGCCCTTCTGGAGTGACAAACAGGATGCTGACACCCAATCCATGTTGTGTATAGGATCCATCTAAGTATAGGGTATATTACTTGGGTGTGATAGTGAGTACATCCATATCTATCAATTCCACCTGTAGTGGGTATTGATTTGGTAGTGGTTCTTATGCTAGTTGATCTACAATTTCTTGTCCTTTGATAACCTATCATTCTATATACTGAATATCAAACTCACTTAGGATCATGACCCATTTATCTAATCTTCCTATGAGAGCAACCTCACTAGGTAGATACTTGAGAGGATCGATCTTTGTTACCAGCTTGATTGTGTGGGCTAACATATAGTGGTGGAACTTTTGAGAGGCAAACACCACTGCTAAGCAATCCTTTTCGATGAATGTATAATTGAGTTCATATCCATTAAAAGTCCTGCTGATGTAATAGATAGCCCTTTATTTTCCTGCCTGATCCTCTTGTGCCAGTAGTGCCTCCAATGAAACTTTTGTTTCTGATATATCGAGGATGAGTGGCTTGCCTGCTATTGATGGTACCAAAACTGGTGGATTCATCAGATATTGTTTGAGCTGGTGGAATGACTGCATATTTGTCTTCCCATCTGAAAGGTATATTCTTATGAAATAGATGGTTGAATGGGAGACATTTGTCTACCATTTGAGCAATGAACCTTCTTATAGTTTGTAGCCTGCCTTTAAGAGATCGTAGCTGACTAATGTTCTTTGAAGGTGGCATCTCCATAATAGCTTGAACCTTTGCGGGGTCCACCTCGATGCCTTTTTTAGATATAATGTAGCCCAAAAGTTTGTCTGATGTGACCCTGAAGATGCACTTCTTAGGGTTTAATCTGACTTTGAATTTCGTTAATCATTGAAATATTTTAACTAGGATACCCTGGTGTTATGCTCTTTTGAATGATTTAGCGAGAAAATCATCTACATAATCCTCCATGAAAGTATGTATCATGTCTTAGAAGATTGTTGTCATGGTTGTCTGATAAGTTGCACCAGTATTTTTCAATCCAAAAGGCATGATGTTCCAGCAATATGTTCCCCATGGATATGTGAAAAACCATTGATGAGTGATAGCATTGCATTCCCTATTGTTAGATCAACAATGGTATCAATGCTTGGCAAAGGAAATTCATATTTTGGAGATGCCTTGTTGAGGTCTCTAAAGTCTATACAAATCCTTATGCTTTTATCTGGTTTAGAAAATAGTACAATGTTTGAGATCCATTCGGCATAGTCTATAGGTCATATGAATCCGATATCTAGTAACTTCTTTAGTTCTGCTTTGCCTAATAATTCCACATGTGGATTCATCTTCTTTAATTTTTGTTTGATAGGTTTAGGTCTAGGAGTGATAGATGAGTGATGCATGATTAGATTTAGATATACCCTTGGCATGTTAGCATAAGACCAAGCAAAATTGATTTGCTTCTCCTTGAAGAATTTGACAAAATATGGTTTTTCTTTTTCTATGAGTGATTTTGCCAGATGTATGGTTTTGGTTGTCTCTTTAGTGCCGATATTTATTGATTGAGTTGGCTCAATCAATATTAGTGACCTCTCCTGGTAATATTCAGGAAGAGTGTCAAGTCTCCCATCTTCAGATGCCTCAAAAAGGTTTCACCTTCAGATACATCCTTTATTTTTCTTTTTTTGTTTTTGTGATCTAACACTGCCATTAAATGGTTTTCACCATTAGATCCATTTTTTTTTTGTTTTTGCGACTGAGAGACTTCGCACTTCCCCAATTGCAAATATTGTTATGTGGTTCACTGGTGGATGATGTTTCTAGGTTGACTAAGCACAGGTATTGGACAATGGCCTCATTGTTTGGGAATATCGGTATTCATGATGTTTGGGTTCTTCCCAGTCTATGAGGTCAAGATAAATGAGTGGTAGGGAGTCATTTGGTGGGTCAAGATCAGTTGTTGTAAGTGTCATAATACAGACATTGTTATAGTTGTTTGGGACATTGGTGAGGTCTATGATATTCTTGAGGTCTTTGATAGTACTCTCATTGACATTTCCTTGTTTGTATTGTCACTGCTCGTTCTCACTAGCCTCATAGATATGTTGTGGTTTGAATTCAAACGATCGAGATCTTGAGCCTTGTCCCTCATGATAAATGGGTGTGTATGAGTGAATTGTATCCACTCTGATATCCTCTATAACATTAGAATAAGTATCCCACTCATACTCTGGAATCGGTTTCAGAATCACTATCCTAGGTTACCTCACTGAATCTAAAAGGGATGTCGTATGGTGATAAAAGATCACTGATAATTGATACTAGCTAGTTAGCTTTCTCTGATTCAAGATCTATTCTTGTTTTTATTGTTCTAATTTGTTCATACAAAGTTTCTCTTCTTTGAGTAGGAATCTCCTTAGTTTACGAATCGGACTCGGCTTGATTAGGTTCTTGTACATGATGTACTTTCTTATAAGAAGCTTCCTCCCTTTGGATAGCGAGTTCTTCTTGTCGCCTCTCATTTTCTTCATGGTTTTGCTCCTTCCTAGTCTTTTTTGCCGCTTGCTATAGTGCTTCTTACCATGAGTCTTCGTTATGTTTTTTCTTTTCTCTCCATTGAGGTTTTTGATGATGAGCTCTCTTTTGTACAGGGGGAATATGGTGGCCATACCCAACTTCTATTTTATCTCTTGCTAATTGGGTATGGGGCTGTATGGGCTCTATGATACCTTCTTGATGTTGGCCAATAGGTCCTTTTGCTTTGTATCCCACGTGTTGCATGATCTGGAACCCATTTCCATGTTGTTCTATTGGTACGGCTACTTCTAGGGTAGAAGCTCTGATTTCTTCCTCGTCCTTGTATAGCTAGCTAAAGATGTCTTTATCTTCTGATTATTCAGCCAGTATGCTGATTTGGATAAATTTACCATAAAACTTTGTGATGGGTTGTGCTACCTGATATCTTGATGTGGAAGGTTTTCCATGAGACCTTGGTGAAGTTGGCAACTTAGATAGACACAGGGGTTCAAAACAGTACTCCGACATGCCTTGGTCTTTTATTTTCATGTTTTCATCAAAGTTTATAGACAATGATTTGAGTTTTTCTTGATCTTGAGATGATGAGGAAGCTTTGGCCTCCCTATTGTGTGGAGCCAGGCTACCTTGAGTGGCCCCCATAGCATTTTAATACTAAAATGGGTTAGTATATGCATATATTGAAATTTCTTTTCCATTGTACGGGAACTTGAGATATTGATGGTACGTGAAAGGTACCACTTGCATTTTATGGATCCATGGATGACCCAAGAGTATATTATATGTCAATTATATGTCCAGGACTTGGCATAATCTGTCTCTTTGCATGGGCACTACCTGAATGGGTAGCACCACTGTTCCTTCAGATGACATTTCTTCATCATCATGAGCATTCATGGTGATATTCCTTTAATTGGAATCAATAGTATGCTTGGAGAAGCCCAATACATAGATAATATTTAGGGTACATATATTGAGACCAAATCCTCCATCTATGAGTTCTCTTTTCACTCGATGTTTGTAGACTAAGACCTCGATATGTAGTGGGGTGTTATGCAAATGACTTAAGGAGACATCATCATGTTTGAAAAAATATTTGTTATGTGGCACCATCATATGGGCCACCATGGATTGGAACCAATCAATATCCAAATCATTTGGAATGGTTGTTTCAACAAGAGCTTGCTCCAAAATATCTTTGTATTTTGTGAGAGTTTGGGCAACTCAAGTATTGATATCTGAGCAGGTGTTCTCCATAGTTGGTCGACCAAGTTATATTGATTCTTGGGGAGAATTGTTGTTGTTCCTATGTTCCCTTTCAAGACATATTTATGAGCCCTTCTTGTCATATTTATCGATGCATTTTCTTGTTTGTCTTCCATTTTAATGAAATTCACTTGATTAGCATATGCTGATATGTGATTGATGGTGTTTTTGTATATGTGATTGATACAACCTCCTTTAATGTTGTTTGACATTGATTCTCCTCCCTTGTTGTAATTGGGAAGAGGATTTTTGAAAGCTTCATGATCACCATTGGTTTTATGACCATAGATTGTTAAGTCTCCCTTGTTTATCGTATCTTGAACTAGGCTCTTCAACCTCATGCAATCATTTGTTTTACGCCCCTTGTTTCGATGATAATGACAATAATGTGAGTCATTCCACCATGGTGGTTTGACTTGGGGTTCAAATTCGCTTGTGACTGGCAATGTGATGATCTTATTTTCCAATAGTTCTAAAAATGTTGATTCCAAGGTTTGTCCTAATGGTGTGTTTTTTTGTCAATATGGGGAAGTGTTAGTATTGCCTCCTTGATTTTTGTTATTCTTTGGGTTGTTGTTATTGTTGCCTTGGTGATTGTTTTTTATTAGGGGAAAATAGGTTTTGAAGAGTCCCCAAAACCCTTTACATCAGAAATTCAAAAGATAATCATCAAAGTCCACCAGAAAAACAAAAGATGGCAACCACAGAAAGGATAGCTAGCCAAAAACAAAAAGCCAGCAACAAAAAAGAAACAACACAAAGAAACTAAACACTAGACAATAGAAAAAGTGGATAAAAATAGACAAGCCTAAGTGAAGTTCATTAGCAATTTGGCAGCTTCCATCTCCAATTTCTCCATTCTCACAGAAGTCCTCTTGAGATCTTCAATGTCCCTGCTTTTGTTTTGCTTCTTCCTTGTACTTTTTCTTGTTCTTTTTCCAGGACCAGCATGCTTATCTTCAGGGGTTCCATCCCTCTCCCCAATAGTGTCCCTGAGGGCCTTATCCCCTTGGAATTGTTTGAATTTTCTAATAAGGACCTTGATACTATCAGAAGTGGCCTTTAAACTCTTGTATCTCTATTCCCCAATCATTTTGAGGGTCTTCTCAATCCCTTCCATCTTCTTTTCAGTTTCCCCTACTCTATCTTCCAAGGTTTTAAATCTATTTTGTTGGGCATTTATAATTTCCTCCACATTGCTAATAGCTTTAGTCTTCTCACTTAATCAATCAAGTTGAGAGATAAATTAACCAGTGCCAATAGCTTCTAGAGCTTCAAGTTTACTAGGCTCCTAGACGTATTTAGCTTTTATGTTTTTAATTTCCTTCTATACCCAAAAGAAGACCTTATTGAAGCAATCCATTCTATTTTTGATACAAAGGTCAAAGTCCAGAGGGGATCCATCCTAAGCCTCATCTCCCATAGGGTCCAAGTTCACCTCCAAACCCACCTCCTTCCACTCACCTGTCTTAATTTCCTTGTAGGGGGTATTCTCCCCAGCCAAGCGCATACTCTGATCCTTGGAGCTAGTAGGAAGGGGAAAGCGGTTATTGGCTTCCAACTCATCACATTGCAACATCTTGCCCTTCTTATTCTGGCTTGAGATAATTTGAACCTCCTCACTATCTGTCTCCATGTCATCTTCATTGTCCTCTTCTTCCTTGTACCAACTGTCATTTTCCTCCCCCTTCTTTTTCTGAATGATCGACCCTTTACCCTATTCCTCTTTACTGGTTTTCCTTTTACACTTTCTCGACTTGGTGGTATGGGGGTCCAACTTGAAATCCACCTCTGGGTTGTATCCTTCATAATCTCCATCATCTGAATCACCCAAATCATCATCTGACTCGTATACCTCAGAGATAGCCTGTTGAACAGTGGTGTTCTTGATATAGTTGTATAGGACCACTAGAAGACCCTCATGTAATGTAGGGTTAGTCTTGGGATTGGAGATAACATCCATAATCCTGACATTTAGGGCACATAACAGGTAGTAGGGGAGGGAAATTTTCTCCTTATGTCGGAAATGATTAAGAATAACAAAATGGTAATTATAAACTCTGGTATATCTACCATCTAAAGTTATGAATTTCATGCTAGCAAACAAAATCCATCGCTAGAGCAACTTGTTTACCTTAGGGGAGTAGTATGTGTGGCTTCCCTTTACCAGTTTCGCTTTCTCCACCTCATCCTTAGGGAATTTCTTCACAGCAGCTTCTGACAGCTTCTGGTCCCTATAGAATTTGATTCCATTCATCAGCAAACCAGTCGTTTCTGCGATCATGCTCTCATTAACCTTAACCTTCTTGTTGCCAATGGTCAAGGTGCCCTTTTTCCACCCCTTTTTGAAAATCCTGGTGATTTTAGGTCTTCTTTCTTTCATTCTTTCCATGTAATCCGATATTTCTTCCACTTGCAACACAACCCAAGCCTAGGGACGGTCCCATAATTTATCTATTTTTGTAGCCTCCATGCACTTATGATTTCCCCCCATCTTCTTATCAGTATTAAAATAATGTAAGTTCCATAAAATACCACTCTTCTCTGCAAACTTTCTTTTTTTAAGAAACAAAGAAGAAGCCTCTAGAAGCAAATAGATATTTCTCAAGATTCCACTCTAAATGGAAAGAAGAACCCACATAGTGTGTGAGATGCTATAGCAATTAATGGTTCACCTCCTTCTCGGTTGATTATGAAACCATTTCATGATTCCACGACCACCCCTACCATATTGAGAAATGATATCAAATCCTACCTTGTTTTCCATGATAGCTCTCATATTTTAAAATGTCACATGCCACTTGAGGGAGCTTCCCCTCTCCATATGAAATCTTTATCTACCCACTTCGTACTTCCTCATTGGTAGCCCAATGAGCACTCTTGTTGGACTCTCTATAATCATGAGAAATCTAATAGTGGTCGAATCCCTCAAGCAACTCCTTGGCCATCTCGATAATATTTTTAATCATCCATGACGGTTGTTTCTTACCAAGGAGGCAATTGATTATATTATTAGTCTCTCTCCAACCATATATTTTTGGCTCCTAGTTGATGTGCTAACTTTATGGCTTGGAGGGTGCCCATGGCTTCAGCCAAGTGATTAGTTTGGTTCCCCAAGGGAAAGGCAACTACCCCCATGCAAAAGCCAACACTATTCTGGATAACTCCACCACAACTAGCTAGGCCTTTGCTCCCTTTAGCAACCTCATTGAAGTTAGCCTTAATCCAATCATTAGGAGGTGAAGACCAATAGCACATCCTTATATTGAGTTGGTTGGTATTATTGTCCATAGAGGCTGGGATATTCCAGCTCCTTAAAACTTCATACTCTTCCTTAGTATTGCAATAATGAGATCCAATACCCATCCCATTCTCAACAAGATTGTATTTTATCTTAGCCCACACCACTTTAGGGGAGTTAATGGTGTTCTTGAAAATTTTGTTATTCCTTTCTTTCTAGATACCCCATAGGATATATGGAAACGGAAAATCCCACAATTTCCTTATAGTTGTATTTTTTGTTCTACAAGACCATCTCCTAAAATAGTCTTGAATCTCCTTATGAAACACCCAATTTAAACCCCATAACTGAAATAGCATCGATCAGATAGGTTGGACAAAAGGACAGTGAATAAAAATATGGTTAACAGATTCTTCATCATTAAGGCATAAGTAGCATCAGTTGGGGATACAAAATCCCCTCTTTCTCAAGTTATCTATGGTTAGGATTTTATTTTGCAGAAGAATCCATAAAAAAAAATTATTTTCAGAGTCAAACCTGTACACCAAGCTTTGGCCCAGTAGGGGATATAGTCTTGAGACTAAGCTAGCATAAGGATAGAAGAAGCCACCAAATAATTTATTGAAGGGGTTCCTCCCCACACCAAGTGGTCCTCCCTTCTTGGACTAATGATAGCCTGGTCAAGTTTCATTAACATGCTTTAAGTTGGGATCAAAAGTGCTCAAGTCCACCCACTTCTGATCTCTCTAGTAGTCAGCAACTTTGACACCAAACATGTTCTTGCAGGCTTGGATGATCACCTGAGGAACACAATGATCATTGAGAGGAGCACCTCCAATCTAGGCATCATTCCAGAAATCAATCCTTCTACCATTTCCAATGGCCCACACTTTTCTCAGGCCCACAATTTATTTTGCATGAGTAACATTGTTCCATATGGTACAGCCAATCGAGATCTGATCAGAGACAAGGAAATCTTCCATGGTAGGATTTAGACGTAAGTATCTAGCCTTCCAAATTTCATTCTATTCACCTATTCCATGATAGATTCTCCATATTTGTTTGGATGGGAGGGTTTTATTCAAGGTTTTAATGTTTCTCAAGCCAAGCCCTCCCAACTTCTTCGGTTTGCAAACTTTATCCCAGACAATGAGGGAAAATATCTTCTTCTCCTCAACCTCGAACCATAGGAAACCTTTCTGAATTTTCTCAACTACATCTGCAAATTTTCCAGGTATTTTGAAGAGACTTAAGGCATAAACCAAAAGACTTAATGGTGATTGTTCTTGTTTCCTTGGTGATTGGTATTGTTGTTTGACGTTGATGCTCCTTGGTTGGTATTGCGTTGATAAGTGTTAGTGCCTTGATTTTCACTTCTTTGATCATTATTGGATGGTGGGTTGTCTGATAAAGTCAACACTGTTTGTTTAGACTTTACATTGTTGGCATCGACTACCCCATCATTAACAACATTTTTGGTTCTTGTCCAAAATATGGACTTGTCTAAGTTGTTATTATTTTGATTGTTAAAGGTGTTATTGTAAGTCATTTCATATAGTTCTCGCTAGCTCTCATGTTTGTCTAATGTTAGCATTTTTAGGTCGCGAGCTAGCGACTAGACAGTTTGTGGATAAGTTTAATGGTTATCACCAGCTCGCGAGGCTAAATGTGTTAAGACGTGATCAAGCTGCGAGCTTACGAGTGAAGTGCTAGTGGTTAAGAGATAAATATTTTAATGTTGGCAAGTATGCGAAAAGGGTTAAAGTTATCACTATCGCTAGGTCACTGCGGTGATGAGGACTTAACATTTTGAGATCGAGAATTGGCGAGTGGTGGTTCAGTTGCTCTTAGTTGCTATCTCTCAAGGTTATGAAGGTTTAGTATATTCAGCTTGTGAGCTATAGATAGAGTCATAAGGCCTTGTCTCTAAGTTGCGAGATTTTCTAACGGGTAGTGTTTCAGGCAGAGGACTAACGACTATGTGCCATGTGTTTTAATGACTTGGAAGGGATTGCTAAGGTGTATGGAAACAAAGGGTCGTGACTAATGATGAATTGTGTCACATGTGGATTCTAAGATAGTTTCTAAATTTTGCATACAACTCATTATGACGTTATTGTTTTTATGGCTGGTTTGCAGTTTTAAATTTTTAATAGTTGAATGCATGACCATTAATGGTCAAGATGACGACCATTTCTTTCAAGGCCAAAAAATTATAAAATGAGGATTATGTTAAGGATTTTTCACACTCGCAATGATTTATGAGCCTTGGTCTAAGTGTTGATGGTGTGAGTGGTAGCTTTCTCTCTACAACTGCAAGCTATAGGCCCTAGGGTTGTGAAAGTGTCAAGTTCTCTAGTATAGTTGTAATTGTGCAGAATTTGAAGTAGTGTTCTTTAACAAGATGAGTAGAGCGATGAGCAGCAGCAGTTCTCAGGTGTCGGGGAGGAAAGCAACCAAAGAGATGAAGTATTAAGAAGAATTTATTGAATTGCTGCTAGGGACATCTAATGGGTTGTCCATAAATATGTCTGGAAAGACAAATGCAGCCAATGTAGAAACCCAGAGACCCTTGATATTTCTTGCGCTTATCTATTTTCATACTTCTGGAACAACAGGGTAAAGGGAGTGCCCATGTCTAATCCTTGGGACTTGAACATGGCTTAACTGGTTGTGCCTGATGTATACATGGATGTGGACCTGATTAGAGAGTTGATGAAGGCATATTTCCCTGTAACTAGGGTAATTCGAAAGAAGGATAAATCTTCCCTAGTTACCATCAATAGGGCTAGTTTTGTTGAATCTTTCTAGATATCTGGTGCAACTTGCACCAATATAGACCTATATTGAGAAAAAGTGGGATTATGAGAATCATAAGAATGTTATGAAGAAGCACGCAATTCCTCGATGCATGCCTAGGTCTGGCAGCTAGTCTTTGATTCCGATTCTTGACAATGTGGAGGGGCCGTTTGATTTGAGTACTTTCCATTTCTATATAAAGTGCATAGTTTATGGATTATTTAAAGTGTTGGGGATGGATGAGAGAAATTCGATGCCAGCTAAGCTTCTGATGATGGAAATGAACATCTAGCACCCAGAAGTCAATATAGATTATGATTATGTGGGATATTTGGTGCAGCACATCCATGATGCCTTGGTGGACATCTAGAGAATCCTTCTATCATTAATTTCAAACATTATTCCATACTGATGCACCTAATTTTGTACTACAATCCGGACAAGATAGACAAAGAATTGGTACTGGAAAGAGTAGAGTTCGACATGCATATTCTAGTACAAAAGTGGACATAGGTGTGGAATACTAGCACTTACAATTCCTCTTTTCTTTATTTTCAAAATTGGATTATTTTACCTATCATAGATATGTTAGGAACAAAGAAAGAAAGACTTATCCTAGGTGTGAGAAGGATTTTGAGGCCAGAATGGTTTGTACCTAATTGGCCCATTACTCATAACTGGGGTATTTTTATTTCTTTGATAATTTTACTATCATGAGGGTATATGGGTGTCCTCAACCCCTACACATTTTACCAAAATTTATTCCAATGAGATTAGCCATAATTGATTTCATTTGGTAGCTCATTTTAGTTGATAAAGAATATTTATTAACTCACAGAAAGTGCACTTTTTTGTCTAGGTTATGGGTAGTTCCTGACTTTACCATTTGCAAAAGAGCCTTAGATGAAATTAATAATTGGTTAAAACAATACAGAATGGTAACCGCTTATTCTAGGTTTTGTGACCCTGAGCAGTTTATAAAACTTGCACTAAAGAGAATGACACCTTGGGCACAAGTGAAACATCATGAGCATCTTGATGAAGAGTATGTAGTCAAGAATTTGATGCAAATGGGGTAATTTAATGAGGTTAGAACAAGAATTCAAGTAGAGTGACCCCACTTTCGTTGGTTTTTATCATCAAGAGGGTTATTTTGAAAGAATGGAGAAGATGCTCAATGCTTATGAGGACTTAATGGCTCAAATGCCAGGACAAAAGGAGCCACAACAACCAGAGGATGAATTTTCCTCTCAAGGCAATATGTCTGTTGATCAGTTGGTAATCGATGTTGACATTATTGAGAGTGGTGATGAGGTGGAATCTATGAGGGAACCACCTGTGAAAAGACAGAAGGTTGAGAAATAGGGAGCATTGGTAAGGAAGGACCCTTCTAAGATAGTGGTTGTAGAGAAAGGTAAATACTTTCAAGCTATCAGACAGAGGCTTAGGGAGAAGCCAATTGAAGGAGAAGTGGGAGAAGTGGATTTACCTTTGGCTACTCACATGGATGAAAGGATTATGCTATCAAAGTCTTTTATTGAATATGGTTCTTTCATTAAAACAGATGAGTTCAAAATTTTCCTAATCAAACTTAATCAGAATGAATTGAGAAAATAATTGGATTGGGAGAGGGAGGTAAAGAGAAAAATGAACAAATTGTTAAAGCTCTCTAGTAGTATGATCCTGACAATGCGTGTTTAATGGTGGAACAAGCAAGATTCCTTGTAGAACTAGTGGAATGTTGTTATTGCCTAGGTGGGACATTCACTCCACCTTCATTATTGATCAAATCAGAAGGCATTCGGATCCTCTTTTTAGATAAGAGGTTGATGTAGGATATTTTGTAAGAGGATCAGGATTTGATCCCAAATCCAAGAGACTTGCAATTTGGTCACTTGCCCCTACCACATAGAAGCCCAATCTCATGAATATTCAATGGGAGAGAAGGGGAGACAAATTAATTTGGAATTTGTAAGACATTGGGGGTAATGAAATTACAAATTTAATGACACATGTCTCCTATATGAATAAAGATAAAACAATGGACTTGCATAAAAAATATCCTAAAACATATAAGGAGCTAGTTGTAATTGCAAATAAGTATGAAGGAGAGATAATGAAGAGTGCAGTGATGGAGGAAATAATCAAGGAGCTGACTGAAAAAATTGGTCAATATGCAGAGTACATCCCATGGCCATACTGCAAAGATGGTGGATGCTGCCACTAATGTACCTGAGGATTTTGTTCCTATTTCTACTGAGGTTGCATTTCCTAACTAGATCAAGATTCAGCTTGAGGAGTATGCTCGGAGGATAGAGATGTTAGAGGAAACCAAAAATGAGAAAGGGGTGTTTTCTCTATTGAAGGTTCTCCAACATAAAATTGATATGTTAAAAGGTCAAATTAAAGATGTTCATAACTTTCACATTTCTCTGAAGGAAGTTGATGATTCGTGTTTTTCGACCATTTCATTTTTGGAACCGTTATTCAATGTGTGGTTAGGAAGGAACATATTAATGGATAAATTAGAAGTTTCTATAGTTTACAGGGATGACCTACCAGAGAAAATAACTAACACCAAGGAGATTGTAGGCAATGTGAACTCTTTGTTTTCATTTTTCAAGGGCAAGGACTAGATAGTAAAGGGAAAATTGCATAAATTTGTTGATGGCTATAGTGTTTTTGTTCCTGCCATATATGACAAAGAGGGAAATATGAAGCAATTGGATGTTTGGAAATATGAATTGGAGATGATAGTAGAAAATACAAAGAATTTACTCCACTTAGGCAATCACATAGATATTCTTGGTTTTAATGAAGTGATAGATGCACTATATAAGGCTAAAGTGGATTTTTTAAAGTTTGTTGCTAATGCACGGGCTGTAACTGATGCTCAGTGGAATGAGTCCATTGGATAGTTAGAGCAGGTTAATAATTTTGCTTGGCCTACCAATAAGGAATTAGCCAGATGGGAAATAATTATGAACAAGGGAAAAATGGCCCAAACTAAAATTTGAATGATTACTTTGGTTTTGTTTGTTCTGAGGATTAGAATGAACTAACACCTGAGGGATGCTAATAGGGAGGATAAGTGTTTGAAAAGGAATCTTGATTTTATTGTGACAGCTATGGATGACCTTAATTGAGTTAAAGATGTTATCCTGAATACCCAAAGACAAAGGTGCCAAGTTAGAGTTTCAATTGCTTCTCCAATTTCTAGTTTCCTAAGTGATTGATAGCTTGTTTGCATTCCTTGGCTATAAAAGGAATACCATGATCACTTAGGAAGGGGCTAAGAAATTTTGTAAAGTCTAGGTTTATTGAGTCATAGGTCTCAATCATTGATAGGAAAGATACATGGTAACATGAGTATTCTGTAACTATTTATAATTTTTTAGAGAAATATAGAAGTCTGAATAGTGTTCTTCGAGTCTTTGAGTTGCAAATTTCAAATCTCTAAACATTGTATGATGGAAGTGATTATATAATATCAACACAAATATGATTTGCATCTTATTTATCTCCTTTGTGTCAAATCAGTAAGTTGTGAATAAGTACAACCTCCATAAGTTATAAAAATAGAGAGATGTCACAATAGAAGTGATCCTTCAATTGATATAATAGTTGATTCATTGTAGATGAGAATGTTTTCTTTTTTATATGATCATTGTCTCAATAAGAGATCACATATATAGTCTATTATACAATGATACGTTCATCAATATGGAGATGTCACAAAAGAAGTGACCTTCCAATTGCTGGTTCCCAAATGGATTTACACTGCAAGAGGCAAAAACTAAGTTGATTCTTCAAATATCTATGGAGAACCAACTCCAACTATTAAAATCCTCAAGAACTTAGACCAACTAATAAGGATTATGCAAATCCTACACTTTGGGCTCTACACAACCTGGGAGGGTGATCCTGTTAGTCCCAACCAGTGCTAAGAGGGGAGAGGTGAATCAACACTTTACAAATTTTACAAAATTAAAACCTTTTAACTCAAGTCGGCACTAACTTAATATTCATCAATACAAATAGTTATTGCAGAAGAACATGCATGCATGAAGAGATATACAGTAACACCAAGAATTATCTCATGGAAACCCAAATGGGAGAAAACCATGGTGTGAGTAGAAACTCCCAAAATTTGTACTCTTCTGGAGTACGCCCAGTGAGGAGCCATCCCTGTTAGGAGATTACAAAGACACTGTTAGGTGCCACCCAGTTAAGGGATTTTATTTAAGGCATGTTAGTGCCTTTGCCTTGTTAAAGGTAGCCTGGTTAGAGGACTTAGGATCATCAATTAAGATGTCACCTAGATAAGGGATTTTTAAAAGGGACCTGTTAAAGTCCGCTCGGTTAAGGGATTTTGAGTTGCAATGGTTAGAAGGCAACATGAAGTTTATCTAATGGAATAGCTACAGATAGATTCATCATATCATAATGAAAACCATACTCTGTCTCCACCAGTTGTGTTTTTTCTACACTACACCAGTTCTCTTGTCACACCCTCGACTCTGCACTCTGTCAATCTACTTCAAACACACTCTACTCTGCTAAATGATTTAGCAGTTCCTCACTCTTTCACTCTGCACTTTGGATCATCTTTCACAAGATCTTCTCTTTGCAATTTTTTTTATCAAAAATGTTTTGTATGAACTCAAAATACTTTATACACACTCTGTCATCACCTTCAAGTGTTTCCTTAATCAATGCAATCACATATTTTGGTAGATTTCAAACTAAAATACTACCACTCTTTCTCTACATGCCCTACAACAGTTCCACCAACTACTTATCCAAATCTGCCATTGCATCCCATCAAAATAGAGACTTCTGGGTAGAGTTTAGTCTTTTAAATGTGAACAAGAAAATCTGCAAGTAATCATCGCTTAACTACATGATAACTGAAGTTGACTTCACCAACCTTTAGCTTGGAGTTGACACAAACTCCCCAAATAACCTTTTTCCATCGCAACTATGTAACTAATCACCACTCCAAGATTTACGATAACCACCTATCTTACATCTACTTCACCGATCTACCGGTATACCACTGCACTCTTCATTACTGGTTCATCCTTTAATGTTGGTTTGCAGAACTTCCATCAAGCCGCTTCTCCTATTTGCTAATGAGGTTCCAGTATGCATACAACCTCAATCCTTCATGCCTAAGTCACCTTCTGTGACTTCATCATTATCAAAATGAACAACCTGAAGATCTAACCTTAACACCGATCTACTTGAGTGACAAATCGGTTATCTTAGGCTATCTTCCCTTGAGCTGATTGAACCTTGATTATTTATCTCTGATGATGCTTCCATGTTGTTTACAAGTTGAGACCTTTTCTACTAAGATACACCACTCCACTGGTTAGTGTTAGTCATCAATGACAAATCTCAGCTAATATACCGACTCTCTAGATTAACCGGTTTTGTCAATGCCATCAATCTCCACCTTTGGCATTGATGGCAACACTTCAGAATTTGTCCTATCAGTTGCTTCAATATGTACTTTCTTCATTTCTTTCTTTATTTATGTACTAGTCATTACTTCTTCTCTGAGTAATGAATATCTCCCCCTAACATTGGCAATACTTTGTTTCCAACAAACCACTCTAACCACTTCTGGTAACCCTCTGCTTCAGCAACTTCAGCTCAACACTACCTACCAGTACTCAAACACTATAATCATATCTTCCCCTTTGACAACAATGCCAAAGATCTATTTCAGTACACTTACAAGACTACTCCCCCTAACCAGAGTAGTCCACACTTATCAATCTATTCTTAGAATTTTTTCATAAAGAAATCATACCAGATTGATGTCGAGCCCTTTTTTACTTACTTTAATGTAGGTAGGGGTATTACCCTTAGCTTACCGGTAAGGTATTCAAAGGTGTCCTTTTGTAGTGGCTTGGTGAAGATATCAGCCACCTGTTCTTTTGTTGGTATATACTCCAACCTCACTTCCTTTTCTTGAACCTATTCCCTGAGGTAGTGGTATTTGATAGCTATATGCTTTATCTTGGAATGCATCACCAGATTACTGAATATGTCGATAGCACTGGTGTTGTCACAGTGAATCACCATAGGTTCATTCACCTTTTCTTGGATACCTTCCAATAATTACTTGATCCATACTATCTGTGTATAGTTGATTGCAACAATTTTGTTTCTTGTTTGTCCATGACACAATCCTCTCTCCAAGAAAGAATGCACCTCCACTAGTGCTCTTTCTGTCATCAATGTTCCCTGCCCAATCTACATCAGTGAAGACACTTAAATTAAAATCTCCCTTATGTGGATACCAGAGACCTTACTCATCAGTCCCCTTAAGGTATTTAAATATTCTCTTAACCACCACCATATGAGTCTCTTTTGGATTTGCAACAAATCTAGCAACCAAGACAACAACTCGTGCTATATCTGGTCTACTGTGTACTGCATTCTGCAACTTACCGATCATGGATCGGTAAAGTGTCTCATTCACTTCATGAGCCTCATCATTTATGGAGAGCTTGCAACCTGTAACCATTGGAGTTCCAACAGGTTTGCAATCTTCCATTCCAAAAGTCTTCAAAATTTCCCTTATGTACTTGGTTTGGCTAATGAATATACCATTCTTTAGCTGAGATACTTGCAGGCCAATGAATAATTTTATTTCACCGAACATGGACATTTCAAACTCTTGCTTCATTTTTTCTGCAAAACCTCTACTCATCTCATCATCTCCTCCAAAGATAATGCCATCTACAAAAAGTTTTGCAATCAGATGTATTCCTTTTTCTCCGGTCTTTAGATACAAGTTACTATTGTCACTAGTTCTCGTGAACCCTATGCTTAACAAATATGAGTGCAACCTCTCATACCAAGCTCTTGGTGCTTTTTTTATCCCTTATAGAGCCTTCTTCAGCCTACATACCACATCTCTTCCTTCTTCTGATACAAACCCTTTTGGTTGCTCTATGTACACTTCTTCCTCTAAAACACCATTCAAGAATGCTGATTTGACATCCATTTGGTAGACTTTGAACTTCTTGTAAGTAGCATAAGAAAGCAAGATTATCACCCCTTCCAGCCTGGCCACCGGTACAAAGGTTTCTCCATAATCGAAACCTTCTTCCTGAGCATAGTCTTTATAGACTAACCTTGCTTTGTTTCTTACTACTTGACCGGTTTCATCCATTTTGTTTCTAAACACCCATTTGGTGCCTATCACATGTTTGTTCTCTGGTTTGGGCACTAGAGTCCAAGTTTCAGTTTTTGCAATTTGCTCCAGTTCCTCTCCCATGGCTTTGATCTAGAATTCATCTTTTAGAGCCTCCTTTGTTGGTTTGGGATCAATTTTGGAGAAAAGACAGGCATTCTCTCTTTCTCTTCTTCTAGTCAATACTCCTACATCTTTGTCACCAATAATATTTTCAGCAGAGTGATTGTTTCTGACATACCGTGCTAGTATTGGTTCATTTCTTGGAGCTTCTTCTACCAGTTGTGGAGGTTCTACTTCACATGCTTCCTCATTTGCTGCTACAACAAGATTCTCTTCAACACGTTCAACCGATACAGTGTACTCGAATTCTTGATAATCCTCTAGTTCACTCTTGCTATCCTATTCATTTTTCTCAGAGAACTCATCTACTCTGACATTGGCACTCTCCACAATCTTACCAGTCCTTTTGTTCAAACATCGATATGCTTTAATCTATGTGGAGTAACCTAAGAAGGTTCCTACATCACTCTTGGGATCGAACTTTCCAAAGTACTCATCACTCTTGATATAGCACCTACTTCCAAATACTTTAAAATAGCTCACATTGGGTGAGTATCCACACCATAATTCATAGGGAGTTTCATTTGCCCCTTTCTTCACATGTATCCCGTTCAATGTATACACAATAGTGCTTAATGCTTCTCTCTAGAAGATATGTGGAATATCCTTATGTATCATCAGAGTCCTCACACAATCAATTGGAGTTATGTTCCTTCTTTCAGCTACCCCATTCTGCTGAGGTATTCTGGGTGCAGACATATGTCTCATTATCCCCTGTTCTTCACAATAATTCATGAACTCTTCAGAGGTGATCTTTCCTCCTCTATCTGATCTCAAACATTTTAGATTCTTACCAGTTTCTCTCCCTACTCGAGCCTTGAAGAACTTAAACATGTGAAATGCTTTAGATTTTTCTATTAAGAATACAACCCACATCATTCTTGAGAAGTCATATACAAACAACATGAAATATCGGTCCTCATAGAGAATCTTGGTCCTCATAGGACCACAGAAGTCTGTATGAACTAGGTCCAACACATTTTTAGATGAATAAGATTTGTTGTTGAAACTAGACCCGGTCAACTTTCCTAGTTGGCATTTTTTACACATAGCATTTTTCAAGTTTCATAATATTAGGCATACCTCTGACAGACTTCATTTTACTAACTTTTGCTATGCTATCCAAGTTAACATGACACGGTCTTTTGTGCCACAACCAACTATCTTCTACCTTTTCCATTAGAAAACTACCTATAGTGGTGTCTAGCTGAAACATAATACCTCTAGATTGTTTACCGGTAGCAATCAAACTTCCTGATTTGTCATTTATTTTGCATATTCCTTGATTGAAATCTAACCGGTAACCCTTATTGTTAAGTTGTGCAACACTTAATAGACTATATTTTATCCCTTCTACCCAATAAATATCTTCACAATTTGTTTTATCATTTAGTGGTATAGATCCCTTACGTTTTATTGCACAAGGAGCATCATTGTCGAATCTCACCGTTCCTCCATTACAGTCCTCCATGATGAGGAATTTTTTTATGTCACTAGTCATGTGGTGAGTATAACCACTGCCAATTACCCAGTCTCCACACCAGTTTGAACTAGAGATCGATGCCATATCACTTTCCTCTACATGTTGTCTTTCTTTACCATTACAAATGCAATTCCATCTCCATCAGATCATTATGAGTTCTCATCGATAACTCCTTCTTCTACAAGATATAACTCCTTCTTTCTCTTGTCTTTCTAGCTTCTAAAATTATCCTTCTTATCATTGTCAGGACATCTAAATGCAATATGACCTATTCTATTGCAAGAGAAACACTTCAAGGGAAGTTTACCTTTATACTTTCCTTTTCCTCTTGGCAGCCTTCTTGTTAATACAGCTTCAATCTCATCTTATTCCTATTCTTCAGATAATACGTTGTCACATTCATGAGAATAATTGGTTCTTGTAGTAGAACTATTTCCGGTTTCTTTTCTTCTTCTTGTTGGTTAATGTATCATGGAAGCTTTGAAGGTAGAATCAATCTTTGGTACATTTTTATCATAGTTTCTTAGTTCAAAGGCAATGAACTTACCGATCAGTGAGTGAAGTAAAACACCAACAGTTCCCAAGGATCTGGGTTCCTGAATTGCAGAAACCCTTATGGCGTGTTGTGGTAGCAAGGTTCTCATGATTTTTCTAACCACATCATCTTCTTCAAGCTTTCCTCCAGCACTTCTAATGGAATTTACTACATCCATTATTCTTTTTTCTATGTTTTTCTATATTTTTTCCTTCTTGCATCCTCATCTCATCAAATTTTCCTCTCAAGCTATCCACCTTAGCCTTCTAAACACAAGGATCTCCTCCATAAATAGTCTCCAGCTTATTCCACATCTCATAGGCTATTCTCAGATCTTGAACCTCGGCATACTCATTATCGGATAAAGTGTTAGCAATCAAATCCATAGTTGTAGTGTTGTCTTGCCTTTCTTTGATCTGATGTATAGTGAGAACCCTTGTAGGTTCATTATACTCTATGATTACATGATTTTAGTATTGATCTCCTAGGGTTCTTAGGTAGAGTTTCATTCTACCACACTATAAGGTGTAATTCCTCATAGAGAACTTAGGACCCTCCTTCTGCATCATCTTGGATCTTTCCTTAAGTTGTTAAACTCTTTTGAATATAAGGACTAAGGCTCTAATACCAATTGTTAGTCCCAACCGGTGCTGAGAGGGGAGGTTTGAATCAACACTTTACCAGTTTTACAAAATTAAAACCTTTTAACTCAAGTCTGCACTAACTTAATATTCATCAATACAAACAGTTATTGTAGAAGAACATGCATGCATAAAGAGATACATAGTAACACCAAGAATTATCTCGTGGAAACCCAAATGGAAGAAAACCATGGTGTGAGTAGAAACTTGCAAAATTTGCACTCTTCTAGAGTATGCTCAGTGAGGAGCCATCCCTATTAGGAGACTACAAAGGCACTATTAGGTGCCACCCGATTAAGGGATTTTATTTAAGGCCTGTTAATGCCTTTACCCTGTTAAAGGTAGCCGGGTAAAAGGACTTAGGATCATCAATTAAGATGTCACCTGGTTAAGGGATTTTACAAAGGGACCTATTAAAGTCCACCCAAATAAGGAATTTTGAGTTGAAATGGTTAGAATGTAACAGTAAGTTGATTTGTTGGAATAACTACTAATAGCTTGAATAGATTACAATGAAAATCATAATCTGTTTGCAATGATTGTGTCTGCTCTACACTACACCAGTTCTATGCTCATACCCTTGAATTTGCGCGTTGCCAGTCTACTTTAGACACACTCTACTCTGCTAAATCATTTAGCACTTCCTCAGTCCTTAACTCTACACTTTGGATTTCCTTTCACAATATCTTCTCTTTGCAAATTTTTTGATCAAAAATGTTTTGTATGAACTCAAAATACTTTATACACTCTGTGTCATCACCTTCAAGTGTTTCCTTAATCAGTACAATCACAGATTTTGGTAGATTTTGAACTCAAATCCTCCCCCTCTTTTTCTGCACATCTTGAAACAATTCGACAAACTACTTATCCAAATCTACCACTACATCCCGCAAAAATAGAGACTTCTGGGTTGAGTTCAGTCTTTTCAATGCGAACCAGAAAATCCACAAGTAATCATGGCTTAACTACAAGATAACTGAAGTTGACTTCACCAACCTTTATTTTGGCATTGGCACAAACTCACCTTTTGCCATCACAACTATGTAACCAATCACTGCTCTGAGATTTACGGTGACCACCTATCTTCCTTCTGCTTCACCGGTCTACCGGTATACCATTGCGCTCTTCATTATCGGTTCATCCTTTGATGTCGATTTGTAGTACTTCCATCAAGCCTCTTCTCCTGTTTGCCAATGAGATTATAGTTTGCATACAACCTCAATCCTTCTTGACCAAGTCACATTCTATGACTTCGTCATCATCAGAATAACCAACCTGAAGATCTAACCTCAACATAGATCTTCTTGAGTGATGGATTGGTTACCTTAGTTTGTCTTCCCTTGAGTTGATTGAACCTTAATCATCTATCTCTGATGTTGCTTTCATGTTCTTTACAAGTCATCACCTTTTCTACTAAGATATACCACTCCATCGGTACCACTCCACCGGTCAGTGTTAGTCATCAATGACAAATCTCAACTAATATATCGGTTCTTTGGATTAACCGGTTTTGTCAATGCCAACAAATCCCTTTAGGGAATTTAATGATCTTTGCACCACACTTAAATATTCACTAAAACAAGGTAGATGACCTTATATACGGGCTCAAGGACAAGGAGAATGCTCAAGGATGGCAAGTCCTCCAGTGATCCTCAACCTAATTAGAGCATGAGATGGGTAGAACAGACTATAATAGATATGAAAAGAAATGTATTTTGATATTCAACAAATTATAGCGATTTGTCAGTGAAATTGAAAACAAAACTAATATTTAAAGATAATTATAAGTTGTGATTAGTGCCTTATTCCATTTGGTACCTGAAGTTACAACATGTAAGTGAAAAAAAGTGACAATTTTATCTAATAGTATAAGGTCTAAAATAATATTGCCTTACAATATATCTCATATGCAATCCCAACCTGAACTACTTATGTAAATCCCTACATAAGCCCAACCACTTTGTAATTCCACTCAAGCATTTAATCGAACCCTTAGATCGAAGCATGAAATGAAGAATTACATACACCATAACAATGCAACAAATGAACAAACCCTTGATTGTGTTCATTTGAAAGATGATATAATTATACACTAGAGAGAAATAGATCATAATTTTATTTCTATTGAATAAAATTACTACTTCTGTCACAAAATTATTTACATATAATTCCGTCAAGAACTTGGACAAGGCTTGACACTAAATGCTTTTCATTTTCTCTGTAAATCACTTTATAACTTGCTCCCTTCACCTAGACTCACTACTAGAACCACAAAAGGAACCCGAAAGGCACCAGAATTTCAGAACCCTCAAGAGACCCCCGAAAAAGGAACCCTTCTAATTGCCTTGATTTCCCTTTTTATAGTAGAAAATGGAGAAACAAGCTTCAGGATAGGAGACACATTTTAATAGAAGATTTAATCTCAGAAATTAGATCTAAAAGGTCATATGCAATTCTATTACAAAAATATTCTTTATCCATGTGCTGGTAGCCGTGAATCAAAATTTTCAACTGAAAATTGGTAGAAGCAAAACTGCTTGATTTGTGCCATTATCACCCCGATGCCTTCAGATGGAGTTTGAGATGTTACGTTCTATCCAATAGAGTGTTTCCCTTCTCGAAAGGGATACTAGGTCGTGGCAAGAAGTAAAGTCACCCCCTAAAATAGAGGAGGAGCTTCAGCCTTCATGCCCAGGATCAGAGAAAGTGAAAGGAGGAGCTTAAGGGAAAACATAATATGTTGGGGAGGGATTGTAACTTCCATGCTATCACAAAGATAACTGGGTGTCGCTCCCCACCCAAAAAAATCTTTCTTTCTTTCCTCTGCAGGCTCCTTTGAAACCCCTACCATCTAGTGATAGAGTAGAAGCAGAGGATGTGCCATGCATGGCCTTTTTTGATAAGAAAAGGCTTTCACGCCCCCTCTGGCAATCCTTCTCACTTTCACAAGCCCTCTAACAATAAACAAACTCACATAGGAGAAAAAAAACACCCATTCAATATCACAAAGCACACAACAACTCCATGCACGATCCTTCTCAAACATCATCTTCCTTTTTGAGGAAAAAACCACTCTCAAAAAATGAAAAAGGTTTCTTTTCTCTTCTACCAATTAAGTCACCACCCCATCGTATTTATAAATTTTTAACAGTTCATCTGGTGATGCTCATTCACATGAAAAATCATCATTTTGGTACTTTTTAGCTCACCCTACTAGATATGGACTCTAGAAGTCATGCCTATCAAATCCACTACATCCTTCAAGGCTCATCTTATGTGAATGGTTTTATTTTAATTTTATTCCTCCTTGATTGTACAAATTCTGCTTCAGAATACCTTACAACAAGCAACCTCTGATTTCTTAGAGAAATCCGTGATCTCCCATGTCTAACTCAGAAGCTATCCAATCCTTTTATGCCTTTGAAACCGCCGTCCTTGCTTGTCTAATCAAGCTCGACTCGGGAGAAACCTTCAAACTAGTCTCTCAGGAATGAGTCGGCATCCAAGCCTTAAAAATTCTAGATCAATGAATGATTTAATTCACCCACAGAATTAATTTAATGCTTTGAAAATCATTTTTATTTGCCAATATATTTTGCTACATTTTGAAAAAACATTGAAATCGCTAATACTTTTTTTCTATGGTTTGAAAATAGGTTGAAATCACCAATATATTTTTTTTATGGTATGAAAATACGTTGAAATCACCAATATTTTTTTTTTATGGTTTGAAAATAGGTTGAAATCGCCAATATATTTTTTTTTTATGGTTTGAAAATAGGTTGCAATCGCCAATGCAAATATTTTTTTTGGTTTTAAAAACATTACAATTCGCCCATGCAAATATTTTTTTTGGTTTTAAAAACATTACAATTCGTCGGGATTTTTCACAAACTTTGAGTGATCACAAATGATTCGCCAATGGAGATTTTGTTTTTCTCTTCGTAAACAGCAAAATTTCGCCAGTAAAATTAATATTTTCCTCGACAATTATACACCTTTCGCCAAGTTTTTACACCTTGTCCAAAGGGGGGGGTTTCTTAAATTTTTCCCTACTACTGACTACTCTCTAAGCTCTCTGTGCACTCCGATCTCTTAAGTGTGTGGATGCAAATGAGGATGTTTTCCTTCTGGCCTTTACATATAGGCTTCTTAGCCCTAGTCTCTCATGTCAGTCTCTTCGTGAATTTGTCACCCTATCCTGTCAGTCCTTCTTTGTCTTTCTTTCTTATCGAGAGATTGTCTACAACCCGTTTTAGTCTTTTCATCAGTTTTTCTTCTTCAAGCTAGCACAACAAGCTGCATTGTCTCAAAGAGGGGCAAAATGTAGACACCTAAAATTGTCCTTCTTAATTAAATAGATATTTTTATTTAATCAATTATTTTACCCTATGTCTTCTATTAGTTAAATAAATTTTTATTTATTTAAATAATTCATTTAGCTTCTTCTAGCCTTTTTCTAATTTAAATAAATATTCTATTTATTTAAATTATCTTGCTCCTAAATTAAATAAATATTTTATTTATGTAATTGATCCCACTTTCTCTATTAATTAAATAAATCTTTATTTATTTAACTAATTCATTAGCTTTTTCCTCTATGACACATGTCACTTATCTCTTAATTTTCTCTTACCTACCCCCTTCATCATTTTATTATTTCTTCTATCTACCCTTTAATCTTAGTCGACCATTTATCCTCTTCACCTTTTAATTGTATCCCTCCATTTCCTAAAGTGTCTTCTATATACGAGGATGCTTCCTTCATTATCAACCCTAATCACCTAAATAATGAGTCAATCTTATGCAATCAGGCCTTCCCGCAATCAAGTTATCAACCACAATCGCTTCTTTGTTGAGCTCTTGTGCACACATAAAATCTTAGATCAAATATATCAAACAAGATCAATGGAGATTGAAACCCTACTTAACATGTGAATGATAATATTGCTTTATTTTGTGAATTTGCATGATCTTAGGTATCTTCATTGGTGTATGGTGAATGTTTGGTTGTAGGACTTAGATCATTTGTGGTTGGATCTTTAGAGTTTTTTACAATAATTTTTTATCATCATTTTTCACTGTATAAAATAACCATACATACCATGATCGTGAAACTCCAACTTCGCAATGGAATGTCGATCCTAAATATTTGAATTTTTTATATTTTTTAACTCACCTCCCCACAAACCCATTTTTTAGTAGTTGTTTTCTTGCCATCCCTTAAAATAATTGTCTTAATAAATATGTCCTTGAAATGCATATTCCCTTCCTTGTAATCCCTATCTTTGAAACATAATAGATTTAATATCAACTAGAAATGAAACACATATTACAATCAATCTAATTTTTACTATGAAGTAATGACCAAATAATACAAAATAAACTTTTAATTATTCTCTCATGAACTAAAATGGAGTATTACCTTTGAAAAATGTATAAACTATTAGACTACCTTAATGTAAGAAGGAAGAAACTATACGAATGAAAATTAACATTAAAAAAATCACTACTCTATTGACTACTGAATTTAAACATTTATCATAGATATGAAAGGGCCTCGGAGAGCATTAATATCCGAAAGAAGATATATTTATCTTTCCAACATTTCATACAATTCACATCATGGAAGATATGGAATGGGCTGTACCTTCAATAGCATGAAGAGCTTATTAAATTGGTTTGAAGAGCTTATTAAATTGTTATCAGCCTGATGTCAAAATAGCAGAAATGGATTTGATTGAGATGGACGATGTTGGTCATGTAATGCTCCCCACTTCGCAAATAGTACCCTTTGGCACTTGTAGATGAAACGTAAATGCGGTGTAACCAAATATTATGCAGGTTGCAGTTAGGGAAACCAATTTTTTACAACTACACTACAAAAAATGAAGGCAACTGAGCTTTATCCTTTCGATCAAAACTTGCCCTTTGTACGGAGCTTTATTTATTCAGCTTTTGTTAGCAGGTAACTTTTTTTCTCTCCAAAAATGAACAAGTCAACCCTTTCTAGTGACCTTTCTTTTGGAATCTCTACACAAACTACTACCATATAAACAGCGGAAACCTTTAACTTCATGCTTGTCTTCAAAGTTGATACAATCATTCCTGTATCACATTCAATCGAATATGTTGTTAGATAATATTTTAATTCCTTTATTGCAAGTAATAGGTATTCTATGTTAGAAGAAGTTACCTACTCCCATGAATTAGTATAATGTTGTCTCGAGTTAATTACAAGTAATAGGTATTCTGTGTTAGAATGGCATTCCCCGGGGCTTAAATAAAGCTTTGTCTTAGAGGTTTTTGTAGCCTACAACTTCGGCAGCGAAAAACATAATCTAATGTATTGTACATTCATGTTCAAGTTGATAAATTTGGTCTAGGAGTTTTCTACTTGCAGAATCTTAATGAGCATTGGGTCAAAGTTTGATTATATGGTTGCTCTTGCGCTACCTTTTCTCCATACTGTTCATTCTAGGTGTGGTTCACACAACTATCTTTACCATGTATATGCTAGCTAGTCTCCCTTAACACATCATCACTTCTGAACATGATTGTAGTGTCGTCCATTGACATGTTATTGAGCTCCTAATTGAAACTTGCATTGTTTGATCAAGAAAAAGAGAAAGCCCAGGATGATATTAACATGAATGGAGCACTCACCCTATGAGCCTACTCTGTGATTGAACTCGACAATGTTTTTCTTTTATATAATTTTGATACAAAATGTCCACTATTCGTCACTAAAATATAAATTCAGCTTAATTGTTCTTTGAAATGAGCGAATCTAATGTCAGGTTGTTATTGTATTCACACCAGAGAAAGGTTTTATAGTTTTGTGATTTTCGCCCTCTACTGTTTTAAGAGTATAGTAAACTAAAACGTGTACGCTAGTCTTGTATGAATAGCCACATGTTTGACTCGGTGCAATTGAAAGTCCCGACCGTTAATACTAAGCGGGGCGTACTTTGAAGACTATCTTCAAGAATGGTCGTTTGGAATGGTAGGGTGAGCTGATATATTATTACTATATATTCGTCACTCTGTATTGTATTTATATCATTCGGCAATCATTAGAAACTGTAAATACCAAAGGGACAGAGGTCTGAGCATAAATCTCATTCCTGTTTGATATTGCAAAGGTCTGAGCATAATCTTCATTTTTATTTCATATCGCAAAGGTCTGATCATAAATTTCATTTTCCTTGAGTAGATTATAGGTGTCATAGAAATTCTATGGCAATATCTCGATTAAGCATCGGCGGTGGGGATCTAGCAACAGAGCAAGTGAAAGGAGATGCAAAGCACACAAGCCATGCCCAGGTTGGAGATATCTGGACATCTATTCAGGGTGGTGATGATTGGAATGGCATGCTTGACCCCATTAATCCACTTCTGAAAGAAGAGATACTCTGGTATGGCGATTTTGCACAACAGTGCTATGATTCATTTGACAACACTTATTCTCCAAAATACTATGGAAATTCTAGGCGCAGCAAAAGTTCGCTGGGGCGTAGACTGGAATTGCTCAGAAGTGGGCGTGGTTATCAGGTAACCAGATATATTTATGCCAATACTGCTGTGTTGAAGTCGTTTTTCAAGCCGAAATCCGGGTATAGTGGTGCTTGGATGGGATATATTGCTGTTTGCACAGACCAAAAGGAGATAAAGAGATTGGGAAGACGGGATATAGTTGTTGCATGGAGGGGAACTGAAACACCTCAAGAATTGATGCAAAATATGAAGGATATATTAGTTCCTGGTACGTTATCTCAGAGCAGACAGTGTCCCGACATACAAACAACTTTCAAACCAGGTGTTCAAATAGAGAAGGGATTTCTGAGCTGTTATAACTCTGTATACGGAGATTCTGTGAGATCCAGACATAGTGCAAGAGATATTGTGGTGAGCGAAATAACAAGGTTGTTGAATGAGTACAAAGATGAAGAAGATGTGAGCATACCATTCACGGGACATAGTTTGGGAGCTGCCTTGGCAACTCTAAATGCATATGATATCAAACAGATTATTATGAAAGAAAATGGTGGGAAATCAATACCTGTTACAGTTCTTGCCTTTGCTTCTCCTCGTGTAGGAAACCTAGCTTTTTCCCAACATTTACAGGAGATCGACGTTAAGGTGTTGCGCTTGGTAAATACATGGGACGTCGTTCCCAAAGTTCCTGGAGTTTTTCTTAACGAGAACTTTGGATGGCTTACCAGATTCCTGCATTGGCTTCCATGGACATATGTTCATGTGGGAATCCCGGTTACTTTGGACAGTAGCAGCTCTCCAGTGCTGAAGAAATCGTATAATCCAGCCAGTTTCCACAATTTAGAGGTTTATCTCCACTTGCTTGATGGGTTTCAAGGAAATAACAAACTGCCTTTCAAACCATCTGGAAGAGATCCAGCTTTGGTGAACAAGTACTCCGACTTGCTGATTGAAAAGCTTCAAATCCCTTCTAACTGGTGGGCAAAGAGGAATAAAGAGATTGTAAAACGGATAGACGGGTTATTGGTATACTCTCCTACAACTCCCACTCCTGTTCCGCTAACTCCTCGTATGTTCTACATGCGCCCCAGTGATTCCAATTCACTCTGGCCAGAATATATTAAGTCTAGAAAATTTCAGACAATTTTGAGTGTAAAACACTTTTAAGGATAGAAGTCAAAGCTTACTTTGTGTGATTTAAGCCGTCTGATTTACTCCTAGTTTATAACTCATCAAATTGTAATTGTCAAATTCTCTGTCTTTCGTAAAATTCTTATCAAATGTACTACGATTAGACATTCTATGGCTGCTTTATTATATTTTTTATTGACTGTAAATCTCCATTATAAATGTAATTGTTTTCTGAAAAAAGAAATGACGAAGTAAATGACTACGGGAAAATATTGTAATGGCAAGAGTAAACATAATTTAAATAGGTGTATTACACTTACAATATCATGGTAAACATATCTCATTTCATTCATTATCTCAAAACATCATCATACTGAAGATTTGATCATTAAAGCTCATCACAAACTGAAATTCATACTTCCTCTTCTTAACATAAGCTTCCATATCATCCATATCCAATTCATAACAATCCACACAAAATTCACACATTCACACTTCAATTTATCCTAGGTTATTCATTGAAACCCTCAACTAGGTCGGCCACCACCAAAATATAAAAGAATTACATAAAGTCGGCCACCACAAACAACTATAGACAATGTGGTCTACTTCAAGAGATAAAGGGGACCTAAATACATTACAACACATCTTTCCAAGTTGACTCCATCAAACCTCACACGCTAACATATCCTCTAAAGTTGGCATCCACCATAACGTTTAAAAAATCAATAAAGCTCATTAAAGAGTCGGCCTAAAAATAATCTTTCAAGACAAATTACTCAATGCGGGTCTACACATACTATGCTAAGACCCATATCAAGCTTTAAAATCAACCTCCAATGCATATCTGAATCAAAAGAGTATGATCCAAATAAGATAAACTAACTGATTTGGCCAAAGACCAATACAATTGAACATGTCCAACTGCAAACCAACATAAATTCACTTTCTAACGAAACCAACACTTGAGATCTGAACAAGAATATTGCATGAACCATATGAACTTGTCCTCCAAGTTGCAACACATCAAACAACATAGTGAAGTAATTCATAGCATTCCCCAGACCAATCCTGATAGACAACCTAACTTCTAGATAACTGCAACAACCAATCTTCACCATCTGAACAACTAAGAACTTGACACAACACCCATAGAATATAGACTTTATTTCCATAACCACAAGCCATAATCTTCAAAAATTGGAAGAATTCAGATCATTCTTCCATAAGGAATTTAAATACTCTTTCTTACACATTGTAGCTTTCACTACTATTACCTTCTGTAAACACCTCATACTTACTCAACATTACCATCGAACGCCATAACAATATCTGAACACTCATTTTTGGACCATATACTACATTCACACAGCTAAACAACTCCAACTTCCTCTTCACTTCTTCATTAACACACACTGTGACATTAATGACAACACTGGACAAGTTGACATCAATGATAATCCAAGACAAGTTTGACATCAATGACAACACAACTCAATTTCAAAATCCTCTTCAACATAATCTCTATATCAACAAATAATTTATTCATTTTCAACTTTTTGAATGATTTTTTTGTTTCCACTTCTTTCTATTTCTTCAATGATTCTTTTTGTTGGTGTGAATAAGGACATTTCCTGGATAGTTATTGGTTAGAACCTATTCACCCATGTTAAGTTTACTTAAGATAGCTTAGTTTTCACATTGAACATTCATTTGATATTGTTCATGTTAGTTATCTTAGGTTTCATTCTAGAAAGAGATGATTCAGCATATTGAATTTAATTTTGTTACTAGATGTAACTACTCCATCTTTTGCCTATATAAGCAATTTCATTTGTTCATTGTATCATATTAATTTATTATCAATTCATTTCAGGTGCATCTCAACATTTCTTCTTGATCTCATTTGGTGTTAATTAGTCAGCTGCAACATTCTCTTTTGTGTGGTTGGTTAGTGCTTGGTTGTGAAGCTTGACTAGCTTCATCTTCGACATTTTCTAATTGGATTAGTATTTCATGGATGACGACTTGTGATTGGTAGTGGCATCAATATTATCTTGAAAATCCTATGAGATTTTCAAGCATATATTTGGAAAGCCCATATTTATTATTGGTGGTGATTTTAATATTGGCAGTAGCGTTTATGTTTTGTGTTTTTTTGAGATTCAAAAGATATTTCTTGACTAGAGAAAATCATATTTTTTGGTGACAACAATCATTCATTAGTTCGAGTTTTATTGCTTTTTTTGGTTCTTTTTTGCATCTATTGGAGATTTTATATCGTGTGGCGCATGTCACCACCACCACCACCTTATTGCCACTTATCAAGCAATTGTGTTCTACTTGGGCCCTCAAATTTTCTAATGTCCCTCCTTTTACATATGGTGTTGTTTCTTCCTAAGCGAAGACAAGTGGTTTGTAAGTGTTGGATCATATTTTTTCTTCAACCACTTACCATTCTTGTAGACATTTATTCATTATAAGGGGCTACATAGTCTCTCATTTTCCCTCTTCGGGGGGCTCTATATATTAGGTTCTTGTGATAGATGTCATTCTTGGGGGTATTGTGGAGACCTTCATTCATCACTTCTTCATTTGCATTATTTTATTTTCTTGAAAGGACTTTTGTCCCATGAGCTTTTCTTCTTTTCTCTATTTGTAACAGATTAGTTGTGCATGGGTACCTAACATGGCCTAGTTGTTAGTACTCATACATTGCATCTTCATAATTAGTCTTACATCATTTGAATAATAATCTTTCTCCCTAGTTGCACTTATGAGGAGGTGTTGGTGTGAATAAGGATATTTCCTAACTAGTTATTGGTTAGCACCTATTCACACATGTTAATTTTACTTAGAATAGCTTAGTTATCACATGGAGCACTCATTATTGTTCATATTAGTTATCTTATGTGTAAGTCTAGATAGAGATGAGTCAACAACTTCCATTTAATATTGTCACTAGGTAGTTGTAACTACTCCTTCATCTCTTACCTATATAAGCAAGCTCATTTATACATTGTATCATAGCAATTGATCATCAATTCATACAAAAACCCATTTCAGGTGCATCTCAAGATTTGATTCTTAATCTCATTTGTTCTTCATTACTTATATGCAACATTCTCTTTTGTGTGGTTGGTTATTTTTTTCATTGTGAAGCTTCATTAGCTTCATCTTAGGCAAATAATTTATTCAACACTTTTCTCTAGCCTTAATTGTTTCTAGGTGAACAAATTTCTTCAACAACAAAACTCACACTCTATTGTCTAGTGCCACCTACATAGGGCTACACATGGCGAGCAAGGAAGGCTTTAGACAGGTCTTGTTAGAGAGTGGCTCACTTAACATTATGAAATGCATCAGGGGTAGTACGAAGCCAAGCCAAACCATTTCAAACTTGATCAAGGATATCCTTGAAATGATTGCCGACCTGGAGGAGTTCAAGATTTCACACATTTTCTGGGAAGGAAATAAACTGGCCAATCATGCTGCCAACTTGGCTATTGATAGTGTGGCGGTTAAATTGTGGAGCGGAAAGGAAACCTTCCTGAAAACTCTGTGTGACCTGGCAATAAATGATGTCGATATCTTCAGCCTTACAAATGACTTTAATGCTAGAAGATTATGATGGGATGGGATCCATTTGGATGGTAATTCAAATTATTACCAGTTTGAGAAGCTCTAAAAACTTCAGCTCGCCCTGTTTTTGGTTTTTCTTTTTCTTGGTTTTACATCTAGAGTGTAGTTGTCTGGACTGTGTGAGTAATAAAATGGGTGGTGACAACAATAGGCATGAACCCACAACTTATGATAAGTGGCAAAAGAATAAGGAGGTATGGGAGGAAATCTTTGATGGTGAGATGGTCCCCTATCTGGAGAGACTTCATGGCGGAATTTATCATGAGGTACATCACTCTTGATAGTAGATATGCTAGTATTTTCTCATATCATTTTACAATCATAAACCATTTTAGGCATGGTAAAATTATTTCCATCCCCTTCTACATGATTTTGTCCTTGGAATAGTTTAGCTAAACATGTTGAGAACCGGAATAATCCGGTCATTCATGAGGAGCTTATCATGTTAATGATGGATTATGCCAAAGCTAATGAAATGAAACCATCCCCCATCGATAAAACCCACATTTATTCCTCTAACCTAGAGGTGCAGTTTGTTTTTGACATGGAGATAGAAGAGGATGACAATGGCACTGCCATGGTTTGGCATGATATCAAGGATTCAGAGGACCCTGAGTATAGACTAAAGAAAGAAGGGGTGACTGTGGTGACACCGAGAACTAACAGCAGCTAAAAATCCAATCCTCCAAGGTGGGCAGAAAGAAAATTTAAATCCAATAGGAGGAAAATGCAAGACCTGGAGACCCCCATCAAGAAGAAAATGAAGTTGACTTAGTCAAGTGGGTCTAAAGACAAGCACCATGAGATTAGGTTAGACATCCGCATCAATGTGGATAACAAGAAACTAGAGATGGTGAATAAGGAGAATGAAGGTGATAAAAAGGGGGAGAAGGTGCTGGAAGACCTAATTTTTGAGGTCTCTAGGGGCCAAGAAAACTACTGGAAGTGGGTGCATAAGGAAATTGGAACCCTAAAAGATGGGATTAAGGGAATTATTAACACTTTCATGGAGTCCCCTGGGCCTAGTAGAACTGAGAAGATCATGAGCATGATTCAGAAGATATCCCGGGATGTTGAAGCTATGAAGATCTTCCACGAGTGCAAAATTGAAAAGTTTGAAGAGTATGTGAATGACATCAAAGACAACCTAATTAATCTAGTGGAAATTAGTAGAGAGGTGATGAGTAATAGTGCTGAAGGTTTGGAGAAAATCAATACCATGATGGCCAACTATAGAACCAAACCCATAGCGAGCGATCCTCCCTTGAGGGAAAACAAAAAAAGAATGCTTTGAAGGATGGCCATAGTGCTGCTGGAGGGAAGACTAGTTTGGGTCCCTATACTAGGACTAGGAGCTAGAGCCAAGACTAGGGTACTTCCAGATTCATCATGGAGGATTTGGAGAAAATCAACAAGAAGATTATTTAGAAGAATACTGAATTGGTGCACTCTCTCAGTTGAGTGCCTTTTCCTGTCTTTTTTGGAGACTTTTTGTATTGTTTTTTGGCGTTGGATCTTTGCAGGGTTTATCCCTTGTTTCTCTTATGATTAATGTCTTTTTGGCTGCTGGCCTTGGTCTGTAAAACTTTGGATTTTAGGTCCTTGTTAAACCTATTTATCTTTATCAAAAACTTTTCTCTACTCCATAAAGACTCTAGAACATGTAGCTATCATCGCACCCACTTCCCACTTCCACATAGAAGAGTAAATCCTAACACATTTTACCCAACAATATCTATATTGGAGGAAAACCAATATAGTTCAATATCAACATTCTATGTCATCAAATATTTTTCTCACCTTCACTACTTTTCAACTCCTCTTTCCTTTCTCTATTAGAAAACCTCACTTTAACAATTTCTATAATTTCTTTTTCCTTATCTTCTCCTCTTCTATCATTTTCCTAAGAAATATTATATCTTCACACACTCTATATCATCTAACCTCAATCTAATGTTTTATCATCTCATCATTCTTAAATTTCAACTAAATGCATATCTAAGAAAATTATGCTCATTGATACAACTTAATGTATATAAGATCAAGGTCCCTTAATAAGTAGCTCAATCACACTACCAACAAACCTTAACTATAGTGAAGATTTATAAAACAACATGGAATAATATTTATTGATTTTAACTTCAAATTTACAATTTACAACAATAGCTATTTACAAAATATAAATCTAAGTCCTTTCTATCACCATTTCACTCCAATATTCCCTCCTAATGGCATTCTTCTCTTCACTCTTCCATATGGTAGCTATTCACACTTCTTTACCTCCAAACTTGCCAAAAGTTAACTTCCTACCCTTAAGCTTCCTTATTTTCTCTTTCATTACCTCTTCCTTTTGCTCAAATTCTGAACCCATTCTCCAATATCGTATCCCTTCCTTAAAAATCCTTTGCACGAAGTTGAACTATAAACACAAAAATTACAAAACTCAAAGACCATCATTCTTTACATCTTCACCCACATGTCAATATTTAAACGGTTCTCTAAAACAATTAGAATTCTAATGAATTTGATTGATACTTTATTATCCACTAGGAACTTAATCAATAACCTATATATTCCTTGGAGGAACACACTCACTTTAAAAATTGCTCAATCTCCAATCTTTCTTTTGTTTACCAAGAGATAAAAATTACTTCCTTTTTCATGGAGTTTCCTACCTCCATATGAACTATTCAATTTGGTGGTTGTTCCTAATCAATTAGGAACAATTTTCATATTTGAACCATGTTTTTCTCTTGCCCCTTTCTATAATGAGTTCCTATATTATGAGGAACTACCTTATCATAAGAAAATCTTTATCTAAATCATTCCCATCATTGTTTCCCTATTGTTGAATAAGAGATTGAACAATTGAAGACTAAGAGGAAGCAATATCTAGAGTCTCCCAAAACTACATTAGACCCCATCACCTCCAAAGTCAAAGCTACTCTTGACTCCACTTCTATGTCCTCTAGGAAAGGTTCCAATAACAATTTTTCTTTTTCTGATAAAGTGAAAGTGATTTGTCATGATTGGCAAGTTGATAATGCCCCCACATAATAGACTTTTTATTTGTGTCTTTGCTAGGGGGTTGGATGTCTAGTTTTTTGTTGTCTAGTTGTGTTTTGGTTTGGTTTTGGTTATCTACTAATTTTTGGTGCATTTTGGTAATGTTATTTTTCTTGGCACTCATCCCTCATGAGCCCTAGGTAATTACTTTGTAGTCGTCATGTAAAACGTTCAGGCCTATCCTGCTTTAATCAATCAAGACAATTTTTCCTTATTGTTAGGGTTCCAACCCCATTGGGAACCATTCCATGTTCAGGCCTATCCAGCTTTAATCAATCAAGAGAATGTTGTTCAATTGTGAAGACCTTGTTAGAGTTGTAGTAGATAGTAGGAACTTTGGTTTGTAGTTATAAAGGGTCTCCATCTTGAGTTGAAATCCTCTTATAGAGGTTCCTCCTACTCTAGGAATTGTCCATCATTGCCTTGGTTGATGGTTCTAGCCCCATTAAAAACTATGAAGAAAAGTGATTGTTGAAGACATTATTGAAAATTTGAGAGGGACCAAAAACTATCAAGGTATTCTAACCCTTTTTGAAACTAATTCGGACCTTTAATATTTTTTCTACTTTGTTGTTATCAAACAAGTGATGGTGAAAATAGGAACAAAAATAATTGTCTTTCATTTTTTCCATGTCAAGGTTTCAACCATCATTAGGAATTCTAATGCTTATCCTCACTTAACAAGATTTTGTCTCTTCTTCTAGAAACCCGAACGGTTGTCCTTGTTTATGGGGGTTTCAAGCCTCCATAGGAATGCACACTCTTATCTACTTTTCATAAGTTAAAACTACAAGTTTCAATGATTCTGCGAGTTCTAGGAACCACCCAAGCTTTGATTTTCCATGACTTAGCAAATTTTCATCCAATTTTCACCAAACTTGAAACTATATTATGCTTTTGGCTCCTCTATAAGGTGTAATTTAGATTTGTAGATAACTAGCCATCAAAGAGTGTTCCATGATTCCAACAAGAATAAAAACCCATCAACTATTATAAGGGTTCCTAGAACCAGCTACACTTTTGACATGTTCCTAAGAGAGATTAAACCTCTAATCGACTATACCATAGCCAAATTTGATCCAATGTCTACTAAATCTAGACTAGAGATAACCATTTGGGTCATCTACAGGATAGATTCCTCACTTGGATAAATTAATCCAGACATTTTTCTCCGAAAGTAGACTAATAAAAATTAATTGAAAACCAACTCAAACACAACCTAACACTGAAAACTGAATTAAAATAGAAAGAAAACCTAACTTTTGTTCTAGGTGATAGAGGATTGCTTATGAAGACGAATGCTCTTGCATCATAGATTCAAGTCCAATTGATAAACATGGGGTAAAAGTTGATTACTAGTAAAATGTTATTGAACTTGGATCGATGTTTCCCTATATAGTCCCTAACGTACTCCCTTCTTGTTCAAGCATACATATATCCACATCGCATGGGTTCCTTCAAGGTTATGTCCATAATGTGACTCGTTCGAGACATGGTTCCCACAAGTCTCTTAGCATACATGTCATGGCTGGTCTCCCCCACATGGTCAATTTTTTACTTCTCGGCGTAATTGTGGCATCCTTGCTTAACACGTTAGTGAGAAATTCCCCTAAGTAGAACTTGCCAATTATTTTCTACTTCTCGGCCAAATTGTGGCATCCTTCTTCTCCCTGTCATTGGGTTAATTTGACTGTATTGGGATGTGCCAAGTTTTGTATCAAGTTGTACAGATGTGATTGAATTCTACATTATTTTGTTTTTATATATTTTTTATACAAAATGTGTACTATTCATCGTTTAAAATATAAATCCAGCTCAATTGTTCATTGAACTTAGAATGAAGCTAACGTCAAATTGTTATTGGTTATGCAAGGAAAGGAGGCGTTAATCAACTGGCTTTGTGTTATAGTCTGGCGATTTTCATCCTGTACAGTTTTAAGAGAATATTAAACTAATAATCCTACGGTAGTCTTGCAAGATATATAGGTTGCGTGTTTTACTCATGTGCTGGGAAGACAGGAGTAGCTACACTTTGAAACTGATTTAAAGAATGTTCGTTTGGAATGGCAGGTGCGCTGTGTTAATTATGGGTAGCTTGGACAGCTGTTCGTCTTTACTAAGAAATAACAGCATTAGTTATTGGTAGTTTTGGACAGCTGTTCGTCCTGACCTAGAATTAGAAAATGGTTGTTTTTGTCAAACAAGTGTTGTTAGGATAATAACAATTGTTATTTAATAGTGGCTCTTTTTAGGTGACACCTCATAGCCAAAATTAGTTATTAGTTAATTGAGTTGTCTTAATCTCAGCCGTTGGTTTGAATTAATCTCGGCCGTTGGTTTTCCAATAGAGTAGTATAAAAAGGGGTCATGAGTCATTTGGAATATAAGAAGTCTTGAGAAGAATTTGCAGTGATAGCAAATAGTCTTGCAGTGTTAGAAAGAGGCGCAGTGATAGCGTTGATATAGCAGTGGAGGATATCAGCAGGAGATATTAAGAGTTTGTCGGAGTTCTACCAGTAAGAGGCAAGAAATTCTTTTGTAATTCTTATATTGCTGAAGATTAATATATTTTCCATCTGTAGAACTGGTTTTCCCTTAGGGGTTTTTCCAGGGATGATTGTCCAATATTGTGTCCTTGTGTTGCTTATTTCTTTCCATATTTTTAGTGAAGTTGCAGTTGTGTTATTTTTCGATATTCAGCTGTAAATTTATTTTCAGCAGTTAAATAATTTTTATGAGATAGGAGATTAATAATCAGTGACTGCAATAGAATTTCTACATGGTATCAGAGCTTTGTTGAGGGTAGAAAAGGTTTACCCTAAGCAAAGGAAAGAAATTTGAGTTTGACCTCTTTCGAGTTATTGTTTTCCTTTATTTCTTTGAGATGGCCTCAGTAGGTTTGAGAGATCAGGACAGATTGGATGGTGCCTCAAATTTTGGTGTCTGGAAAGCCAGAATTTCTTTATTGCTGGAAGAGAATGGTATCAAGGAATATGTTACCAGTACTGTAGCTGTACCTACAGATCCAGTACAACTTGCAACATACAAGAAGGATGATGCCAAGGCGAGGAGGATAATCCTTGATGGTGTCAAGGACCATTTTGGTGTCTGGAAAGCCAGAATTTCTTTATTGCTGGAAGAGAATGGTATCAAGGAATATGTTACCAGTACTGTAGCTGTACCTACAGATCCAGTACAACTTGCAACATACAAGAAGGATGATGCCAAGGCGAGGAGGATAATCCTTGATGGTGTCAAGGACCATGTTGTTCCACATATCGCAGAGTTAGATACAACGAAGAAGATGTGGGACGCCATTCTAAATCTGTACCAGAATGCTACCACTAACCGGAAGCTGATTCTCAGAGAAAAATTGAGGAATACCCGGATGAACAAGGGAGAAGATGTTACAAGTTACCTCACCAGGCTTAGACTTGTCAAGGACAAGTTAGCAGCTGTTGGAGATAAGCCAAATGGTGACAAGCTAGTAAGAATAGCCCTAAATGGGTTTTCTAAGCAGTGGGATGTCTTTGTTCAAGTTATTAATGGACGAGACACCTTACCAAGTTGGGATCGACTTTGGAGTGATTTCACTCAGGAGGAGCTTAGACTAAGCCTTGTCAATGGAGCCAACAATAAGAGTCAGAAAAGTGAGGTAGAACAAGAAAATGTTGCCCTAGCGGGAAAGGGGAAAACAAAGAAGGGATCTAGCAAAGGAGCAAATTCACAAATTGAAAAGAAGAAGAAGGACCTATCTAAGGTCAAGTGCTTTGGTTGTCACGAGTTTGGCCACTATGTTAGCGATTGCCCACAAAGGAAGAAAGATAAGAAGGGAAAGAACCAAGTGACAGCTTCAGCAAGTGCAGAGGAGCTCTCTAGTAGATTGGAGGATGAGTTTGCACTCATAGCCTGTATGATTAGCTCAACCTCACAGAGTGTCTGGTATATAGACAGTGGGGCGTCATTTCATATGACAGGAGTTCGAGAGTACTTCTCCAGCTACAAGGAGGAAAACACCAGAATCCAGATCTCTATGGGGAACTTGTCCAAGCTCAACTCAGTTGGGAAAGGGACTGTTCAACTTCAGAGGGAGAATGGAAAGGTAATTCCTCTTCATGATGTGTTGCATGTGCCAGGCTTAGGTATGAATTTGGTTTCTATATCTGTCCTTCAGGATAAAGGGTATAATGTTCTCTTTAGAGGGATGCATGTTTTGATTAAGCATAAAGATTGGAAATCACCCGTATCTATTGGAGTTAGGAGTGGTCGCCTTTATAGGTTGCAGTTTGATACTCCTATGGCACTCATGAGCAGCAGTAACCCTAGAGATCTTGGAGAGCTATGGCATAGGAGGATGGGCCATATTCATCATGGAGCACTTAGATTGCTTCGTGAGACGGTGACAGGTGTTCCAGAGGTGAGCACAGAGCATGATGATGTATGTAAGGGATGTGTGTTGGGAAAGTTTGCAAAAGCATCTTTTCCAAGGAGTGACACCAGATCTACGGGTGTTCTTGATCTAGTACACTCAGATGTATGTGGACCAATGTCGACAAAGTCTCTCAGAGGATATGAGTATTATGTTACCTTTATTGATGATTTCTCCAGGAAGACCTGGATATACTTCTTGAAGACCAAGGATGAGGTTTTCAGTCGCTTCCAAGAGTTCAAGGCTCTTGTGGAGAACTCAACAGGAAGGAAGATAAAGGTTCTTCGGTCAGACAATGGAGGCGAGTACAAAGGAAATGACTTCCAGGATTTTTGTACCAGAGAAGGAATCAAGAGAGAGTGGACTGTTCCTTACAATCCACAGTAGAATGGAGTTGCTGAGAGGAAGAACCGTTCTATTTCGGAGGCAGCAAGGGCTATGCTACATGACCAGGACATGCCCCGCTACTTATGGGCAGAAGCATGTAGTACAGCAGTCTACATTCAGAATAGGGTTCCACACAAGGTACTAGGGAAAATGACACCAGAGGAGGCTTTCACGGGGAAGAAGCCAGATGTTGGTCACTTCAGGATATTTGGGAGTTTGGCATATTGCCTTATTCCTGGAGACACACGTACCAAGTTAGATCAGACTGCAGAGAAGGGGTACCTTGTTGGGTATAGTGAAACTTCAAAGGCATATATGATGTTCATTCCAGGGACCAGAAGAATTATTGTCAGACGCGATGTCAGGTTCATGGAGGACAAGGCGTTTAGAAGATCCAGAGATTTGCCAGCAGATGATCGGAGTGAGCAGCCAACGAAAGCTCCAAGTCCAAGTCAAGGACAGCAAAGCTCAAGTACAGTTACTAGTACAAGAATAGACTCAGGTAGTGAAGATTCACAGAGTATGGAGCAACTGGTGCAGCAGGATATGCATCTAGATGATATAGAGGTTGATATTTCATCCTCTACAGTTGGCAGTAGGAACCATGAGGTTCAAGACATAAAAAGGGATACTCAGGAGTCTGTGGGAGCTCCTAGGAAGAGTACAAGACAGAGGAGACAACCAACCAAGTTCAATGACTATGTGGCATTAGTCAGCCAGTTGGTAGATAGTGAACCTTCCAACTATCAGGAAGCTGCAAAGCATCAGGTATGGCGAGATGTTATGGTTGAGGAATATAACTCAATAATGCAAAATGATGTATGGGAGGTAGTGCCTAGACCAAATGATAGAGCAGTAGTTGGATCACGTTGGATCTTCAAGATAAAGCATGGTGCAGATGGTAGCATCAAGAAATATAAGGCGAGGTTTGTGGCCAAGGGGTTCTCTCAGAAGGAGGGAATAGACTATGAGGAGACATTTGCTCCTGTGGCCAGGTATACTTCTATACGAGCTGTAATCTCATTTGCAGCACAGATGGGATGGCAGATCCATCAAATGGATGTCAAGACAACATTCCTTAATGGAGAATTGAAGGAGGAGGTATACATAGAACAACCAGAAGGCTTTGTAGCACACAGCAAAGAGACCCACGTGTGCAGATTAAAGAAAGCCTTATACGGACTCAAGCAGGCTCCCAGAGCGTGGTATGAGCGCATTGATACATACTTGCAGGAAATGGGCTTTGTGAAGAGTGAGGCTGATGCGAACCTCTACTACTTGGTGGTTGGGGGTGGGGTTCTCATTCTTGTTCTATATGTGGATGCCTTGTTTCTTACTGGTGCACTAGGACTCATAGAGGATTGCAAGAGGGACCTTGCAGAAGAGTTTGAGATGAAGAATTTGGGACTTATGCACTACTTTCTAGGCATGGAGGTGTGGCAGACTGATGGAGAGATTTTCCTTGGTCAAGGGAAATATTGCATTGAAATCTTGAAGAGATTCGAGATGGAAGATTGCAAAGCCATGTCTACACCTATGATCACTAATTGGAGGAAGGTAGATGCATCCAAGGAAAAGGATGTTGATCCCACCCTATACAGGCAACTGATTGGTTCGCTCATGTATTTGGTCAACACCAGGCCAGATATAGCCTTTGCAGTAAACTCTCTTAGTCAGTTCATGGTAGAGCCAAAGAGAGTGCATTGGACGGCGGCTAAGCATGTGTTGCGTTATCTTCATGGTACAGTTGAGTAGAGGATCAGATATGTTCGAGGTGAAGGTATCAAGTTGATAGGCTATACTGATGCAGATTGGGCAGGCAGTACAACGGACAAAAGGAGTACTTCAGGATGTTGTTTCAGGCTGGGATCAAGAGTTGTTTCTTGGTTCAGCAGGAAGCAAAAATCTGTGGCCTTGAGTTCATCAGAAGCAGAATACATAGCAGCCAGCATGGCGACGTGTGAAGCTATATGGCTTTGGAAGTTGCTAGTAGCCTTGTTTGGTCAGAAGGTTGAGACTACGGTGATACACTGCGACAATCAGAGTTGCATCAAGTTGACTGAGAATCTAGTGTTTCACGATAGATCGAAACATATAGACATCAAGTATCACTTCATCAGGGATTATGTACAGAGGGGGATTGTTCAGCTACAGTACATACCTACAGAGGAGCGGGTAGCAGACATTCTAACAAAGGCATTGGGGAAGGCAAAATTCATCTTCTTTAGAGATAAGATGGGTGTCGTGCAGAACAGCTTCCTCGCTAAGAGGGAGTGTTAATTATGGGTAGCTTGGATAGCTGTTCATCCTTACCCAGAAATAATAGCATTAGTTATGGGTAGTTTTGGACAGCTGTTCGTCCTGACCTAGAATTAGAAAATGGTTGTTTTTGTCAAATAAGTGTTGTTAGGATAATAACAATTGTTATTTAATAGTGGCTCTTTTTAGGTGACACCTCATAGCCAAAATTAGTTATTGGTTAATTGAGTTGTCTTAATCTCAGCCGTTGGTTTGAATTAATCTCGGCCGTTGGTTTTCCAATAGAGTAGTATAAAAAGGGGTCATGGGTCATTTGGAATATAAGAAGTCTTGAGAAGAATTTGCAGTGATAGCAAATAGTCTTGCAGTGTTAGCAAGAGGCGCAGTGATAGCGTTGATATAGCAGTGGAGGATATCAGCAGGAGATATTAAGAGTTTGTCGGAGTTCTGCCAGTAAGACGCAAGGAATTCTTTTGTAATTCTTATATTGCTGAAGATTAATATATTTTCCATCTGTAGAACTGGTTTTCCCTTAGGGGTTTTTCTAGGGACGATTGTCCAATATTGTGTCCTTGTGTTGCTTATTTCTTTCCATATTTTTAGTGAAGTTGCAGTTGTGTTATTTTTCGATATTCAGCTGTAAATTTATTTTCAGCAGTTAAATAATTTTTATGAGATAGGAGATTAATAATTAGTGACTGCAATAGAATTTCTACACGCTGACATATCGTTACATATATTCATCACCCTATAGTGTATTTCTATCATTAACCTATTATTACATATAAAAAGGTTGTTGACAAAGTACAAAGATGACGAAGATGTGAGTATCACATTCATGAAGATAGCTGATGTTGTTCGTGCATGCAGCTCCATGCAGCTCATACATTACTATTTTTGGGATCCACCATATAAAACATCCATGAACCGTAATTCACCATCGCATTCCACAGCACAAGAAAGCTATTTTTAGTTCTTTATTTAGGACCGTAAGTTATGAAATAATCTCCTATTTTTACTGTTGAAGTTTGTTTGAAATTAGCATGCATTCTTTTAATTGATCAATGCAAGTAAAATAGGATATGCATCATCTTTCTTAGGACAGCTAACTCTAGTTCCACTGTAGCAATCCATTTAGTTTGTAATGCACAGTATTTGATGAACTGCGGTCTAAGTTTAGAGTTGTCTTAATAGAGTTTCTTCGGTGTAGCTATTTGTAAGGCTGCGAACTCTTTAAATAACCAGCCTCTTTGTAATTATTTTGTGTTGCAATAATAAAATAGGGTCTGTGTAAATTCTGGGTTCAGTTTGGATTTTTTCTAATTATATGGTTTGGTTGTGAATTGTTTACTCTGACATAAATATTTATGTTTAACAGTTGGCTTTCAAAACATGGGTAATTTTAGATTCTACAAGTGGTATCAGAGCAGGTAAAATTGTTTTGGGTTAAAGTTTTATTGTTGGAATTTTGCCAAAGTTAATCATGTCGAATTATAATCATATGCCCATTCTAGAATTTGATGGGAATGATTATGATTATTGGTGCATTAAGATGCCAACCTTTTTGATTGAAAAATATTTGTGGGAGATTATTGAATCAGGTTATGAGGAGCCAGCTGATTGGAATGCCCTTGTAGCCAATGAAAGAACAACAAGAAAGGAAGCAAGGAAAAAGAATGCTCAAGCTTTGTTTCACATTCAGATAGCTCTTGATAAGAGCTTATTTCCAAGAATATTAGAAGGAACAACTGCCAAAGATGCCTGGAAGACTCTACAAGAATCTTACTAGGGTAGTGATCAAGTTAAAGTGGTCAAGCTTCAAACATTGAAGTGAGAATTCGAGAATTTGAAGATGCAAGATGCTAAAACTATAAGTGATTATTATGTCAGAGTCAAAGATGTGGTCAATAAAATGGCTACACTTGGGGAAATTGTAAGCAATGAATTTTTGATAAAAAAAGGTGTTGAGATCTTTGACACGTAGATGGAATCAAGTTGCAATAATCATAGAAGAAAGCAAGGATTTGACAAAACGACTGTTTGATCAATTGGTTGGCTTCGTGATATCTCGTGAAGAAAGATTGAAACATTCTTTTGAAGGTGTAGAGAAAACATTTTCCTCTAAATTACAAATTACAAAAAATGAAGATGCAAGCAGCAATAGTGCCAAAATCAATCAAGGCCAAGGTAAAGGGCAAATCCAAAATTCTTCAAGAGATAGAGGTAGAGGTGGCCCAAGAGAAAGAGGTTGTTCTAGAGGAAGAGGTAGAGGCATATTTGATAAGAGAAATGTTCAATGTTACCATTGTAACAGGTATGGCCACTTTGAAAGAGAATGCAGATTGAAAGAAGGTAAAAGTGCTAACTATGCTCAATAAAGTAGTGAGAATCCTCCTGGTCACTTATTTTTATCTTATGCCAAGGGTAAAAATACTAGTAAAGATGTTTTGGTACCTATATTCTGGATGCTCTAACCATATGACAAGGAATGAGAAGTTGTTCTCAATAAAGGATGGAAGTTTCAAATCCAAGATCCAGCTTGGTGATGATAAATCATTGGAGGTTGCTGCCAAAGGAGCTATGTAGGTCCAAACAAAAGAAGGTATAAAGAGTATTCATGATTATACTCCACAATTGAAGCACAAATTGTTAAGTGTTGGACATCTATGTGAGAAAAATTATAAAGTAGTCTTTGAGAATAAGACATGTACTAGCTATGATAAGAATAAGGGTAATAGAGTGATTACTGTTGTTTCTATGAAAAGAAATAGGATGTTCCCCTTGAGGCTTGGTGAACATAACAACAGTTTGGCAAATATGGCTTATGAGGATTCAAGTTGGTTATGGCATCTCAGGTATGGGCATTTAAACTTTCATAGTTTGAAGTGTCTAGCCTCACATGCATTAGTTTATGGTTTGCCCAAGGTTGAGGAACACAAGGAGGTTTGTGAAGGTTGTGCTAAAGGAAAGCATGCAAGGGAAAAGTTTCCAAAGGGCAATGTATGGAGGGCCCATCACCCACTTCATCTTGTTCATTCAGATATATGTGGTCCTATGCAGACTAAGAGTTTTGGTAACTCATCATAATTCATCACTTTTGTTGATGATTACTCATGATATTGTTGGGTATATTTTTTGAAGGCCAAAGATGAAGCCTTGGATACATTCAAGAAGTTCAAAGCCCTCGAAGAAAATGAGAAAGGGTGCAAGATCAAATGTTTAATGATTGATCATGAAGGGGATTTTTGCTCAAAGGCTTTCCAGAGTTATTGTGATCTTAATGGCATCAAGAGGCAACTTACTACTACATACACACCTCAACAAAATGGAGAGGTTAAAAGGAAGAATCGTACTATGGTTGAAATGACAAGGTGCATGTTACAAACCAAGGTATTGAGCAATTCTTATTGGGGAGTTCCAGTTGCTACAACAGTGTACATCCTCAACTGTATCCCCACCAGTGCACTAGAAAAGATGACTTCTTATGAAGCTTGGTATGGAAAAAGGCCTAATGTTAATCATTTCAAATTTTTTGGTTGTTTGGCTTATGTGCATGTACCTGATTAGAATAGACAAAAGTTAGATGCAAAGAGTGAGTCATTTATTTTTATTGGATGTAGTGAGAAAAACAAGGCTTATAGATTGTATAATCCCCTCACTAACAAGCTTATTGTCTCAAGAGATATGATTTTTGATGAAGGGGGAGTTTATGGTCATCAATAAGGCCATGTTGAGAAGCCAAAATCAATTTTGAATGATGATATAATTCCTTATATTGATCATGACTAGCCAATTAATGTTTCTATATCTAGTGGTTTAACTCCACCAAGTAGCCCTTCATCAATTTCTTCAGTACCAAGTTCAAGTCTAGCTTCTTCTCCAAATTCTACAAAGAAGGTAAGGAGATTGAGTGATATCTACCAAAGGAGTGGAAATCAAGTACATGAAGAAAATCCAATAGGTGAGACAGTGAGTTTTGCTTTATTAGCCAAGGCTGATTTTGAACCATCATGTTTTGAAGATGCATGTTCTATTAAGGTTTGGGTGCAAATAGTGCAAGAAGAGATGGAGTCCATTCACAGGAATGACACCTGGGAATTAATAGAGCTCTCGCATGACAAGAAAAAGATTGGCACCAAATGGGTCTACAAGACCAAGTTTAATAGTGATGGGAGTGTTCAAAGACACAAGGCAAGATTAGTTGCTAAAGGCTTCATGTGAAATTAATTATGAAGAGACTTTTGGATCAATAGCAAGACAAGAGAGAATTAGAATGCTGATTTCATTAGCATCTCAGAAGAAGTGGAGCATACATCATATGGATGTGAAAAGTGCCTTCTTGAATGGGTACTTAGAAGAGGAAGTATATGTGGAGTAGCCACAAGGTTTTGAAATGGAAGGATAAGAGAATCATATCTATAGGTTGAAGAAAGCTTTCTATGGTCTCAAGCAAGAACCAAGAGCATAGTATGTCAAGATTGATGGATACTTCCAAGAGAATGGATTCTAGAGAAGTAAGAGTGATTCTACCCTTTACTACAAACAAGAAGGTACCGATATTCTCATCATAAGTTTGTATGTTGATGATCTTTTGTATATGGCTAGTAGTTCTAAGATGAAAGATGAATTCAAAGTTGCTATGATGAAATTATTTGAGATGAAAGATCTTGGTTTGATGAAATATTTTCTAGGAATGAAGGTTTATCAAAGTAAGGATGAGATTTTCATTTGTCAAGCAAAGTATGCACAAGATATGCTAAATAAATTTGATATGACTGATTGTAACCCTGCTTCTACTCCAAGTGCTCATGGAGTTGTGTTATGTAGAAATGATGGTGCTGATTTAGTTGATGAGACAACTTACAAAAGTATTGTGGGGAGCTTTATGTTTCTAACCCACACAAAGCCTTACATTGCATATTCAGTTTCACTTGTTTCAAGGTATATGAGAAATCCATCTAAAATACATATGAAGGTAGCCAAGAGGATTTTGAGGTATGTGAAAGGGAATTTAAATTTTGGTATTCATTACTACTCTTCTGAAAAGTTCAATCTTGTAGGCTTTAGTGATTCATATTGGGGAGGTAGTATGGATGACCGTAAATCTACATTTGGAAATTGTTTCTCTTTTGGTTCTAGATTAACTGCTTCAAGCTCAAAAAAAAAAGCAATGTTGCCCTCTCATCTACAGAAGCACAGTATGTTGCAATTACCTCAGCTCTCTGGCTCAGAAATGTTCTAGAAGAAATTGGAGAAAAATGAATTCAGCTTACAGTAATTTATTGTGACAATGTGATTGCCATCATGTTTGCTAAGAATCTAGTTCATCACAGTAGAACAAAGCATTTTGATATTAAATATCACTTTATACGATATTTGGTGCATAAGAAGGATGTTGAATTGAAGCATATCAACACCCAAGATCAGCTAGCAGATATATTCACTAAGGCGGTTGCAAAAGTTCAGTTTTTAGCACTACAAGATAATATTGTGAGCCCTCTTAGCATCAAGGGGGATTATGAAGATAGATTATGTTGTTCGTGCATGCAGCTCCATGCAGATCATGCATTACTATTCCTAGGATCCACCCTATAAAACATCCATGCACTGTAATTCACCATCGCAGACTGCCGCACAAGAAAGATATCCTCAGTTCTTTATTTAGGACCGTTAGTTATGAAATAATATCCTATGTTTAGTGTTGAAGTTTGTTTGAAATTAGCATGTGTTCTTTTAATTGATCAATGCAAGTAAAATAGGATATGCATCCTCTTTCTTAGGACAACTAACTCTAGTTCCACCGTAGCATTCCATTTAGTTTGTAATGCACAATATTTAATGCACTACAGTCTAAGTTTAGAGTTGTCTTAATAGATTTTCTTTGGTGTAAGTATTTGTAAGACTATAAACTCTTTAAATAACTAGCGTCTTTGTAATTCGTTTGTGTTGCAAAAATAAAACAGAGTGTGTGTAAACTTTGGGTTCAATTTGGATGTTTCTAATTGTATGGTTTGGCTATGAATTGTTTACTCTGACATAAATATTTATGTTTAATAGTTGTCTTTAAGAAGGGGCAATTTTAGATTCTACAATTCACTGGACATAGCTTGGGAGCTGCACAAGCAATTGTAAGTGCATATGCTATGAAACAAATTATAATGGAAGAAAATGCTAGAAAATCGATACCTGTCATAGTCTTTGCCTTTGCTTCTCCACCTGCAAAAAATCTAAAATTTTCCCAGCATCTGGAGGAGATTGGTGTTAAAGTGTTGCGGTTGGTAAATACACGGGACCTCATTCCCAAAGTTCCTGGAGTTTTTACGAACGAGAACATGGGATGGATCACCAGTTTCTGCCATCAATCTCCACCTTTGGCATTGATGGCAACACTTCAGAATTTGTCCTATCAGTTGCTTCAATATGTACTTTCTTCATTTCTTTCTTTTTTTCTAGTACTGGTCATTACTTCTTCTCTGAGTAATGAATATCTCCCCCTAGCATTGGCAATACTTTGTTTCCAACAAACCACTCTAACCACTTCTGGTAACCCTTTGCTTCAGCAGCTTCAACTCAACACTACCTACCAATACTCAAACACTATAATCATATCTTCCCCTTTGACAACAATGCCAAAGATCTATTTCAGTACACTTACAAGACTGCTCCCCCTAACCGAAGTAGTCCACACTTATCAATCTATTCTTAGAATTTTTTCATAAAGAAATCATACCAGATTGATGTCGAGCCCTTTTTTACTTACTTTAATGCAGGTAGGGGTATTACCCTTAGTTTACCTGTAAGGTATTCAAAGGTGTCCTTTTGTAGTGGCTTGGTGAAGATATTAGCCACCTGTTCTTTTGTTGGTATATACTCCAACCTCACTTCCTTGTCTTGAACCTGTTCCCTGAGGTAGTGGCATTTGATAGCTATATGCTTTATCTTGGAATGCATCACCGGATTACTAAATATGTCGATAGCACTGGTGTTGTCACAGTGAATCACCACAGGTTCATTCACCTTTTCTTGGATACCTTGCAATAATTGCTTGATCCATACTATCTGTGTATAGTTGATTGCAGCAATTTCGTTTCTTGTTTATCCATGACACAATCCTCTCTCCAAGAAAGAATGCACCTCCACTAGTGTTCTTTCTATCATCAATGTTCCCTGCCCAATCTGCATCGATGAAGACACTTAAATTAAAATCTGCCTTATGTGGATACTAGAGACCTTACTCATCAGTCCCCTTAAGGTATCTAAATATTCTCTTAACCGTCACCATATGAGTCTCTTTTGGATTTGCAACAAATCTAGCAACCAAGCCAACAACTTGTGCTATATCTGGTCTACTGTGTACTGCATTCTGCAACTTACTGATCATGGATCGGTAAAGTGTCTCATTCACTTCATGAGCCTCATTATTTTTGGAGAGCTTGCAACCTATAACCATTGGAGTTCCAACAGGTTTGCAATCTTCCATTCCAAAAGTCTTCAAAATCTCCCTTATGTACTTGGCCTGGCTAATGAATATACCATTCTTTAGCTGAGATACTTGCAGGCCAATGAAGAATTTTATTTCACCGAACATGGACATTTCAAACTCTTACTTCATTTTTTCTGCAAAACCTTTGCTCATCTCATCATCTCCTCCAAAGATAATGCTATCTACAAAAGTTGTGCAATCAGATGTTTTCCTTTTTCTCCGGTCTTCAGATACAAGTTACTATTGCCACTAGTTCTCATGAACCCTATGCTTAACAAATATGAGTGCAACCTCTCATACCAAGCTCTTGGTGCTTTTTTAATCCCATATAGACCCTTCTTCAGCCTACATACCACATCTCTTCCTTCTTCTGATACAAACCCTTTTGGTTGCCCTATGTACACTTCTTCCTCTAAAACACCAATCAAGAATGCCGATTTGACATCCATTTGGTAAACTTTGAACTTCTTGTAAGCAGCATAAGCAAGCAAGATTATGACCCCTTCCAGCCTAGCCACCGGTACAAAGGTTTCTCCATAATCGAAACCTTCTTCCTAAGAATAGTCTTTACAGACTAACCTTGCTTTGTTTCTTACTACTTGACCAGTTTCATCCATTTTGTTTCTAAACACCAATTTGGTGCCTATCACATTTTTGTTCTCTTGTTTGGGCACTAGAGTCCAAGTTTCATTTTTTGCAATTTTTTCCAGTTCCTCTCCCATGGCTTTGATCTAGTCTTCATCTTTTAGAGCCTCCTTTGTCAGTTTGGGATCAATTTTGGAGAGAAGATAGGTATTCTCTCTTT